>NC_082686.1:140936014-141236014 GCF_949987515.2 Delphinus delphis
AAAGTGTAGGACGGGGGTTGGGTGGGCAGGGGTGTTCGGCGGTACTGAGATTCTCCAGCGGGAAGCATGGAAGAAGGGCTCTGCTTGGCTAGTAGGCACAGGTGCTTGCTGATGTCGGTAAGAACCCAGTTAAACTCTGTGTGTCAGTATTCTGCTTCCCTCAGCTCTGAGCCAGAGTTTCTTCCTGGTGGCTAGCAGTGTCCTGGCTGGTTAGGTGTGGGAGGACGCTTACAGGGAGTTCATCTGGATGTTTTTAAATGGATGGCTACGTCTTCCTTTGTTCTTAGGGTTTTTTCCGGAGAAGCATTCAGCAAAACATTCAGTACAAGAAGTGCCTGAAGAATGAAAACTGCTCTATAATGAGAATGAATAGGAACAGATGTCAGCAGTGTCGTTTCAAAAAGTGTCTGTCTGTTGGAATGTCGAGAGATGGTACGTCCGCAGTTTAAAGAGTGCTCTCCTTAAAGCGCGTGGAGCTTGGCCCTTATTTCTCAGCATAAACCGGAGCTATAAGCCGATTACCAATGGCCCCCTTGTGCTCAGGGTGAAACAGATTTTAGAAAACACATTTTGATGCCTTGTAGGATGCCAAATTCATTCAAGTCAAAATTCTAGCATCATCACCCCAGAAACAGCTTTTGGCTCTCTTCTTTTTTTGTTGCTTGCCTGTGAAAAGACCCATTTTTTCCCTATGCAATTTGAGTACTTTTTCTTTTTCCTAAAAAAAAAAAAAAAAAAAGAGATTTACTTTTTCTTGATATAGGAGTCCTTGGCTTTTTTCCCTGATCTCTTAGCAGTCCTGAGGAACCCATTCCTCCCTACGTGAATCAGCTCTATCACTTCTCAGTCCTGATATGACACAGTGCTTTTCGGGCACTGATTCTGAATACTTTGAAAGGAGATGCAAAATTGAAAGAGACATCAGGGTCTGGAGTGGAGGTGGTTGCTCATTTCTGGCATGATCCACTCCCGTGGAAAATAAAAGTTGTGATTTGCAGGACCTTTAGTATTATTTATGGATGACGTCCCTGGAAGATGTGACTCTTCCGTCCGTTGTTCTTGGGAAATCATTTTTGGATAGTCTCATTGTGTTCTAAGTAACATAATAGAGGAGTATGAGGTTTTCAGAGGGATTGGCTTCGTAGAGTTAATTAAGAATTGCTAAGAATGAACCTTGTATTTATCTAGGGAAGGGTCATTTAAGCAGTCCTTTAGATTACTCTAGTATCTTACTGACGCAGAAATATAGTATTGTAATGAGGTTCTCGAATGACAGGTTTCAGCAGTTGATGTTTTGTATTTTCAGTTGCTTGAAAATTTTTTTTATAGCACTAGAAATACTAATCCAAAGTTGGTGGATATTGTGATTTCCCCAGAAAGAGTAAAAATGGCCATCAGTTGTACAGGAGGGAGCAGAGGTAGAGTGTGCACCATGATAAAATTGTTCGTCTGTGGTCATGACAGTGTCAGAGGCTGCAGTTAGATTAGTGAGGCTTTCTTGCTGGGTGGATATTTAATTTTTGTTATCTCTGTATAAATGTTAGGTGGAAAGAAGCTTTTTCCCCTCAGGGATATGAACATTGGAAACAGGACTCATTCTAAGACTAGTCTCTAAGGTAGTGCAGGATGAATGATTTTATTTTTGTTTCATTGATTTTAATTGAAATCCAGCAAGTTTATTTTCCAATAACTACATTTCTATTGACTGTGATTTTTCTTTTCTTTTCTTTTTTTTTTTAAACATTTTCTCTTTTAAGAAGTTGGAAAAGGAGATCCCTTCATAGTTGGGTCTTGAGAATAAGGTTACAGAAATGAACGGACAGAGGTCATTCAGGGAGTGATTGTACCTGTGGGTTCCATCAGCGTTGGTGGATGTGGGTAGCTGAATCACGTGTGCCTTCTTGAGAACAGAGCCTTCAGCTTTCTTAGTAAGGTGCTGTATAGGAATGCTGGTCTGCTGCAAACTGATTTCCATCAGTTAATTTCAAATTTCTTTCTTAGGCTTTGTTTATAAAATACCCTAGAGATCTTCTGAGCATTATTTTGAGAGAAAAACGAAAAATTGTCTTTCTGCTCCCACTTCCTGTGGTACCAGAAAAACATAACCAGCAAGTTTAGGATAATTTGGGCCAGACACAAATGGATGTTCTTTACTCATATGACCAGAAGCCATAGCTATCAGAGCCAGTTTTGTGTTATTTTGTATAAACAGGTCCTATTTAGAATGTAGATGTTAAATATCTTTTTCTTCAATAGCTGTTCGGTTTGGTCGTATTCCTAAGCGTGAAAAACAGAGGATGCTAATTGAGATGCAGAGTGCCATGAAGACCATGATGAACAGCCAGTTCAGTGGTCATCTACAGAACGACCAATTAGTAGAACATCATGAACAGACAGCTTTACCAGCCCAGGAACAGCTGCGACCCAAGCCCCAGCTGGAGCAAGAAAACATCAAAAGCTCTTCTCCCTCTTCAGATTTTGCAAAGGAAGAAGTGATTGGCATGGTAACCAGAGCGCACAAGGATACCTTTATGTATAATCAGGAGCAGCGAGAAAACTCGGCAGAGACCGTGCAGCCGCAGAGAGAACGGATTCCTAAGAACATGGAGCAATATAATTTGAATCATGACCGTTGTGGCAGTGGGCTTAGCAGCCACTTTCCTTGTAGTGAGAGCCAGCAGCACCTCGGTGGACAGTACAAAGGGAGGAACGTAATGCATTACGCCAATGGGCATGCCATTTGTATTACAAATGGACATTGTGTGAACTTCTCCAATGCTTATACTCAGAGAGTATGTGATAGAGTTTCCATAGATGGATGTTCTCAGAATGAGAACGAGAATAGTTACCTGTGCAACACTGGAGGGAGAATGCATCTGGTATAGTGAAATCACTTCTTTTGCTCACTTTGTATCAAGGAAAGCTTTGAAGGCTTTCTTTTATTCAGAGGACAGGGGCGGGGGTGTCAGAAAACCTGAGATTTACAGAATCAATTTTGCGTAGTACTTTAGGTCAAATATTTTTAATAAACATCATTTGTTGAATGAGCTGATTTCATACAGAGCTAGGTACAGGCGTGTTATTTGATTGGTACTATGATTGGGATTAGGATTTTATGTAAAATATGGTTCATGAAGAATCGGTCCTAATTCTTAGAAATCCTTTTCAAACTTGAAGCGTTCAGGTTAAGCATTGCCTTCCTAGCTTTGGGATTTTCTCAGAGGGCTGATCTTTTAGCTTGCCATGGTCAGTAATTCCTTGATTTAGAAGGAAAGTGTTTTCTTTAACCATTATGATGCAAAAAGGTCTTTGGATATAGAACATGGATGTTTTGTTGTTTGAAAATTTAGGCATAGTTTAATATAATTCGCTGGTTTCTAAGGATTTTCTCCGACTTCATCCCATGGAATGAGTTAATGTTACTCATATCATTTAAGTGTTTTCATCAAATACAATAGTCTGCATGAAAGTACATTGTTTATATTCAGCCCCAATTTCATCTAAAACAGCAGTAGCACGGCACTTCCAGTTTGCACAATGAGATCCTTTGATAGTGCTTGGTATTTTCTACAGCCAGGTAATTAAAATCCTCTTTTTTCATTTCAAGATAGTTGACTCTACCCCAGTCCTAATGTTAGATTTTTTGGGGTCACTTACAAGTATTTGATTCCATGGATCTGGAAGGTAGCCTCATATTTTTTTAGGCTTAGTGGCTCTGTTAAGGAGGGAAAAAACGTGTAAGCATTTAGGTTCTGATCTGTGATATTCTCCATGGTTATAGAATCGTCCCATTACTCGATCTCCTATGGATTTAATGAAAATTTAAAGGCTGATTTTACTAATAGAGTATACAGTGTATGTTTCATAATCTTTGTAGTGTCCTAATACCTTCTTTGGCTTCCTATTTTTTTCCTCTCCAATTCTTATTTAGAAGGTCCATCTTGTATGTCCAGTCATTGTGTCCTAATTGAACAAGTAGAGGCCAGTGGTCACACCAGTGTATATGAAATAAGTGGTCAGTGACCTTTTTTAAAAAAGTGAGGCATCTCACTGTCTTTTCCTGTTTGAAATTACAACAGTGTAATTGTGCCTATTTAGAAAAAGGTGAGTTTTGAAATACTAAGTGTGGGGTTGGACTCTAGGCCTGTGACTTCTAGCTGTATTTGGATAAATCACTAAACCTCGTAAAGTCCCATTTCCTTATCTAAGAAATGGTAGTTATAATGTCTGCCATGACTACATAGTAGGGTTGAGAATCAAGTGAATGAATACGTATGAATTTGATTGAAAACCATAAAACCCAGTGCAAGATGGCAGCAATATTACAAAATAATCTCTCAAACCTCTGCAACAGGTTTTGAACTAGCTTGTGATAGATGTACTTTTTGCTTAGGCTACCTCTTTTATGATAAGTTAACTGCTGTTTAAGTTAGGTTGCTCTGAGGCTCTCTGTCACAAGGCAAGTAGCAAATGGAGAGAGTGCTAATATTAGTAGATTTTACTGGTGTCAGAGGGTATATTCATGGGGTTTCCATTGATTGATATGCTACCTTTGAAATTTCTTTACCACCTCTCACAATTCAGTAGTTCTTCTGTTTTATGCGTATTAGGTTTGTCCAATGAATAAGTCTCCGTATGTGGATCCTCATAAATCGGGGCATGAAATCTGGGAAGAATTTTCGATGAGCTTCACCCCAGCAGTGAAGGAAGTGGTGGAGTTTGCAAAGCGTATTCCCGGCTTCAGAGATCTCTCTCAACATGACCAGGTCAACCTTTTAAAGGCTGGGACTTTCGAGGTAGGTTTTATTTATCCTGAATATTGATACAGGGCAAGGTAGTATTTTATTTTATTTTATTATTTTTTTTTTAAACGAATTTATTTATTTTGGCTGTGTTGGGTCTTGGTTGCTATACGTGGGCTTTCTCTAGTTGCAGTGAGCAGGCTTCTCATTGCGGTGGCTTCTCTTGTGGAGCACAGGCTCTAGGTGCGCGGGCTTCAGTAGTTGTGGCACGCGGGCTCTAGAGCGCAGGCTCAATAGTTGTGGCGCACGGGCTTAGTTGCCCCGTGGCATTCGGGGTCTTCCCGGACCAGGGCTCGAACCCTTGTCCCCTGCATTGGCAGGCAGGTTCTTAACCACTGTGCCACAGGGAAGTCGAAGGTAGTATTTTACTTTGATCCTTTTCTCAACAACTGTTTATAGTCCAGAGGCTGAAAATATCAACAAAAGAATGACCATCTCAGGATCTTGGGAAAAGACAAGGTAAAGGCCGAGTTACTTAGGACTTTAAATACAAATGGACTGTATTTGCAGCACATGAACTCCAAGTTCTAGAATCGCTTTCAGGTGTGGACTTGGTGGGTTCCCCGAGTTAGACACCTCCTGATAGCCTAACCCAGCGTTTACTATGTTCAGTACTGGACACGAAGGGTAAATAGATGGTGGTTTTTGTCTCCTAGGAGGTGGTAGGATATTTGGGAGTTGTTTCAGACATCTCTTATGTACCACTGTGAATCTTCATGGCCTCGCCTCACTCCAGGATCCTTGGCCACTTTTGCTACTCCACTTTCTCTGCTGTGGTGCCTTCTGCCTGGACCTGGGGCAGCCCGTGTTGCCAATTTGAGTAGGATGCAGACAGAGCCTCTCCCTGTGCTTGCTTAGGGACCTCTCACCTGTCTGCCCCGGGGCTTCCCTGCTGCTGCTGAGGTGGGAGAAGTCTCAGCACTTGCTCAGCACTCACGTAGGCATTATCCTGAAAGGCAGGGGGTGGGTGGGACATTGACGCCGGTGGGCCCAGTCTTTGGTCAGCAGGGAAAGGGAGCTGGGGGAAGATCTTCACTTCCCCGGAGGGTCCCACGGGATCGGGCTCTCAGTTGTTCTTGATGTCAGGTGGTGTCCAGCTTAGCAGTATGTCCTCTGATACTGACTCTCTTTCCTTTTCATCTCATTTCCTTTTTCTTAACTCCTGTTGTTTTCACATGTGCCAGTGCACATCCCATATAAACCCTTGCCTTCGGTTCTATTCTTTGGGGCACCTGAGCTAGAACAGAGAAGATGTTTTTGTAAATAAAATAGCTGTGATAGAATTCCAAAGAAACACCTATAGGTTAGGGTTTTCAGTTCAAAGGAAAATATTAGACTTAAGGTTTCAAGTCAGAAGGGATGTCAGAGATCAAGTTCAATTCACCCAGTTTTGAGGTTAGATAACTACGGCCTAGAGAGGTACAGAACTTTTCTTTCCTGGGTTACCAGTAAATTCATAACACAGTCAGGACTAGAACACAAATCTCTCACTCCAGGACTTGTGTTCTTTTCACTTTGTGATTTGTCTGAGGATTGCTGTGTTGTAGCGCTAGCACCATCTTAGAAGGCTCACTCTCTTTTGGGTTGTCTTGGGTAAAACAAGTCTTTGCTTGGGAGCATTGCAAAGGGCAGGTGTTTGTTCAGTGTTCCTCTGGTTATGAGAGGAATATGTGACCTAGATGTTACCGTTTACTATAGTGGAGGGAGTGCTGCAGGTTAGCAGTTGTTGACTGGTTTGGTCTGCAGGTTAGCAGTTGTTGACTGGTTTGGTCTGGATTTCCATTATACCTTGATGTCTGGAGCACCTGCTACCATAGTTTTCTTTGTGTATTGTCTCTTTGGGTTATGCTTTCTTAAAATAGACTATGATTAGAGTTCGTCTGCTGCATTTGCCTTGGTTGCATTTGGTGTTTGTGTGTTTCCAAGTGTTGTTGCATTGAAATACTGCTCTTTTTACTTAGGGCTTAGAGACCATATGATACACTTGGTAGCTTAAAGAGTTTGCTAAATGCCTTTGGCCAAGGCCCAGTTTCAAATTTCTTGGCATTATTGCCTGCTTTAATTTCGGGTTTTGGGCTTTTTTTTGCCTGCTTTAATTTTGAATTTACATTTCAGAATCTTTATTAATAGTTTCAGAGTATCACAGGACTTGAGTATTTTGCCCCTGGTGGCTGGAATTTTTTTGATGCTCTTCCTAGAGTATTTATCGCTTTGGTGGAGATTTTGTCTTAAGCAAATGGTTCTGGGTAAAAATAAACTCACTTTTTCTTCTACAACTCTTCTTTTATGTGTAGGATGTCTCTTAACTGACTTGAATACTGAGTTATTTTTTAGTATTACTATTGAACTTCTCCAGATACATTTAAGTCTTTTTCTTTTTCCAGGTTTTAATGGTACGGTTTGCATCATTATTTGACGCAAAGGAACGTACTGTCACCTTTTTAAGTGGAAAGAAGTATAGTGTGGATGATTTACACTCAATGGGAGCAGGGGATCTGCTAAACTCTATGTTTGAATTTAGTGAGAAGCTAAATGCCCTCCAACTCAGTGATGAAGAGATGAGTCTGTTTACAGCAGTTGTCCTGGTTTCTGCAGGTAAGGAAGCTGCTCGACAGTTGTGTGACACCTGGAATATAGTGACCAAGTGGGGAGAAGGTGGCAGTCGGCTAGGTTCTGGCAAGCTATGTAGAGGGGAGAAGGCCTTAGGAAATATACTAAACTATGAATCTGTTATTTTTGCATAATTAAATTTTTTTTTTTTAATCATGGCAGTAAAAGTCACAAGTGCTGTATAGGGATAAAAGGATGTTTAGATCTGGGCCTCACATATACCACTCTTAGTCTTTAGCTTTTGTTCATAATTTTTTATGAGTCTAAAGTGTTATTTCATGGATTTATTTTTTGGAACATTGTGTATTTCTAGGTTGATGGTTATAATATGAATCTAAGTTTTGGTTAAAATATTATGTGGGTTACTTGAAAATGTTACAAGTATCAAGATGTATTACTGTGTTTTGTTACAAAAATCAGAGAATTGTGAGTTGTAGGCTCTCACCCAGCTTTGCTACTGAACTTTCTGTGTGACTTGGTAAGTAATTTTCTCTCTTTGAGTCTCAGTTTCCTTATCCTGTGAAAGGAAGGGATTGTACCATGGGAGCCTCCAAGATTGTTGAATCCTATCATTTAATGTTTATTTATATGAGTCATTGATGGTGTTTCCCAATTTCCCTGCCACCTTGCATTGTATTGCAGTTATTTCTGACCAAAGTATTTCAACTCAGATGGTACTTAGTAAGGCAGAGATTATTCCCCATAGCAAATTGGAAATTGAGCCGGTGACTTTCTTGGGGACATGTAAGAAAGTGCCAGCCATTTTTAGGTATCGCTAACTTTATTTTAAACCATTTGTTGAGAATTAGACAGTTTTTTTTTTTTTTTTTTGGTACGCGGGCCTCTCACTGCTGTGGCCTCTCCCGCTGCGGAGCACAGGCTCCGGACACGCAGGCCTAGAGGCCATGGCTCACGGGCCCAGCCGCTCCGCCGCGGCATGTGGGATCCTCCTGGACCAGGGCACGAACCCGTGTCCCCTGCATCGGCAGGCGGACCCTCAACCACTGTGCCACCAGGGAAGCCCTAGGCAGTATTTTGATATTACTTGCTTTAAGTTTCCCATTTGCTTCCTACTGTGTAAAAGACCTTGTGCTGAACACTGTGAGGGTTGTAAAGTATAAGTTGTGGCCCCTGGTTATGTGGCTGGACTGTAAGTCAGTAACTCTTACGTCAGCGATCCTTAAGGAGAGGAAGCTCTTTGTATATCTTAAAGGGCCTGTTGCACGTCAGTGGTATAAAAAACTTACGCCATTTGCAGGCATTATTTGGCTACCTTTTCTGATCAGCTCTACCTGGGTAGCTAAAAATGCACTTATGGGAGTAGTTTGGATGGACTGTGTCAGTGAGGGATGCCTGGTTTCTTAGTAACCTTGTAATGCTTCTTGCACTTACCTACCATTTCGCAGTCTCTTCATGAGTAATTAGTAATGGTTTGAGTTGTCATCAGATTACTAAATCTTTAATTGTGAAATAAAGGTAATCCATACTCGGTAACTTCTTTATCTGATGAATATGCCTTAAGTGCCAGGTGCTCGGGGGAGACAGAACAAGCATTAAGACACCGGCTTTGTGTTCCATTTGGAGAGACGGAACCAACACAGAAAGCTTTGTGTTACTAAACTGCTTGGTTCCGACTGAGGTAGGTAGGAGTTCAGGAAGGAAGATGAAGTCATCTGAGAAGGCTTTGTGGGGAGGATGGGGTATTAGGTTTTCCCAGCCAGAGGCGAGGGATGGCATGGGGCGGGGCCAAAGCCTGGGGTGCTCGTCGAGGAGGAGGGGGCAGAAGGCTCGGGGTGAGGGGAGCACCAGGTTATAGAGTGACAGCTGGCGAGCTGAACAGAAGAGCTTCACCTGGAATACGGGGCAGTGGGAAGTCAGTGTAACTTCCTAAGTAGGGGAATGGTCTGGCATGAACAAAGCCACGCTTTAACGTTACTTCTGCGTTTCTGTCCTGGGTGGATTAGACAGGTGAGTCATCAGAGCTGGAGAGTCAGGTCGAGAGGCTGTTGAAATACCTCCAGGAATGAGGCAGTGGAGTGAACTCTCCTGAAATAGGTTGTGGCAGAGGAGGGGGGAAGGAGGGACTGTGTCCCCGAGGTAGTTCAGGGGAAGAAAAGAAGGCCAAGGGGTAAAGGGGAGCTCTCTGCCGGCACCGTGCTACTTCAGTTGTGTTTTCCACCAGGAACGTGATTTTTATGTTTCAAATTTTAATTTCGAAAAAGCCTTCTTTTGTTATCTGATCCTAAGAATAATATGGGTTCTTTGAGAAATTAGAAAACATTAAGATGAAAATAAAGATGATAATATCACTACCAAGAAAGACCACTGTTAGCATTAGGGGTCTGCCTCTCTCCATTCACCCATCCATCCATTTGTCCATTTGCCTGCTTATTGATAGATGGTACCAAAGGGGAGAAACTGACTGTAAAAGATGGTAAGGCATTCTTGTTTGTGTTGTGTTTATATATGAAGATACACAGGCAACACAGTATGCATGCATTTTAAAATGTCGAATTTAAAGCTCTGTCACTTAAAAAGAACTATTGTTGTCTTTAAAGCAGAAAAATAAAATTCCATAACTATAGAAGGGTATAAAATGGAAAGCCTTCCTTCTTCTATTCCTAGCCTGTCCTTCAGAGAACTAGATTTCTAACCATCTTTCTTTTTAGTTGTTCTGATGGTTGCTGACCCAACTCTAAATACTATGCTTGTACCTCTTTTTATTTAGCAGATGTAACTGATAAATAAACGTTCCCTCTTGGGGCTTTCCCTGGTGGCGCAGTGGTTAAGAATCCGCCTGCCAATGCAGGGGGCACAGGTTTGAGCCCTGGGCCGGGAAGATCCCACATGCCGCGGAGCAGCTAAGCCCGTGCGCCACAACTACTGAGCCTGCGCTCTAAAGCCCGTGAGCCACAACTACTGAGCCCACGTGCCACAGCTACTGAGCCTGCGCTCTGCTCTAGGGCCCCTGTGCCACAACTATTGAAGCCTATGTGCCTAGAGCCCATGCTCCACAACAAGAGAAGCCACCGCAATGGGAAGCCCATGCACCGCAACGCAGAGTAGTCCCCGCTCGCCGCAACTAGAGAAAGCCCGCACGCAGCAAAGACCCAATGCAGCCAAAAATAAATTCAAAATAAATAAATTAAAAAAAAAAAGTTCCCTCTCACTTTTCCCCCTCAATTTTTATGTTTTATTTCTTGTGCTACTTTATTGGTTTTATTTATAAATTTAACATGCTCACAGTCTTTGCTCACTCACTCTTTCATAACCTCTCAGATAGTTTAGATAGAATATTCTCACCATCCAGGGACACAGGGCCCTCCTTTCTCCACATCCTGGCTTCTTCTGCGCTAACATTTCTTCTGCGTTGTCAAGAATGAAAATATTTACGTTCTGTTCTATAAATGTGGCTATTTTCCCGTGCTTTATTTATCAGTTGATTCTAAACATTGAACAGTCAAACATCAGCATTCGTAGTAGTGTGATCACGTGACTAGTGCTCTTAGTGTTCACACGGTGGGACTGAAAGGGTAACAGGCAACATAGACTCTCCCCTAAGCCTGCCCTTCCTGAAGGGCATGTTCCAGGGTCAGATAACAAATGGGTTATTTATTTATGTTCTCTGTTAACTGTTTAGAATTAAGCAACATTGTAGTTTGCTTTATATTCAAAATAGCTTTTGTTTTTCTTGGAATCTACACTTGCCTTCTGGTTCTTGTTCTCTTCTGGTGGTGGTTGTCCGAAGAAATGCTAGTTAATGATCTCATTATATAATTTTGTATTCACAGCAGACCTTGGATGTGAGCTAGGACATGTTATCCTCAGTTACGACAGGCAAGGAATTTGAGGAACAGGGGGCTTGAATAATTTGCCCAAGGTCACGTTTTTCATAATGGGCTGATCAGGCATTTGAACTCCTGTTAGTCTAGCTTCAGGAGCCTTCCCACTCTGCCGCTTGTTAACAGAATAGCTGTAGCTGCTAAGGGAGAGAGCAGTCTCAAGCATGGTATTTATTTGCCTGTGAGATTGGAAGACTTTTGATACCATGGAGAGAAGAGGAATTACACCTGGAAGGTAAACTCTTTTTCAGGTTGTGTGTAATGGCCGCAGTCACTTCCAGTTGAAGATGAGAGACTGGCCTGTGGGTGTGAGACCAGAGCTCTCCTGGATGTAGGTTTCAGTTGTCCTCATGGAGGCTTCGTTGAAGGAACTTAACTTGCATCGTGTAGGAAGTGAATATGCATCAGGAGCACAGTTGGTGAGGAGGACAAGCTTGGGAGCTAATTAAGGAAGTAGAAAGCCGTATCATGAATTAAATTCTGCAGGTGGTAGTATAGCACTTAGGGCATCCTTTGGAAGGTGAATTTCCATTTCAGTCTGTGCCTTCTAGTGTTGCAGTTTCTAGAGGATCGTTGTTTTATGATCCAGCTAGATTTGTAGTTAGGTCCTCTGGCCTTCAAATCATGAAAGCATGGTTTTAGAAAAATTTAATATGATTAACATTTTTAGGTACAGTATAGGCATCTGTTTCCCCGAAGGGGGTTGACTACATAAGCATAGGTCACTGAAACACAACATATTCACTGGAGGACCAACCACGTATAATACTAACTCAAATGTCCTCTCCCACTTCCTGTCTGTTTCTTTCTTTGCCATCTAGATTATATTGTTTGTGGGGATCACCGTCATTTTTTCCCAGTTGTTGTAAATGACTGATGATACCATGTAAACTTTCTTCGGCCCAAATATGAGCTCTCTAAAGGAAGGAATTTTGGTTTGTTTGTTATGTTCACTGCTAATTCCCTAGCACCCATCACAGAATAAGTGTTTGGTGAATGAATTAGTAAATTGCAAGGCTGTTAAAGAAAACAATTACTTGAACATTAAAGGCAAGGAGAGTCTTGGAAGCATGATTGAAAGCTTTAAGTAGGTTTGCAGAGATGACCCTTATGATTGTATGGGCAGAGATCTTTTGTCCATCTCACAATTTTGTGTGATAAATCATGACTCCCTCCACCCCCCCAGCCCGGAGTCAACATTCAATTTGTCTCTTTTCCTGTAAGAATTAGCACACAGTTGTAGTCATAATCCAAATTTTATTAAATGTAATATAAAACTATTTTCATCATTTTTTCCTGCATTTAAGTTAGTCAGACTTTCCCCCTCTTTACTATTAAATTTTAATCCTTGTTCTGAGTGTTTGCATTGCAAGTAACGTTTTTCAGCTATCAGTTATAATGTAAGACCTCCTTGATTTCCTTGTAAAAAAAATGAAAAAAGGGTGTAAATGGCCAGAGAATTTTGCTGCTTTGGAGAAGTCCTTTTCTTGTTAATTACAGCCCCCTATACTTGGAGCCATTGAATATTTCTTGTGCACTACGGTGTCCTATTGTAAAGGGAAGAAATGACCCACGCTGATGAAAAAAGTCCATGGCCAACAACATAAGTTCGGCTCATTTAAGGATACTTTCCTTTATTGCTGGTTTATGCTAAATCACTAATTTATTAACATTTTTGTATGATGAGTTTAATAAACACAGTATGCTAAGTAAAAGTGAATGCAAGTTAATATAACTAGGTAATAAATTTGCATACTATGTTAGTTATCTACTACTGCATAACAAATTACCCGAAAACTCAGTGGCTTAAAAATGCATACGTTTATTATCTCTGAGGGTTAGGATATGGGTGCCTCTGGCTCAGGGTTTCTTAGGAGGTTGCAGTCGAGCTGTGGGCAGGCTGTGGTCTCACATGAAGGCTCCACTAGGGCAGGACCCGCTTCCAGGCTTATTCACGTGGTGGTTGGCAGGAGTCATTCCCTGCAGTTGTTAGACTGAGCACCTCAGTTCCTGGCTGGCTGGCGGCTGGGGACCACCCTCAATTCCCTCGCACTCAGGCCACTTCACAGGGCATTTCACATGGCGTCCGGCTTTCCTCAGGGCAAGCGAGTGAGAGCTTGCCTAAGGTGGAAGCCACCGCTTTTTCTACAGTGTTTCATTCCTTAGTAGTGAGTGAGTCTGGCCCACCCAAGGGAAGAGGGATCCACTCGTGGGTCCCAGGTGCCTGCCACCTACGGTGACGTGCCAGTGTGGTATGTTCCACATGAGATGAAAATACACTGGTAAACCGCATGACCCATTTGGTTTTGCCAATCAGAAGCAGTTGAAATTAGATAGCATCTAATTTTAAAAATCAGAACTTCTAGATTTTTGTGAGTAGATACCTAATCACTATAAAGAACTTTGATTTATCAAATGAACTATGCGATATATATTTTTATAATAAATAGCTACAAAAATTTGCCATTGGGATTTAAAAAACTCTGTCAGTTATCTTTTGCCTCTGTTCCAATGTGTAAAACCTTGTTTTGAATTCATTGATGAGACCGACAGCACGGATTATATTTGTATTTAATGTTAATAACATGTCCTCTCCTCCATCTCGCTCTCTTCCTCACTCTCCCTCAGATCGATCCGGGATAGAAAACGTCAACTCTGTGGAGGCTTTGCAGGAAACGCTCATCCGCGCCCTAAGGACCTTAATAATGAAAAACCATCCAAACGAGGCCTCTATTTTTACAAAACTTCTTCTAAAGTTGCCAGATCTTCGATCTTTAAACAACATGCACTCCGAGGAGCTCTTGGCCTTTAAAGTTCACCCCTAAGGCCTTGGTTTATTTAAACATGGACTGATTCATGCTGACTGTATATTTTGTGCGGAAATGCTTATTTACGTGTGTACCATACGTGGAGGTAGGAGAGACCTCTAAGACAACGTGAGACTGCAGGCCGCCTCTGTAACCAGGCAGCAGCTGTTTGAGATTTCTTCAGCCATGCTTAGACATTGACCGCAATTCCCCGGTAGACCAGTCAGCGGTGTTGCACTTAAACTGGAGAAGTTACACTGAATTATAGTCACACTGAATGTTAGACTTTTTCATCTGCCAAAACCAAAAACCATTTTGATCTCCCTGTGGTACAAATACAATGCACAATCACAAGTATATGAGGACTTAAAAATTAATCCTTTGTGGTGGAAGTTCTCTTGTAAGATGGAAACTTGATTTCACCCCAAGACTGTTTGATCTGGTGTTTGGAGACTTTGCAAGTTAGGAAACCTCCTTGTCTGTGCTCCATTCTGCCACCGTGAAAGTGCGTGGTCCTGGACAGGCTCGCTGGTTGTGGAAAATGAGACTTGATCGTGTTCCCAATGCCCCGCCTCACAGAGATGCTGACGAATGTCTAGAAAGCATATTTACCTCCTGGGAGATAGGCACTATGTAAATACGGTAAAAGTTTTGTTATTATAATTATTCATAATAATACTCTTTTTATTTCTATGCATTTCTGAGAAATCATTTCACAGTCCACACCGATCTATTATTCAGGGTTCCTGCGTATGTGTGGGTTATCCTTCTGGCACACACATATTCAAAGTTTATGGGTACATTAAATACATAGTATGTGTACATAATATCTATGTGAATATAGTTATATATAAATATATTTCTTCACAATATTTTAAACTGTGAAGAACTTTATCATACAATAAACTTAAAGCAAGAGGTGTCAAAAGACCCAAATTAGGTGCATTTTACCTGTTGATGACATAACCATTGCTTTAAATCTTTAGATAGTAGAGTAATGAATTTATGCTCTATTTTTGTTTATCTAAGCAACACTTAATGTACAAGTGCAACAGGCAGTTGGGTCCAGATTTCAAAAAACATGTATTTCAGAGTTCATCTTTGGCAAAATCTTTGGTTCAGGTACTAGTTGTTTAAAAGTTCATTCAGATTCTTACTTTGTGCTAAGAAAGTTGCATTGCTGCCCCTTACACACATGCTGTAGCTTGATGACAAATATTTGGAGTCTTTCTGGAGAACCAACCAATGTTTAAGAAAACTGTTCAATATGTTGATGTGTGCCTGTGTGTGTGAGTGTGGGTGTGCAAGTGTGTTCTGAATCCACTTGGGGTTTTTTTTCCCCTAAATAACACTACAGGGATTTTGTCAAATTAGATTTAATGTATAATTTGAAAAATCGTTTAGTGTGTGACCTGCAGGCTTAGAAATGGCATAGTCAGAGACATTTCATCCGCATTTCTGATACTGGGCTTTATTAAATAGATAAGATCAGCCTCTTTATGGCAGTTGGAGAAAATTGCCAAAAGTTGAGGATTTTATGTATGTTTTTCTGTTGCCCTGGAAGATAGCAATTAATTGGGTTTTGGGGTAAAATTGCCTTCTATATAATTTTTGGATGGTATAAAATTACAAAAACGAAAAGATCCCATTTTACTATACTCAGCCTGTTACTTTAATGACATGTGAGCAGAATGCCTTATTTTGTAATAACCTTGTTTAACTTGTTGCTACTGGGACTTGAATTTCTGTGGCACTAGTTAAGTTAAAACAGAGTTAAACCCTCTCATTATTAAAGAGGAAAGGTGATGGTGATGTCTGTAATACAATATAAACCATAATCGTGATTTACCTTAAGTAGGTATGACTTTTATGGGATATATAGTGTAGTTTTTGTGAACTCTTCACATGATACCATTATCTTTTTATAATTTTTTTTTCTAAGATAAATGCACAGTTTTCTTATATGGGGAATAGAAACAGCTTTTTTGAAGTAATACTGAAAACCTCAAGGATCATGTTGTTTCTTAATTTTTGCCTTTTGCATAAGCCTCTTTATAACATATATCTTTAAAACAGTTACTAAGTCTTTAGGAATGTGTAACCAGAACTATGTTAGTATTGCTTATAAAACTTTAGTTAGGTTCAATATATACATGTATACATCTATATATAGGTATAGAGATTTGCATTTTGTCTTGTAAAATTTTATTTGAACAAATTCTTCCTGTAGGTAATGGGAAACAAAATTCATAGTTCATATGCCACTTGTAGCATTTCTGTATTTGAAAATAGCCCAAGATGGAAACTTCTAATTCTAGAATTAAACCAGCAGCCTATTACAAGCACATTCTTTGATTGAGTCATTGGTTATAAACCTACTAAATGCGGAGAAGACGACCAGTTTAGGGAACTTCTGAGTTGGTGGGACACTGTTGATTAATGAACAATGTACTGTATGAATTAAGTGACGCTTTAACTCTGATTTTACATTTTAAAGTTAACATATGGGCATTATGTCAGCAAACTTAAGGGCATTATGTCAGCGAGCTAAAACATTTTTTCCTGTGCTTTTAATGTATCTCTTTACATGATCTGAGAGAGGGTTCAAGCCTTTAGGGAGAAATAGCTGAGGAAAAGGGGGGGAACATCGTCTTGGGATGAAGCTTTTCCTTATGGCGATGGTTTAATTACAGATTCAGAAATTAGAAGGAAATTTCAGTGGATTAAGTGTATAGCTTTCGTAACTACATTTCAAGAAATTACCATTGTAACTTGATAAGATATGATTTATTTTATGTAAACATCATTGCAAAGCAAGGTGTAGAAGCTCAGCTAGATTTATTACTGTGCACGAGAGTAAGTACCTATCTCAGTTACCCTTTTCCAATATAAAGTTTGCTGAATGTACAAGAAGAGTTTATCACTTAGGATATAGAATTTTTTAGGGGCTGGGGGGGAGGGGCTCTGTCAGGAAATTACCTAGAAACAAAGATTGTCTTGATTTGATCTGAAACATAAAACTTGAAGCTATTCTTGAACTAACATGGAAAAATAAAATGGCTATTGTTTTAAAAAAATGATAGAACTATATTGTTGACAAGATAGGAATTACGTTTATTTTCTACAAACTGTTACCGATGAACACATGGATAATATCTTCCTCTTTCTGAAAAGTGATCTGTACATGGGGGGAGGGAATAATAAATATTATTTCTAACCAGCTGTGGTTTTTGGTATCTTTCTATCCTGACTTTTTGGTAAGACCATCTATAATTTAACTTACTACTTTCCCTGGAGCAGAGCAGGGTCTCCTACGCATTGCACAGATCTCTGATTCAGTGGGGGGAGGGGCCGTGTCCGTATGCAGGGCTGTTTTAAAAAGAAGACTGTCGTAGAGTTTGTTGAGAGATTCCAGCAAGGGTCGTTTTTCTGTAATGCCAGCTGAATGGTGGTTTGCCGTATTTGATAAGGTGGTCTTTCTGGGAAGGAGATGGTGAGAGAGGAAGGGGTAGGGAACCTGATGTAGCTGAGACTCAGCCTTGGCCGTGAATGGGATAAGGAGCCTCAGCAGGACCACGACCTCCTTTTCCCTTTCCCAGTGGTTGCAGCCAGGGGGGCAAAGTTAAGGTGGTTACTTAACTCAGCACTCCCTGCGGTTGTTTCCAAGACCAGTAACATCCACTACTTTTCTGTGAATATTAATCGATGTTAGGTGGGACAAATGGGCTTCTTGATTAAACAAATGTGGCAATACTGGGTTAACCAAGGTTACTGAGGTCTTTGTGGCATTCCTGTGCTCTCATGAGCAAATGTGCGTCGTGGCTCCTAAGGAAGGATTTAGTGGGTTGTAGTTTTTCCCAAACTTTCTCCACCAAATAACCCCTCCCCCCCTTCTTTTTTTTTCTGTGCTGAGCTCCTCTGAGGGCTCCTTGGAAAGTGTGCTTTTCTGGAGAAAAAATCCCTGTTAACCCACTTTGGGTTTTCATCAGGATGTTGGTCATATTCTGTGGATTATTGTACAAATTTGCATTGTATTTTGCCCCTTTTTTGCACAGTGTAAGAAACATTGAGCTCTAAATAAATGTGTGGTTGATGGAAAACAAAAGATTAAAGTCCTTCCAAATTTTGGGAACGCTACAGCTGAGTAAATGAGTAAGGACAGCCAGTTCACGGATCTGGTTTTAGTTTTTACACGCATTTCGGCCTGTTAAAATTTGTTACATTTGCTTTTCTTAACTCTTACTCTGTCGAAAACTGTAAGAAAACTCTGTGAAAGTCAGAGTTGCTCTTCACAGTGTGAAAGTTGGTGGCTTTGGGGTGATTTTCAGACACCAGAGTAGTAGATCCACTTAGAGCAACAGTGCGTCGAACGGGTGTAGGACCCATGAGGGCAGCCTCCAAGGAAGCTCAGAACCTCTCCAGAACGCTCTATGTGGGGCACATTCCCCAGAAGGTCATCATGCTCTCAAAGTCAGCATTTCCCCTACATTTTTTTTTTTTTTTTTTTTTTTTTGCAGTATGTGGGCCTCTCACTGCTGTGGCCTCTCCCATTGTGGAGCACAGGCTCCGGACGTGCAGGCTTAGCGGCCATGGCTCACGGGCCCAGCCGCTCCGCGCCATGTGGGATCTTCCGGGACCGGGGCACAAACCCGTGTTCCCTGCATCGGCAGGCGGACTCTCAACCACTGCGCCACCAGGGAAGCCCTCCCGTACATTTTAACAAATTATTAAAGAGGGTGAGATCGGTGTTTTTCAGAAAACTCAATACAAAACACCTGGGGTGAATATGGCGTTCCTAAATCTTTTTAGAATTGAGTGTGATCTTCTGAGGTCTCGAAGGTAAGCGGTTTTCTCTTCTGTTGTTTCATTTTTCTCTGAACCCTCCTTACCCTTAACCTCAGCAGTTTCCCCACCCCCCACATTACTTTGTTGCTTTGCTTGTAAATTTTCATCTATAATTTTCCCTCCTACAAGAGGCATTTCATTTCCTGAGAGATTCTGCAGTTAAACACAAGTAGGGTAGTTTCCAAAAGTGGAAAGCACCTACACTTCCATTCTCTCGATCACCTTTTTGCCCCTCCCCTGCCCCTGCAATTGCTGTTCTTTTTCTGAACTGTTTTATCTGACAGGATTTTTGAGGAATAGACTGATGGTTTAGTTCTTCATTACTTACGTTTATTGAACATCTGTGTCTCAGGATTTTTATTTTTTTTTTAATCCAAATGTAAAGGGAGGTTCCATGAAAATCCAGGGCACTAATCCGGACAGCGTTGTGAAGTTGTATGCCAGTACAGCAGGTGGCTGTCAGTCACAGCACTTGCACTGGTGGATGCCAGCAGCTCCTGTTCTAGCCGTGCTGTGCCGGGGCCGGCTTCTGGGGGCTCCTGAGGTCTGGTGTGACATGTTCAGGAATTTAGGGACCTGGTTGTTAGAAACACAGCCATTATTAAAAGTTAAATCATATAAGCTTACAGTTGAGTTATATTTGAAAGAGAATACTCAAAGCTCGCCTCTTCCTAATTCTTCTAAGTTTATTGTTAATGCTTTATGTGTATGGTGGGTTATGTGTATGGTGGGAATACTTCATGACGCTGTGTTCCTGCACATCTCTTCCCAGCTCCCTGCCAAGGGATTATTTATACCGTGAAAAGCTGCACATGCTCTGAATCACGGCTTGATTTATTGTTTTGTTGATTTTCTAGACTTAAGAAAGTGATGGAGAAAATGTTAATAATACAGGTTAAAAGTCTGTTGCCATTAACCATTGCAAATGGCACAGAGAAGTGAAGAAATTGTCCAGTACTTGAAAACTATTATCTGATTCAGCAAAGAAGTTTCTCATATTACTGATAAACAAGTCAAGTTCTAACATAGTTTTTATTGTTTGTTTTGTTGTATTAATATACTTAAAATATCAATCAACATTCATGCCAGAACTATACTTGTTTGTCAGTTGCAACTCTGGCAAAAATAAAAGAATGCATTCTATGAGAATTAATTGTTTGTATGGAATTTACAGTAAAGAGTATTGTATGGTTTATATATTGTGTGCTGCATAGCCTTTCAGTAAGAATAATACATACACACTCACACATATGTTTTTCCTTCCCAGGGAGCTGGTTGTTAAACATTAGCATCACACCACTATTGCTTAACCCCAAGAGGTGATTCTGAAACCAGCCTTCAGAGTTTCAGTAACTTATTGAAGGTCACACAGCTACTGAGTAGAGAGTCGGATTGCAAAACCCAGCTATTTGGGCCTTAGAATCTGTTCTCAGCTGTTATGTGTAACAGAGAGGCACTGGGCTTGGGGTCTCCTTGGCAGAGTGGTTTTTCGTAGGTCTACTTTGATCTCTGCAGATGTGGGTTGTTTGGGAAGGGGTAAAGGGGAAGCTCTTAGGCAAGGATTCAGTACATAATAGTCTAATGTTATCCCCCCAACCCCTAAGTAAAATTTTCTCTCATCTGTAAAAAGGGTAAACTCAAGTGGCTGCAAGACTAAATGAGGTGTGTTAAAAACTTTGCAGACAGTGAAGCCTATACAGACCCTAGGTCCCTGCCATTAAATAGAACGAGGAGAAAGCGGGAGTTGTCCCTGGGGCAGTGAGGCGCCCTGGAGGGTCTTCTGCCCGCTCAGCCTGGGTGGTGGGTCTCTCACAAGCCCTCTGGGCTGGAGTCACTGAGGGGCGACTCTGGATTTAGGCCTTCTCAGCTAGAAACTGCCCTGTCAGTAAAGACTGACTCAGTGATGACCTCAGCCTTCAGACACCGCTTCCTCAGGAGAATCTGAAACACGGGACAACAGGTAACCGAGTCCGTATCTCATCACCGGTCCCCCAGACGAGAACATACAGGGAGGATCCTTAGTGTTCTAGTTGGTGTCGGCATCGTCCAAGGTGAACTTCTACGTCAGAGGGCAAGAATCATTGGCTTAATGCTTCTGGACAGTAAAAATAACTTCCGTATCCTCAGTGGTCTCTAGAGGTTCCCTTTTCCGTCCTGGGTTCAGCGCTCCTCTGCGAAGTGAGGGGATTGAACTACGCCTTCCAGCATCCCTTCCAGGGCCGACCTCTGTGATGTGATGGTACGCAAACAACACAGTTAAAAGAGAAAGAAGGGCCAGAGTGGAGAATGTGTTGGGGATTGGGGTGGGCAGAGACCCTGCAGCTAAAGGGCGACACCTCACCTACCTTAACGCGGGGTGAACTGGCGCCCTGCCGGCCTGCCGTCTGTCCATGGTCCTCCCTCGCCCGCCATTAGCTCCGAGTCACCTCTCAAGGCTCAGGGGCAGAAGTGTGCCGGGGAGGGGGTTGTGTCGAGGAGTTTCCCTTCCCCCAAGGTTCCTGCGAAGCTAGAGCGGGTGCCCAGAGCAGGAGCAATGTCAGGAGCGCCCGGCAGGGGCCGCCGGGCTGACCTGTCTGCTCCAGGCGGTCCTCAAGTGCTAGGGGAACGCGGGATGCTCAAGACCAGACCTTTCCTGCACAGCAGCGCTTTCCAGTTTTCGATCCTAACAGAAATGTAGGTTTTGTAGTAAAAGTGTAAAAGAGCGTGAAGTTTTTTGTAGTTGATTCTCTTACCTCTTCCCCTAAATCCTTTTTTTTTTTCAAGGCAAAACCAGACCAAGATTTATTTCCTCATTTTGGAATACCATTCATTATGGCAAGGACATCTGTGGTTTTTGAATTACAATACAAAACACCTGTGTCAGTTCAATGTTGTAGCTGCTAGGAGTCTACATATGGGTTCAAGCAAATAAGCATTTCATTGTGTCATCTAGTATAGTCAATAACACATTAAAATTTACACTATATCATTGTAATTTATATTATTTGTGGCAATCATAACTATGTAGTTAAAATAATTAGAAACTACTTTTTTTTAATGTGGCATTTAATTTTATTTATTTATTTACTTATTTTTAATTTTTAATTTTATTTTTTAACATCTTCATTGGAGTATAATTGCTTTACAGTGGTGTGTTACTTTGTGCTTTATAACAAAGTGAATCAGTTATACATATACATATATCCCCATATCTCTTCCCTCTTGCATCTCCCTCCCTCCCACCCTCCCTATCCCACCCTTCTAGCTGGTCACAAAGCACCGAGCTGATCTCCCTGTGCTATGCAGCTGCTTCCCACTAGCTATCAGTTTTACATTTGGTAGTGTATATATGTCCATGCCACTCTCACTTTGTCCCAGCTTACCCTTCTCCCTCCCCATGTCCTCAAGTCCATTCTCTAGTAGGTCTGTGTCTTTATTCCTGTCTTGCCCCTAGGTTCTTCATGATCATTTTTTTTTTTTAGATTCCTTATATATGCGTTAGCATACGGTATTTGTATTTCTCTTTCTGACTTACTTCCCTCTGTATGACAGACTCTAGGTCCATCCACCTCATGACAAATAACTCAATTTCATTTCTTTTTATGGCTGAGTAATACTCCATTGTATATATGTGCCACATCTTCTTTATCCATTCATCTGTCGATGGACAGTTAGGTTGCTTCCATGTCCTGGCTATTGTAAATGGTGCTGCAATGAACATTGTGGTACATGACTCTTTTTGAATTATGGTTTTCTCAGGGTATATGCCCAGTAGTGGGATTGCTGGGTCGTATGGTAGTTCTATTTTTAGTTTTTTAAGGAACCTCCATACTGTTCTCCATAGTGGCTGTATCAATTTACATTCCCATCAACAGTGTATGCGGGTTCCCCTAAATCCTTCTAATTTTACTCCAGCCCTCAAGGAAATCAGGGAAATCTTTACAATGTAAAACCCAAATTTTGCCTACTGTCACTTTCCAACACCCTTAACTGGTGAAGTCAAAAGAATTTTACAGGGAACACCCAGACACCTACCACCTGTATTTTACCACTATTTTGTCCTTGTTTATTACATATCTATCCATCAGTCCATCTTGGGTTTCAAAAAAATAATAAAGTAAATTGCAGTCATCAGTAAACTGCCCCCTAAAATTTTCAGCTTGCATATAGTTTGCTAGAGTTGAATATTAATTTACAGTTTGTTCTTTTGATGTAAAATTTATAGACAATGAAATGCTCACATCTTTAGGTACATTCATCACTCTGTTTGACAAATGCAGTCTCCCTGTGCAACCCCAAACCCAACTGAGGTATAGAACATTACTGTCACCCCAAAAAGTCCCCTGAGACCCCTTTCCAGGCAATCCTCACCTCTACGGAGACAGTAACTAAGCTCTGATTTCTTCTACTATAGATTAGATTAACCTGTTCTAAAACTATATGTTCCTATTTATTGCTGAATAGTATTCCTTTGTATGGATGTACCACAGTTTATTTTTCCTATTGATGAATATCTGGGCTGTTTCCAGTTTTGGGGTTATTATGGGTTTTATGAGCACTCCTTTGTATTTGTAGTAGCTCTATAGCACTGCTTGACCCTGGGGTAGAATTAGGTTCCAAGAGTGCAGAAAGCAGCACATAACGGAAAGCATGAGAAACAGAATTAAATCATAAATTAATCCTTTTTGTTTGAGGTCTCATAGAAGGAGCAGTGCATCAATTAGAAGATGCTTAAGACCTACGGAAAAGGGAGTAAAACAGTAAGGATAGTTATTACTTATTTCCTGCTAAAGACTTCTGGAGGCAGGGCAATTCCAGGCTGGTTCAGTGGCTCCAAGTGCCATCAAGAACTCGAGTACCGGGCGTCCCTGGTGGCGCAGCGGTTGGGAGTCCGCCTGCCGATGCAGGGGACGCGGGTTCGAGCCCCGGTCCGGGAGGATCCCACACGCCGCGGAGCGGCTGGGCCCGTGAGCCATGGCCGCTGAGCCTGCGCGTCCGGAGCCTGTGCTCCGCAACGG
Organism: Delphinus delphis; assembly: GCF_949987515.2. Taxonomy (NCBI): domain Eukaryota; kingdom Metazoa; phylum Chordata; class Mammalia; order Artiodactyla; family Delphinidae; genus Delphinus; species Delphinus delphis. The sequence continues at coordinate 140,959,918 of NC_082686.1, forward strand.
GAGAGGCCACAGCAGTGAGAGGCCCGCGTACCGCAAAAAAAAAAAAAAAAAAAAAAAAGAACTCGAGTACCCCTCACACCCATTAGATTGGCTATCATCACACAAACAGGAAAACAAAAAAAGAAAATAAGTGTTGGTGAGGATGTGGAAGTATTGTGCACTGTTGGTGGGAATGTAAAATGGTGCAGTTGCTGTGGAAACAGTATGGCAGTCCTAACAATAGGATTGCCATACGATCCAACAATGCCGCTTCTGGGATTATACCCCAAAGAATTGAAAGCAGCGTCTTGAAAAGGTATTCGTACATCCAGATTATAGCAGCATTATTCATGGTAGCCAAGTATGGTGGAAGCAACCCGAGTGTTCACTGACGTCTGAATGGATACACAACATGTGACACATGCCACAACTGGGATGAACCTTACACTGAGTGTAAGCATCACGAAATGACAAATACTGTATAACTCCACTTATATGAAGTACTTTAGAGTGGCCACATTCATAGCGATAGAAAGTAGGATGGTGGTTGCCTGCAGATGAAGGAGGGGCAGGATGGAGAGGCATTTCAGAGTTTTAGTTTTGCAAGATGAAAAAAGTTCTGGAGACAAAACTATAATTCAAAAAGATACATGTACCCCTATGTTCACAGCGGCACTATTCACAATAGGCAAGACATGGGAGCAACCTAAATGTCCATTGACGGATGGATAAAGAAGATGTGGCACATATATACAATGGAATATTACTCAGCCATAAAAAAGAATGAAATGATGCCATTTGCAGCAACATAGATGGACCTAGAGACTATCATGATAAGTAAGTCAGAAAGAGAAAGACAAATATATGATATCACTTATATGTGGCATCTAAAATATGACACAAATGAACCTATCTATGAAAAAGAAACAGAATCAAGGACATAGAGAACAGACTAGTGATTGCCAAGGGGTGGGGATTGGGAGAGGGACGGAGTGGGAGTTTGAGATTAGCAGATGCAAACTATTATATATAGGATGGATAAACAACAAGGCCCTACTCTATAGCACAGGAAACTATATTCAATATCCTGTAATAAACCATAATGGAAAGGAATATTAAAAATAATGTATATATATATATATGTATAACTGAATTACGTTGCTGTACAGCAGTAATTAACACAACATTGTAAATAAACTATACTTCAAAAAATACTGATAAGAAAAAAGTTCTGGAGATTGGTTGCACAACAATGTGATTGTACTTAACACTACTGAACTATACACTTAAAAATGGTTAATTTTATGATATGTGTATTTTATCACAATTAATAAAAACAAAACCAAACCCAGGAGCTTCTGATCCTTCTTTGTCATCTTGTGCATGTTTGTAACATTGCAAGAGGACACCACCATCAGGCATCACAACAGAAGCACTGTGTCCGGAGAAGAAGAGACCTTCCTCTTGATTATTAAGGGGGAACCTTTCTCAGGAGGCCCCAGCAGACTTCATGTCTCAGCTGCCACTGGCTGGTTGGGTCTCATGTGGCAAAGGAGCCTGGAAAGCTGGTATGTAGTGTCTTTCACCCTCTGTAGAGAGCAGCAGTCTCTCCCAGAAAGAACAAGGGGTTGGAGAATGGCTGTCGGGTAGGCAACCAACAATACTGTCTTCTGCATGGAACCCTGTTAGGGAGGAAGGGTCCTCCTTTGTGAGCTTATCACTGATAGCTACAATCAGTCGTGCCCAGAGCAGCATCCTTGTCGATGCAGAAATGATGCTCTTGGCTTACCTCTAATATATGCAGGGCTGGGGCAAAAATACAAACGAAGGCCACTAGCCTGTCCCTGTCCTTTGCCCACTCCCGCCTTTGTCCCATAGCAAGAGGAGCTATTTTTTCGGGAATTTGGTGAGCCTGTTGACTTCACATTGGTATCTTGAAATTGTCCCCAGTGGGAGTGTTGATAACTGTGGAAATCGGTAAATGCTGCAGTTTAGGGCTCCTTCCACCCCAGGTACCAATGCACTGCTCAGCCTCTCACACACCCTGGCTCCTAGGTCCAAGCTCTGCTCGTCCCACTTCACCATCCCCGGGGCCCAGAGCTTTGGATACTGGCAGTGTAGTTCGGCTGTGTCATCCAAGGAAAGAGGCTTGTGCAGGCCTGGGAAGCAGCCCAGGGCCATGCGGGCAGGGGGTTCAGATCTGGAGCTGATCTAGAAGCTAGGATGGGTTCTGGGCATACTTGGCCGAGGAGAGGGGCACAGCCAGAGGAGGGATAGGCTTGAGACTTTAAAGTGTGACTCGGGGGCAGAGGCCCAGTAAGTAGCTTGGGTTGTAGGGAGGGCAAGAGAGGAATTCTTTTGTCCCCTCCCTGCAGTCTTCAGCCTCTGGTTGGATGGGAGACAACACCTCTGTCGCACATCTACTCTCCTGACGACCTTCTCAAGGCAGGTGTAATAGTGAAGAAAAAATCTGACTCCATATTAGATCTGTTTCTTTTACAACTTTTGTATTCTATTGCTTCTGCTTTGAGTTAAGAATGTTGCCTAGGGACTTCCCTGGCGGTCCAGTGGTTAGGGCTCCACGCTTCCACTGCAGGGGGCACGGGTTCGATCCCTGGTCGGGGAACTAAAATCCCGCATGCCGCGCATCGCAGCCAAAAAAAAAAAAAAAAAAATGAAAGAATGTTGCCTAGAGCCTGAAATATAGAGCCCATTCTCAAGGCTCTGACCTTTGAGGGTATAATGCTTTTCCATTCATACAGAGATAAAAAGCAGAATAGAGAATAACATTTGTCTTGGAGGTTTACAGGAACATCGTGACCTGACCTACATGGACAGCTGCAAGAACAAAGGATTCTGACACCAAGAAGTCTGCAACAACCAACCACGCCCCTTCCTCACCTGGCCTTTAAAAATGCTTTGCTGAATCCCTTCGGGGAGTTCGGGTTTTTTGGGGCACAAGGCACCCATTCTCCTTGCTTGGCTCTACGATAAACCTTCCTCTGCTCCAGACTCCGATGTTTCAGTTTGTTTGGCCTCACTGTGTGTTGGGCACACGAACTTGGGTTTGGTAACACAGGGAGGATTGAACTGCATCCCCCATCTACCCTCCTGACGACCTTCTCAATGCAGGGAGGATTGCCAGTCTTATTGATCAGAACCCAGGACTCATTCATGGCCGTGTTTTAGTAGTGGACAGGGTTACTGTTTCCCAAGGTTTGGGATTGCTGTAAGGTGCAGCTTTTTGACTGTGTCCTCCAGTGGGGTGAGCATACCTGGGCATCTCCTGTTCCTGCACCTTGGTGTGAAGCTCAGGTTTGAAAACTTCCCGTTTTAGTCTCGGGAAAGGTGGGAATCAAGAGGTCTCTTGTCTTGATTCTGCCAGGTTACATATAGCCTTTATCTTGAATTTGTACCCATAAAACAGTGGTTCTTAGGGAGGAGTGCTCAAACCGGCAGCAGCAGCATCACCTGAGAACACGTTAGAAATGCAGGTTCCAGGGAATTCCCTGGCGGTCCAGTGGTTAGGACTTCTCGCTCTCACTGCTGAAAGCCTGGGTTCGATCCCTGGTTGGGGAACTAAAATCCCACAAGCCGTGTGGTGTGGCAAAAAAAAAAAAAAAATTGCAGGTTCTAGAGTCCCCCCAGAACTCCTGGATCAGAAACTCTGTAGCTGGAGCCTAACAGTCTGTTTTAAAAAATCCGCCAGGCGACTCTGATTCAGCAAAACAATTGCGCACCACTACTCTAGAACAGGGGTCCCTAACCCCCAGGCCGTGGGCTGTTAGCGGTCCACAGCCTGTTAGGCACCGGGCCGCGCAGCAGGAGGTGAGTGGCGGGTGAGTGGGCGAAGCTTCACTTGCCGCTGCCCCATCGCTCCCCATCGCTCGCATCACCGCCTGGACCATTCCCCCTCCCCGTCCCGTCTGTGGAAAAATTGTCTTCCACGAAACCGGTCCCTGGTGCCAAAACGGTTGTGGACCGCTACTCTAGAATATAGCTCGGAGTATTAGTTTGCTAGGGCTGCTGTAACAAAGTACCACAGACTGGGTGGTGACAACAGAAATTCATTTCTCACGGTTCTGGAAGCTGCAAGTCCGAGATCAAAGTGTCAGCAGGGTTGGTTCCTTCTGAGGACCGCGAGGTAAGGCTCTGTCCAGGCCTTGCCCCTGGGCTTCTAGACGGCCGCCTTCTCCCTGTGTCTTCACAACATCTTCCTCCCGTACTTGTCTGTGTCCAAAATTTCTTCTTCATATAAACATGCCAGTCAGATTGGGTTAGGGTCTACCCTAATTACCTTGTTTTAATATGATTACTCCTTTAAGGACCATATCTTCAAATATGGTTACATTCTGAGGTACTGTGGCTTAGGACTTAACATATGGAGTTTTGGGGGGACATGATTCAGCCTGTAACACTTGGGAAACCTGGTCATATAATTTATGTATGTTTCCCCCACCCCCTCATTCCCCGATCGTGAGCTTATAGAGGTCAGAGATCGGGTCTTCCCTGGTTTTTATTTTTTGGCCGCACCATGCAGCATGTGGGATCTTAGTTCCCTGATCAGGGTTTGAACCCGTGTCCCCTGCAGTGGAAGCATGGAGTCTTAACCACGGGACCGCCAGGGAAGTCCTTCCCTGTTCTTGTAGCTCGAGTGTCTTACAAAATGCCCCAGTAGGCTTTCAATAAAGGTTGTTTAAATGGATTGACTATTTGTGGAGGAGCTTTTTGATGTTTTATTGGGGTTATGATCTTTTTTTTTAAATAAATAAATTTATTTATTTTTGGCTGCATTGGGTCTTCGTTGCTGTGTGCGGGCTTTCTCTAGTTGCGGCGAGCAGGGGCTACTCTTCGCTGCAGTGCGCGGGCTTCTCATTGCAGTGGCTTCTCTTGTTGCGGAGCACAGGCTCTAGGCACGCAGGCTTCAGTAGCTGTGGCATGCGGGCTCAGTAGTTGTGGCTCGTGGGTTCTAGAGCATAGGCTCAGTAGTTGTGGCGCACAGGCTTCAGTAGTTGCGGCACGTGGGCTCAGTAGCTGTGGCTCGCGGGCTCTAGAGCACAGGCTCAGTAGCTGTGGCACACGGGCTTAGTTGCTCCGCGGCATGTGGGATCTTCCTGGACCAGGGCTGGAACCCGTGTCCCCTGCATTGGCAGGCGGATTCTTAACCACTGCACCACCAGGGAAGTCCCCTGGGGTTATAATCTTAAAATCTCTTTTTGGTGTGCAAAGCACACATGTGGAGGCTTAGTGGGGTCTTAGGCCTTTTTTCAAGCAAGTCTGATGTAGCACACTTACTGGCTGAGGTCTTACCCCTTCCCGTTGCCATACATTTCTGAATTGCCTAATCCGGCTTGCTTCTTTCGTGCAGTGTGTGTGTACTGGGAACATTCTTCTGGGGCCACAGCAGAGGCTTGACATCTAAACTCTCTCAGAAACTTGTTTGTTTGTTTTCTTCTTTTCTGTCTGAGAGCTTTTGAAAGAAAAAAGAAAAAAACAATAGCCTGCTTCATTCACACATGGCCAAGGATTCTAGGTGTTTGTCTTTTTCAGCACTCAAAGCCAGACTGTAATAAACAGATAATTGTCATTGAGAGGTAGCACACTTTGTTTGCTAGGGATTTTCTATTGTTGCTTTTCAATTTAGTTGACAGTAGAATTACAGGTTGCCATGGCAACCTATCTATTGCCCAAACTGCCTGGGCTTTAAAGACGCAGACACCACATTTGATTTTATTCCATAGAGCTGACATTGTTATAAAACAGAGCAGAGCAAAGCAAATGCGGAATTAGGGCAGACATCCTGCTCCGGTCTCTCTTTCCTTCCCTTCCCTCTTGTGGTTTCTGTGTTTACCAGGCCCCTGAATAGCCCAGTGTTAGAAATTGTATAATTTGGTCTCTGGAGTTCTTTCAAGAAAACAACCAGGTTGCTGTCTCCCAGGCAGTTTTGTTACTTCTGTTGGTAACAGTCAGTGGGAGTTAAGAAGTTTTGGGGGTGGCTGGCATGGATGTATTAAACTCCCGCTCCGATCCAAGGCTGGACACATGAGAAACTTCTGTCACTTCTGTGACTACACTTCTTTCATTCAGGTAGGACATAAGAGAAGGCTCCAGAGAAATGGAAGGTTCTCGAGACATTTCCAACCTAAGGGGAGCCAGAAAGGCCTGGTGGATCTGGGGACCCATTCTTGATTATGCCAAGAAATTGAATTAGCCAGCTAAGCTTGAGAAAACGCTGGAACTCCTGGCAACGGCTCTAGATGGATTTTCTCACTCTTCTGAGCTCTGCGCACAGCCACTTCTGCATTATGTTACAAAGCTAGTTATAAGAGATCCTGCGAGACCAGGGAAGGCTGATTCATCTGATACGCTAATTCCAGAGCATAGCTTTCCAGGAGGCAAGGATGAGAAGCGAAAGAATAAAATAAAATCCATCCATAAAACCCACCCTTCACGGCAGAAATCGTAATTGCCTGAAGTTTGCTGGCTATGAAAGTTTAGATTTTACCGGGATCTATTTATTTTCAATCTTGCTTAATTTCTTTTCAGGCTTTAGACCATTGTTCAGTGCTCACTTTTATGGCTGCTTTCAGGGAGGCCCGGCTTTTAGGTGCAACGAGTGCTTTCTTTCATTGGGAAGGTGGGATCCACTAAGGGAAACTTGGTTGTCCCCTCCCACCCCCCCCCCCCCCCCCGGCATGGGGGTGATTTTGGCTTTACCCTGTGACTTCTTTGAGAACGCAGGGCAGTCTCAGACCTTCTCAGTTGACCCAGTTCATGAAATGGATGATGACAATAGCAGGAATTTGGGCTGGGGAAGGACTTTCAGAACATCTGTTGCAAGGATGCTCAGGGTTTTCTCGCCAGGACACATGTAGCGAGTGTTTTAGTTTGCATCCTCCTAAAAGCCGAGAACAGGAAGTTGGGTACTGGGAAGGGATGCGAGGAGGCAGAAGTGACCAGGAAGAGCCGGAGAGGGACAGGAGGGAAGCCTGTACAGGGTGTGCTTGTGAGCTGGCCGCCACACCGTTGTGTTGGGGACCACCTGAAAGTGCCTCGGAACTGTCTCCCCAGAAGGACAGGAAGTTGGGTATTTACCCACCGACTCTGTCTCTTCTTGGTTGGGGGTTACCTTAGGGCTGAGCTCCTTCCCACACCCCAGAGAAAGCCCTCAGGCTGTGAGACAGAGCGGCCTGAGCCCCTGCAGTGGGTCACGGTCAGCAACCCCGGAACTGCCCTCTGCACTTGGAGGTGGACCCAGACGTGGACCACGGCAGCAGCAGTGTTGGCCTCAGGGGTAACTTTTGGTTACAGATTTCCGTGGGAGTATCCGTAGTAATTGGGGTGGTTTTAAAGTCTCATTTGCAAATTTTTGACACACCTCCCATTGAGACGTGGGGATCTATGGATTCTTTCCCTAGAATCTAGGCAGGCTTGTGACTGCTTTCACCAATAGAATAGGAGAAAAGTGATCCTGTTGCCAGAACTTGGCCTCTGTTCACTGGTGCCGAATAGAAACACGGAGACAGAGTTTTGGGTGAAGTAGAAAGAGCTTGATTGCTTTGCCAGGCAAAGGAGAACACAGCGGGCTCATGCCCTCAAGACTGTGTGCCCCGCCCTGGAGGGGGTCGTGAGGAGTTTTACGGTGTTCAAGGAGCAGGGCGTGGTCAGCTCGTGGACATTCTTCTGATTGGTTGGTGGTGAGGTAATGGGGAGTCGGCATCGTCAGCCTTCTGGTTCCAACCGGTCTGAGGTCTACATGCCTGTGGGCAGCAGTTAACTTCCTCCACCTGGTGGGGTTTTCAGTACCTGCAAAACAGCTCAAAGGACTCGGCTCAGAATATTCTCTATAGTCCTGGGGGAAGAACTAAAGGTCCTTGACTTTGTTTAATGGCTAAACTATTATTATTTTGTCTTGCTTGACTGTTTTTCCTTTCTGTCTACATTTGCTCACTTCTCGGATTAAATTTATTCTTTGACTAAAGTTTTTCTACAGACAAAAGGCAGGCGGAGGACATGGGTGGGGAGGGTCTATTCTGGGAAGGCCTCCTAGGGTCCTGCTCGGTTATAATCTGTCACTTCCAAGGTTACGTCATCAAAAGCCATGCAACTTCCACCTTGGCTGCTGGGATGACTGCATTTGGAGCTTTGATCTGTATAAGGAGTCCAGCTACCCTGGGACTGCCACAGTGGAGGGGCCATGGGGAAGCTCTTTGGTCAATAGCCCCCACTGAGCTCCCCTCCGATGGCTAGCGTCAGCTGCCGGCTGTGTGAGTGAACCATCTCGGACGTGTAGCCCAGTTGAACCTGCAGATACCTGGGGTTTCAGCCAGTATCTGACTGCAGCCTCTTGCATGACCCCCAGTGGGACCGTCTGTCCCAGTCAAGCTCTGCCTGAATTCCTGACCCACGGAATCTGGGAGCAAAATAAAATGATAGTGTTTTACATGTTGACATTTGAAGTACAGTGTTATGCAATAATGGTAACTGGAGTAATGCGCACATAGCACCTTTGGGGGCAGGGGCAGCCGTCATTTCTCAGAGAGGCCGTGGAAGCCAAGGGCGGTGGAGACGCTCCCCTGAGTGCACACTGGCAGGTGTTTCCAGCTGTACCGTTAGCAGTTCCTCATCTGCCTTCCGGGGAGATAATATTTTGAAATGGGCTTTGTGAAGAGTCTGGTAGCACCTTGCACTCATATGGTGCCTTTTCTTTCCTTACTATGGAAGTCCCCAATGGCATCCTGTTTCATTCAGTTGCTGAGAGGGTTGCAAGATTGTACCAACCGCTGCTTCACAGAGAAACAATTTCATTCGCTTTATCCAAAGCAGCTAGAATCGAGGACAAAAGAGAGAGGGGGAAGTATGGGTTTCCCTAATCTGGAGATCTTTCCATCAGATGAATATTAAACTTGGACAAACCTTTTTAAGAATCGGATGTTCCTGGTGGTTGCCAAGGGGGAGGGGGGATGGGGGAGTGATGGCCTGGGAGTTTGGGATTAGTCGATGCCAACTATATATATATATATATATGTATTCAATGGATAAACAGCAAAGTCCTACTGTATAGCACAGGGAACTATATTCAATATCCTGTAATAAACCATAATGGGAAAGAATATTAAAAAAAGAATGTGTGTGTATATATATATATATATATATATATATATATATATATATATGGTGTGTGTGTGTGTGTGTGTGTGTGTGTGTGTGTGTGTGTAATGGAATCACTTTGCTGTGCAGCAGTAATTAACACACTGTAAATCAACTATACTTCAATTAAAAAAAAAAGAATCTGATGTCCCAGTGAGGAGTCAAGAGTATGGTTTACAAATTCTGGGGCTCTTTGAGGGACTGGGAGAGAGAGTTCTCTAAAATTTTAGCCTCAGAATCATTTGAGCCCTGAAATGACTCCTACAGAAGAGAATGTCAGTGTCCTATAATGTAATGCCTATAATGAACGGGGTGTAAATACATTCAGCAGTACATGGGTTCCATTTTCCTCGATAAGACATGTGGGCTTAGAAATGAAGGAGAAAATCCTTAAGAAAATATGTTATGGGTTTAAAAAAATGTATAATATTAGTTAAAAAAAATTTCAGAACTCCCAACCACTCCTGATGTCAGATGGACCCACATTCTGGTCATACTTATCCATTTCTAGTTCAAACTCCTAAGGCTGATTAATTACCTGCATCTTGCAGAAGCTGATAATAAATCCTTCCTTGTGTCAATGAGAATAAAAATTTTGAGATGAAAAATGGCCAGTCTGATGGTTTTCCTTCACTCTGTGAGTCACAGACACTGTACAGCTGGGCTTCAGAAGCTGGGTGTTAAAATGGTCCTAAAAAAGATTTCACTGAGAAGTGGTCAATTCAGAGACTGTATATAGATGAACTTTTGTCACAGCTTCTAAAGTGGCTAGACTTCAACTTTCTTCAGGGTTCCTGAAATGCAACTGCACATCTTCAGTCTACAGAACCCTGTAAACAGTGCTGCTGGAACACTGATATGATTTTTTATTCTTTTTAAGACTAATTTATGTTTTAGACACAAGAAAGTTCTGGGAAAATGTCCCCCAAAAGTTCTCAGGGAGTTCTCTAATGTAAAACACTACAGCAAGAGTGTAAAATGATGTGTATAGAGTATGCATATGTGTGTGTTTATTTATGTATACCTGCCTCATCCCCAAACAGAAGTTAGCTTGTTCCTTTATCCTGTATATTTCCTGTAAATTGGAAATTAGATCTCAAGACTTGATTAGATGTAAGTTAATTATTTATGTCTACAATACACTGTAGGTGACATTGCAGCTTCACATAGTATCGTACCTAGTAATTTAGCCCATGATTCTGAATCAGTCTTCAGTCTGGGCTGAGTTCCGCTGGGAAGATCTGGTCTTGGCTGGGCTTGGTTAATCTTGGCTGGGTTCACTCGTGTATCTCTGGTCAGCTGGTGGTTCGGACGGGTTACCTGGCTTATTGATGGGTTCAGCTTGGGGGCTCGGGTAACTGTGATCCCTGTGATGCTAGTTTGGGCTCACTCACCTGGCAGCCAAGGTTCCAAGAGCGAGAGTGAAAGCACGCGAGGCCTCAGGTTCTGAACTAGGACAATATCACTCTGTCAAAGAAAGTCTCAAGACCAGTCCAGGATGGAGAAAAAGAACCTACTTCCTGATTTAAGGAGCTACTGTGTCACCTTGCTAGGGTGTAGGTATAAGGAAGGAAAGAATGTGCGGCCACTTTTTCAGTCTACCACACTGGGTTTGTAATTTTGGTCAGTGCATGTTTTCCCCAACTTGCATATGGGCACCAGCAAGAAAATGTCCAAGGCTACTGTTGAAAATGTAAGTTCCTGGGGAAGCAGGTATATCAATGTGTCAGAGTAACAGAGAAGCCCTGAAAATGAGGATTTTGAGTTCAGTTGAGATGGCAAGTCAGCAGTTGGTGAAGAGCTTTTTCAAAAACCATTATGGCAAAAACTTGCTGTGGCATGTGCCTTGGTGAGATAAATAAATAGAGCATTTGCCTTGAAGATACCATCTTCAGTATCTCAGCTATAGAACAGGGACATCTAGTTAGCTCACTTGAAAAAGTAACTACCTTGATAAGTTCCGTGCCTCCATTTGTCATCTGTTAAATAAGAGGGTTAAATGAGATGAGCTTTAGTATTTACTCTTTATGATCTAAAACAGATTCTTAACCTGAGATCTACCAAATTTAGATGATCCATAAATGAGCTCCAGGAAATGCACGAAACATCGTACCTAACATTGCATGAATCAACTTATGTGCCTTTTTTTCCTTGGGAGACGATCCGTAGATTGTATCCAGTACTTGAACTCCGGTTCTCCAATACATTTAGGAACATCTAATAATAAAAAATATGTAACTACCAGGAAATAAAACCTGTAGAGTACAGAATATGCTATGGACGATTACAAGACATAATAGTGCTGTGCAGAGTAGGATCACTGTATAACAAAATACCACAGACTGGCTTAAACAACAGAAATTTATTTCTCGCAGTCCGGAGGTTGGGAGGTCTGCGATCAGGGTGCCTGCGTGGCTGGGTTCTGCTGAGGGCCCCTCTTCCTGGCTTGCAGACACAGGTTTACATTTACTGGGGAGTGAGCAGTATTTTGAATGTCTAGGGGGATATGGTAGCACATTTCAAATATTTAAAGAGCTCACCTGTGGAAAAGTAAGTAAACCTTGTATTGTCTCGGAAGAGGAATGGGAAATTACAGATAAAAGCTATGAAAATTATATTAAGCTGAGTTCAATTTATTATAAGAAAGAACTTAGGAATCATCTGGCCTCCCTGTTATACGAGGTCACATGTTCCCTATCATTCCCCTTGTTGGCCATTCTATTCTATGGGGGGCATTTTGCTGAGTATCTAGTAGGCGGTGGTAAAAAAATACAGTTTTATCATACAGCAGTGTGATTTTATTGGAGAGCATGGGACTTCTGCAGGACAGTTAGAGGAGGGACCATATCAAGAATAGTACACCAGTCATTTCTGAAGAATTTGTAGCCGGGATGAGAACATGGCCACTCAAATTCAAGTATTTCATCCTCCGCTGAACCAGAGGCGGAAGACCTGCTAATTCTCATTTACCCAGCAGGGGGCGCTCTAGCACCAGGGATGGCATAGAAAGTACCACTAGCAAAACAAGGACTTCCCGGTTAATGTTTGTTTTTCAGACAAAAAAGGAAAGCTGTTAGGAAAAATAAACAGTTTATCAGTCATTGCGACAAAGACACTTGAGGAGAAAGACAAGCTGTCACTTCATAGGAAGAAAACATAGGAAGAAAAATCCCCTTATTTATAGAGGCATCAGATGCTGTGTGAGTGCCTTGTAAGGAAAAAAAATCATGAAACGAGGAAGGAAAGAAAAACAGCAGAGATAAAAGAGAAGAATAAGAAAATAGAAAACAATTGAAATCATCTGCAAGCAAGGATGTATGAGTACAGCCTTGGGAGAGGGGTGTGGAGGAAGATTCTACAGTTGAAAAAATGAAAACGACTGAAATATAATTGAGAATCATTCTAAGTATTCAGATGCACCATTTACTTCAGATGCCAAATTTCCTGCGTAATTGGTTTCAGCTGCCCAGCCCACATCCAGGTTTTGTTTTGCAGCTTTCAATATTTTGAGGTCTTCAGCACATAAACGTTTGCACCTAATAACAAGTGCCTGATTTCTGGATCAAAACTGTTTCACTGGTTTCCAAATTTTCAAGTTAGGAAAACAAAACAGCTGAACTAGGAACTAAGTTTTAGTTAAAAGGATTGGGGCAGGAATAGCTAAATTAAAGGAAAGAGCGTATTCACTGTGAAAATGGCTGGGGTTTTGAAGTGTCATGTGTGCTAACCTCTTATGGGAGTTAGGGAAGATGCTCCCAACTTAGTCACTTCCTCCCCCGGGCCATTAAAATGACTTTTCTCAAGGAGAACTTCTCTACGTTTATCTTTTTGTATCAAATCAATAGTTTTGCGAATCTCTTTTTATAAGGTTTTTCATGTAACGCCATTTCCCTTGGTTTACTCTTTCCTATAGAGAGATGCAATCAGCAGAGTACGTTAAAGTAATCTGAAAACAATCCATAAAAGACAAGAGGATGAACAATTGTTAGATTGGTTATTAGGATCTAAACACAGTCTATGCAGTATTTTAATTAAACTAACGCAAAGGTGAAACTATTGTACACGTGGTTCTGAAAATGTAGCGTGCATCAAACTCACCCGAGGGTTCCCGAAGGTAGATTGCTCGGCTCATTCCCATTCAGGAGTTGTGGGGTGGGGTCAGAAAATGTGCATTTCTAACAAATTCCAGGTGATGCTGATATGCTCCCGGTCCAGGGACCTCCCTCTGAGAACCACTGACATGTACGTTTGCTGAGAAACCTTCTCTATGATTTAGCTGTGGCTTTGCTATTCACCCTCCTACCAATGATGTAAGATCTACCAGAGGCGGAGGATATTTACTGAACACCTACTGTGTGCCTGGCTCTATTCTGGGCTCTTTACATTCTTCATCTTCTCACTTAATCTTCCCTACGATCTACTCTCCCCACTGAACACGTGTGGAACCTGAGTTTTCAAGAGCTGGGGAACTTTCCAAAGGCAAGGCTGGCAAGTGACTGAACAGGATTTGGACCCAGGTGTGCCTGACTGCAAAGGCTACCCACCACAACAGGACTTCAAAACACTCGACACAGTTTATCGAATTTTCACAGATTTCAGTTCAAACTGACCTTACATGTATGACCCCAAGCAAACTCCTTAATTTCTGGATGTAAGTGTTTCCATTTCTAAGGAGATAAGTAGCTGTCTCTCAGGCTAGTAGAAGAATTAAGTGAAACAATGTATGTCAGAGTGCCTGGCACATAGTAGGTGCTCCTTAAAGCTTAACTCCCATTTCTTTCCTTAGAAATGCAAGTATTTAATCCAAGTTCATCTTAGACATAAGTGAGAAGCTGTAACGAGAAGAGAGACACTCAGATTCTGGCTGAGTCCCAGGGAACTTGGTACCTTAGCGGGAAGGAAGGCAGCCATTCTGTCAGTTGACAAGACCTACACGAGTCTTCGACATTTTTTTAATGGAGGTGCCCACTAGATGTGCCTCATGTCACCCAGCCCCTCTGATGATAGTGGGTGTCTGTCCCGAACAGTTCTCACCAGAGCAACCAAGAGAAACTGGACACTCTCCAGGCCAGCTGTCCAGAAGTCCTGTGTATTCCAGCTACTCTCCTGGCTTGGTATTCCACCTCCTTCCTACACATCTTCACTTGGTAATTCCATTATCTCTGTTATTTCTGAGTCAGTTTTTTGGACTGATTTTTCTCCTAGGTGTGCGTCACATCTTCCTGCATGTCTAGTGATTTTTTTAGATGTTGACCTTATAAATGATATTTTGTTGTGTGCTTGGATTTTGCTGTCTAAGCAGAATGTTGACATTTGTTTTGGTAGGCAGTAAACTTACTCTGCAGTAAGTTTACTTGATCCTTCCTAGGCTTGTTTTTAAGCTTTGTTAGGTCTGGTCTACTCTCCTACGAAGGCATGACAATTTCGGGGTTGCACTGAATGCCCTTGTATTCAATGAGTCCACTCAACTCCGGCTGGGGGAACTCAAAATATCTCCCAGCCCTGAACTGGCTCTGGGAATTGTTCAACTTTTAGCTACCTGGCAGTTATCCTGTCTCTGGCTTTGTGGAGCTGTACCTAAGTGTTTACAGATAAATATTCAGTCAAAGACTTGAGAAGACTCCTATGCAGATTTCTGGAAAACTTTCTCTGCATAGCTCCCTCCCCTCTGATGCCAGCTCTGCCCCATAAATTCCAGCTGCCTCAGCCTCCCCAAGTGCATCTTTGTCTCCTCCTCTGGCGAGTCTCCCAGGTTCTGTCTGGGCTCATTTCCCTGCGCCAAAGTCCAGAAATTGCCTCCAGGCAGAAAACCAGGGCAATTGTAGGGAGGCCTCACCTTGTTTATTTACTTTCTTTCAGAGATTACAGACCTGACCTGCCAGCTGTCAACGGCTTCACATATTTTGTCCAGTGTTCTCGTTGCTTACAGTGGGAAGGTACGTCACGGACCACTTACTACTTACTTACACCCATGGGTGGATGTAACAGTCTGTGCATCTTCACTTGGTGGATTCCTACTTGCCCCACTTCTAAGGCTCAGCCTCAGCCAGCGTCTCCCCTGGGAAACCTTTCGGGGTTCCACCAGTTTGAGCTCTGGGCTACACTGTCATCTGCTCATTTACGCCCATTTATGCTCCTTTTACCCCACCCACATCCCTACCCTGGACTGCGACGTTCTTAGGGCGAGGACCGCAATACCCCAGGGTCTTCCGCGTCTGGCACGGCACTGAGGACACAGTAGGTGCTCAATAAATACTCACTGACGAAATGGGTAAACTACACAGAATTGTGTTTTCTGACTTCAAGGTTTGCCAAGAGCGCTCCGCGCTCATCCTCTAAGTCGCCCGTTCCCTAGTCGCTCAAACTCAGTAACAACTTACTGCAAACGCCCCCTCTTCCCCCTGGACTTTATCCGCAGCAACACTAGGCAGAGGCGGCTGCGCAGCCGCAGTCCCGGGCTCTCCTCCCCTGTGGAAGTCGGTGACCTGCAGAGCGTGGTGCGTCACTTCCGGCGACGGCGTCCGGGGGTGTGTTCCGCACCCTCTCCTTCCGCTTCTGCCAGGACTGGAGGGCCCCGGATAAACGTGGCCCCGAGTTGCTCGCGGCCGCCGCCTTCGAGGCTCCACGAGGACTACACCCACTTCGGGGGTGTAAGCACAGCCGAGGGGCGCGCTTGTGCGAGCAGCTAGTATTGCTCCATCTCATGTCTGTTGGAAAAGTGACGTGTGAGTATTTCCCCTCAGCTTCCGTACTGCCCACTTGATACCCACAGTGGGCATCTCGGGATGCGCCAGACCCTACCTGTCCCAGCATGAACTCGTGGTTTCCCCAGCGCAAACCTGGGCCTGTGCTCGCCTGTGCTCCTCATGTCTGCAAAGGGGAGAACCATCCATCCATGCGTTTTTTTTTTTCTTCAATTTTTATTTTGTATTGGGCCATAGTTGATTTACATCTATCCATTCTTGACACCTTCCTTTCTGTCACCCTCAGCATCCAGTCCACTATCAACTCATGTCCATCTTACCTTCCAAATACACCTTTTATAAGCCTCCTCTGTATTTTCGTTGTGACCATTCTAGACCAAGCTATTCACAGCTTTTGTGAGGACTACACTGCCACTGCCCACATTCTGTTTATCCCCGACCCAAGACTGCTTTCTTAAAAAAAATTAATTAATTAATTTATTTTTGGCTGCATTGGGTCACTGTTGCTGCCCGCGGGCTTTCTCTAGTTGTGGTGAGCATGGGCTACTCTTCGTTGTGGTGTGCGGGCTTCTCATTGCGGTGGCTTCTCTTGTTGTGGAGCACGGGCTCTAGGCGTGCGGGCTTCAGTAGTTGTGGCTCGCGGGCTCTAGAGCGCAGGCTCCGTAGTTGTGGAGCACGGGCTTAGTTGCTCTGCGGCATGTGGGATCTTCCCGGACCAGGGATCAAACCCGTGTCCCTTGCATTGGCAGGCGGATTCGTAACCACTGCGCCACCAGGGAAGTCCCCAAGACTGCTTTTTAACCAATCCACTTTTCTGCCTTGCAGCTACACTTGATCTATCCAAAGCCTCCTAAACCAATGCCCACTCTTTGAGTTCTCGTAACAGAGAGTAGCACTTTTTAGTAGCTTTTGCCATAGTAGTAATTTTTATTTATCTGTGTGATTCTTTTTTTTTTTTTTTTTTGCGGTACGTGTCCCTCTCACTGTTGTGGCCTCCCCCACCGCGGAGCACAGGCTCCGGACGCGCCGGCCCAGCGGCCACGGCTCACGGGACCAGCCGCTCTGCGGCATGTGGGATCCTCCCGGACCAGGGCATGAACCCGCGTCCCTTGCATCAGCAGGCAGACTCTCAACCACTGCGCCACCAGGGAAGCCCTGTGTGATTCTTTTTTAAAAAAATTTTTATTGCAGTATAGTTGATTTACAATGTTGTGTTAGTTTCAGGTGTACAGCAAAGTGAATTAAGTTATACATATACATCTATCCACTCTGTTTTTAGATTCTTTTCCCATATGGGTCATTACAGAATATTGAGTTCCCTGTGTTATACAGTAGGTCCTTATTAATTATCTATTTTATATATAGTAATGTGTATGTGTCAATCTCAATCTCCCAATTTATCCCTTCCCCCCTGGTAACCATAAGTTTGTTTTCTACATCTGTGACTCTATTTCTGTTTTGTAAATAAGTTCATTCTTACCATTTTTTAATAGTCCACGTATAAGTGATATCATATGATTTTTGTCTTTCTCTCTGACTTCTATCTGTGTGATTCTTTGAGTTAATTTCTGTTTTCTCACCTGTTAGCTCTGTGAGAACAGGAAATGTCTTTTTTTGATGCTTATCACTAGATCTTCAATAAGCCTTTGTGTCCAACATAAATGTTTCGTGAATGAGTGCCTAGTTGTCCCTGAAATATTTCTTGAATAATCCTTTTCTCTATTGACTTTAAATACTTTTTCCCTCATCCAGAAGATAGTTATCAGTTTGTCAAATTTCATTAAAAAAATCATATTGGGACTTTGGGTGAATTTGCACTGAGAATTTTTGGATGAATCTGGAAAGGAAATGACATCTTTACAAGAATGAGCGTTCACATCCAGGGACATGGAATGGATTTCTCTTTATTCAGGCTACTTTTTAAATTCTGGACTACATTTGTATAGTTTTATTCATATAAGTCTTGTATATTTCTTTTCAAGTAAACTCTTAGACATTTAGTAATTTCTGTTGCTACAGTGAATGGAATTTTAAAAAATTACAGTTTCTAAGTGCTTATTGCTGGTATAAAAGAACGTGTTGTTTTTTACATTTATTTTTTATTGAAGTATAATTGATCTACAATTTGTGTTAGTTTCTGGTGTACAGCAAAATGATTCAGTTATACATATATATATACTCTTTTTCATATTCTTTTCCATTATGGCTTATAACAGGATATTGAACATAGTGCTATAGAGTAGGACCTTGTTGTTTATCCATTCTATATGTAATAGTTTGCATCTGCTAATACCGAACTCCCAATGCATCTCTCCCCCACCCAGCCCTCCCCTGTGGCAACCACAAGTCTGTTCTGTGTCTGTGAGTCTGTTTCTGTTTCGTAGATAAGTTCATTTGTGTCATATTTTAGATTCCACATGTACATGCCATCATATGGTATTTGTCTTTCTCCTTCTGACTTACTTCACTTAGTCTGATAATCTCCAAGTCCAACCATGTTGCTGCAAATGGCATTATCTCATTCTTTTTTATGGCTGAGTAATATTCCATTGTATATATGTACCACATCTTCTTTATCCATTCATCTGTCATTGGACATTTAGGTTGTTTCCATGTCTTGGCTATTGTACATAGTGCTGCTATGAACATGGGGGTGCGTGTATCTTTTAGAATTAAGTTTTGTCCAGATATATGTCCAGGAGTGGGATTGCTGGATCATATGGCAATTCTATTTTTAGTTTTTTGAAGAACCTTCTTACTGTTTTCCATAGTGGCTGCACCAATTTACCTTCCCACCAACAGTGTAGGAGGGTTCCCTTTTCTCCAAGAACATGTTTGGGTTTTTTTATATGTTTTTTATTTAACTGGCTAACTTACTGAATTCTTTTTTCATGGTTTTTTAGCTGCTGTGTTTAGGTTTTCTAGGTTGCTTTCTGGAGTATTTTCTTCTAGATTTTCTATCATTGCCTCTTTATTGCCATTGTTTGTACATTTTGTGTTATTCCTTGTCTTGTTAAATTGGCTACCACCTCCGTCCACAGAATGTTTAAAAATAGTGGGGGTAAGGGAAGTGAGCTACAGCATGGTAGATATTTCTTGATGTAGTGAAGCTTATAATGTAGACAATGGAGGGATACTGTCCCCTTTTCACCTCTTTCTTTTTTTCAACTTCTTCTCTGATATCTCTTCCTTTTTGTTGTCTTACTACTGTGAATTTTTCCTGGTTTGCCAGGGATTTCCCCAGTTTTAGCACTAAAAGTTCCATGATCTGGGAAATCCCTCAGTCCCAGGCAAACGTTTGATCTTCCTAGCTCTTAGCTCGTGTCATTTCTAAACCCTAGCCTGAGACAAAGACTTGATGCAGGTAGTTTATTTGGGAGATACTGCCAAGAGGCAGAGGTGAAGGGCCAGGGTGAGCAAGTGAAGAAGGGAAAAGCTGCATTAATGAGGTCAGTGGTGAGAGCAGCTGGGACGTGGTCCTACCTGGAGCATTCTGACTAGCGTTTCAAATGCCTCTCCGAAGGATCTGCCTGAGGAGTGGCTGGAAGAGTGTTTCTCCGTCAGCTCCTGTCCCCAGTAGTTGAGGCTTGCCTGGGGATTGGTAACGGCCCCACGGGAGTGCTTGATGAAGCCTCTGGGGTTTGGAATATTGGAGTCCCAGAGCTTGCTTGAGGCCAGACACTGTCTGTGTGAGGCGGGGAGAAGCGCACAAAGGTCTGAAATGAAAGGGAGGCCGAGAGCACGAGCTGGGGTGCTGGAGGTGCCTGTACACGCACTAACCTTGGGGTGTGTCTTGTGTGTGAGAGATGGGCCCCAAGATGTCCTCTGAGAGTGGAGCACAGAAAAATAGGCGTCTGACTTGCCCACTCCAGCCTGTCGGCTTTCTGTTAATCGAAGTGTGATTTAGATGGACGAGGTCCTCACCTTGAGGCCTCTCATAGGCTGATGCATTGCTTCCTTTCCTCTCCTCTGCAGGATGCAAGTAAATGTGTACAAGTATATTGAGAGGCAGAGTAAATTTTTGTCCAGAGAGGGCAAACTAAATAATTGTGAAAGATGAGACGTGTGAAATTGAAGTGCAATAGACAGTGTCATTAATTAACTTGAGATTGAACTTGAAGGAATGACGTGAATGCAGGTGTGTGCCAGCGTAGCCATTGATCGGAGCCTGGGCTTGTTTTAAAGGGAAGGTGATGATGTTCCAGCTGGCCCAGAAGAAGAGCAGTTCATAATTGGGTTGCCTTGATGCTACCCTCCAGGCTCTGTTGCGTTGAAAAAAGGCAATGGTACCTTTTTTTTTTTTTTAAATAAAGAACCTTTGTTTATTCCATTCATTATTAAAAATTAAATTTATTTCATCACCAAAGTTAAGAAAGTCAAATAGGACACAGAGTCTTAAATAACGATTCCCTGTCTTATCCAACCCCCTGCTCCTGCTTCCGGAGGGAGCCGCTTTCTGTGGTTGCTTCTGGGGTTCCTAGATATTCATGTTCCTAAGTACTCTCTTGATTCATTTGTCTCTTGATTAGTCAGTTGTGGTCATTCACTTATTGATTTACTGAGTCCCTCTTAGGGGAGATGAGCATTTAGCCTGGAGAGCTAATTACTCCCATCCCATCCTGTGGTCCAGCTACTCTGCTTTCCTGTTCTCCAGACACACAGTCTAGGCAGCATTTCCGGTTATAGTAATATCAGTGTTTACATGCCTATGCAAGTACTGTTTACATGTACATATTGTTTACCGCTACACCAAGTACTGCACTAAGATTACACTTCCTTTCGTTTTACTTTTTCCAGAGTTGTTAATTGCATCAGTTTATTTTGCTCAGTTTTCTCCGTACCTGTTGCTAATCTGTCCCACACCCTGCAGCAGATAACCCACTAATCCCAGCCCTCCCTCCTGGAGCCCTCCACCTTTCTGCTCGAGCCTGGACTCTGTCCTCCTGGGACTTCTTTTTGTTTGGAAGGAGTCCCCCTTCTCTTCTCTCTTGGGTCCTCTGTTTCCCAGATTCTGTGCCTTCCTCTGCCTTGAGTGTTTTCTTCCATTTCTCTCCAGAAGCTTTTATAATCTCTTCATTATTCCTGGTGTTCTGAAATTCCACAGTGATGTATTGTGGGGTGTATCTTTTTTCATTTATTGGGCTGGGTTATAAATAGCAGTCTTCTATCAAAAGATTCACATGTTCCAGTTCTGGAAGTTTTCTTTTTTTTCTTTTTTAATTTCTTTCTCCCATTTTTTCCCTTGTCTTCATCTCTGGAACTCCGTATATTTGGGTGGTGAGCCTCACAGATTAAGCCTGTAATTCTTTTACTCCTTTCTTTCCTTTTTGTTCATTTTATTTCCTTTCCTTTTATGTATCATCTAGGCAATCTCCCTGGTGGACTTTTCTAACCCTCCTATCAAATTTTCAATTTTGACTATTGTAGTTTCAGTTTCCAAGGGCCCTTTCTCTTTCTTGTTCTTTGTTGCTCTTGAAAAATCGCGGCCTGCCTTTGGTTTATGGACGTGACAGTGTCTCTTCTGACTCTGTGTGTATCATTTTACGTTTCCTTTTTTACAAGTTGCTTTTCTAATGTCCTGCTTAGCTCAGTTTCTTCCAGTTTCTTTTTCTCTATCTTTGCTTTGCTCTCTGCATTGTGTGTTCGGGGCTTCCTTTAAATGTTAGGCACTGTGGAGCCAGGGATCTGTTAGAAAGAAGAGCAAAGCACTGCAAACTGGTAGGGAGACCTGTGTGCTGGGGGAAACGTGTTCCTTGGTGGCCTCCTTTGTAGGGTGATGGGGGCGAGCTAGCTTTCCCACTAGGAGATGCTGAGATTGTCCTACGTGTATGGCTTTTCTCTGGAGGTGTCCAGTTTCTCCTGAGAAGGCTCTTTCTACCCTGGCTTTGGACGCTCTCCTCCTTGGCTGTGAGAGTTCTGGGTGCTGGTCTGGGACGCGGAGCTGGGGAGGAGCTCTCATCATTCAGGACACAGAATTTCACTGCATCCTCCACTGCAAACCCAGCACATCACCCAGCTCGCCCACTGTTTCTGGTCTTGCTGAGTCTGAGCCTCCCTGGGGCATTTCTCCAGAGGGTGGAACATCCTCCCCGCCCAGGTCATGCAAGGGTAGGACCCTGGGATCTTAGTGTCACCTGTGTAGCCTTTCAGTCAAAACCTTTCTTTCAGTCTGTATGGACCTGGTGATGTACCACCAGATCCCCTTCAGGGAGGACTTGTTGCCCCAGCTGCTGTCAGCAGGCAGCCTTCAGCCTCCATCCCCTTTACGGCTTGCCTCAGCTCAAGGTCATGCCCTTCCCTGGTGGCCCACATCCAGTGATGGATGGAGGATGGAGGTGACTCCCCCTGGGGCGGCTCTGGTGGGCCATCCTAGCTCCAGAGCTCACTGGGCTTGGCGGGCCTGTATCTCGGACTTGACATCCCCCTCTGCCCATCCCTTCCACTGCTGTCGATCCCATAGGTGCGCCTAGTATACATCCTGCCCTCTACCTCCACCTTGGACTCTGCTTCCTGTGGATGCAAACCAGGCTCCTGCGTTTCCTGCTCGGTGACCCTCTGCTGCAGCTCCGGCTGTCCCTCAAGGGCTGCAGCTCGAGGCACCCCTGGCGGCCAGGCAGCAAGTCCTTCCTTGAGGGGCATCTGGAGGCACGTCCTGTCAGCCAAATTTGAATAGTGCTGACGGACCACTTAAAAACTGTGATTTTCACCAAGTTACTTCACCTTTCTCACGTGTGAAATGTAAAAAATAATGCCCGTCTCTCAGTCCCGTTGTGCCTTAGAGTCAATAACTTATGAAAAGTTCCTAGAACGGTGCCTGGCACGTAATAAAAGGCTCTCTTTCCTCCTAAAGGGGCTTCTACCAGTCAGAGATTCTAGAATCTTCCTGAGAAAGTATGAGGACTAGAGGCATGGTGACATACCAGGCTCAAAGCAGGTCTCAACATATGAAAAATGTTTATGGACCAATTTATAGGAAGGTTTCTGACAGTGTGTCATAGAGTCTATCCTTGTCCTCAAGACATTTTTTATTTGTTAGTTTTTCTTTTAAAAAGTTTTTTTTTCTTAATTACACAAGCTATAGAAGAATATATTCTCAATATAATGTATTCCATCAGATAAAGCTACAATTACTCTTGACAATCTCCTTGGAGGTGATGGCTGTTACTGGTTTCCTGTCTCATTTATCTATGTATCTATTATCTATCATCTATCTATCTATCTATCTGTCATTTATCTAGCTAGCTACCTATCTATGTACTGTCTATTTATCTATCTATGTATCTATTATCTATCTATGTATCTATCTATCTATTATCTATCTATCACCATCTATTTTACCTAAAATTTCTTTAGTTAAGGACATGTTCCAGTGGTAGTGTGGTACATAATTTTAGGTGGTAACATCAATCCAACATAAAATAACTTTGAATCAGGGTGAGATAGTTATTCTCTTTTTAAAAATCTTTTTTTTTTTTGGTGAGAACATTTGAGTTCTTAGTAAACTTCAATTATTCAATACAGTTAACAATTATAGCCACCGTTTTCCACATTAGATTCTCAGCCCTTATTCATCTTATAGCTGAAAGTTTGTACCCTTTTGCTAACCTCTCCCTATTTACTCCATCCTCCAGGCCCTGGCAACCTTTTTTTAGATTCCACATACTGGTGATACCATGCAGTATTTGTTTTTCTCTGTCTGACTTAATGCCCTCAAGGTCCATCCGCGTTGTCAAAAATGGCGGGATTTCTTTCTTTCTCATGGCTGAATAATATTCCATTATATATGGTGTGTTTTTTACAGCTCTTTTAAAGATGTATTTACATAGTTTTTTGCTCTTAACTCAGCCTCATATTAAAAAAAAAATCTCCTCCCTCTGTCCCTCCCTCCCTCCCTCCCCCCTTCCCTTCCTTCCTTCCTTCCTTCCTTCTTTCACTACTGAACTATTTCCCCAGCAGGGGAGGCAATGGAGTGGGTAATGCCCAGTGTTTTCTGCATCACAAATAGTGCTCTGAGGATTCTCCTCATCCCTGTCGTCTTGTGGACACAGGCCAGTGCTCCTCTGGTGTAGATACTGAGTAATGGAACTGCTGGACCAAAAGATAAGCACATCTCAAATGTGAACACATTTTGCAAAGTGATCTCACCAAAACTCCATAATTTCATGAGAGTCGTGAGTTTTGCCCCATCTTCTCTGACATTTGATGTTATAAAACTTCAAATTTCACTAATCAAATGGGCCTCAAATGGTTTTCCGTTGTTATTTAATTTGCACTTTACTGATTACTAGTGAAATTCAGTGCCTTTTCATGTGTTTATTGCTCACTTGTTTTTCTGCCTCTATGAATCATTGATGCGTTTTCATTTTCCATTTAGGTTGTTTGTGTCTTTATCTGTAGAAGTCCTTGGTATATTGTGGGTATTGCGCTTTTGTTATAAACATTATAGTTTCTGTAGTCTGTCTCCTTTTAAACTCAACTGTGGTGCCTTTGTGGTATAGAAATTTAAAATTTTTGTTGTCAGATATATTAATATTTTACTTTCCAGATTATTATTATTATGAGGTATAATTGACACATACCATTATAATATCAATAGTTTTATGTGTACAACATAATGAATTGATACTTGTACATATTGTGAAACGATCACCACAATAAGTCTAGTTAACATCTGTCACCATACATAGTTTCAAATTTTTTTTTCTCGTGATAAGGACTTTTAAGATCTACTCTTTTAGCAACATTCAGATACACAGTATGGTATTATTGACTGTACATTACATCCCTATGACTTCTTATTTTATAACTGGGAGTTTGTACCTTTTCACGCCCTTCACCCATTTCACCCACCCCCTCTGCTCTGGAAACCACCAGTCTGTTCCATCTGTGAGCCTGTTTTTTTTCTGTTTTCCTCTTGTTTTGTTTTTAAAATTCCACATGTAAGTGAGCTCGTATGGTATTTGACTTTCTCTGTCTGACTTATTTTACTTAGCATTCCGATTTAGTATTTATCTAAAAATCTTGTTCAAAAGAATCTTTTTGAACTCAGGGTTATAAACACATTCTTTTTTTTAAACTTTACATCTTCATTTTTAAACTTTAAGTTTTTTTAACTTTTAAACTTTTTTTAAACTTTAAATCTTCAGTTCACATGGAATTTATTTTTGTGGGTGGCAGGAAACCTAATTATTTTTTTCCAAATTGATAGTTGTTCTCAGAATTATTTATTGCATAATTCATCTTTTTGCCAATGATTTTATGTACAACATTTAAAAGAATCATATACTAAATTCCTGTCACATATGTAGGTGTGTTTAGGGTTTTTCTTTCTTTCTATTTCTGCTCCAATGCCCCATTTAAAAAAATTTACCGAAATCTTTAAAGTATATATTTGACAATTAGTATGGCAAATCCCCTTCCAATGCTCTTTTTCAAAATTATCTATTCTTGGACATTTTCTTATAAATTTTAAAATCAGCATGGCCTTCTCTGTGAAAATCTTTTGGAGATTTTAATTGAGATTTCTTTGAATTTGTAAATTATTTTGGGGAGATATATTGAGGACTGCTTTTATACCATAAATTCAGTAAATTTTTTAGATTTCTTTATGTAGGTATTATATATTTCTTGTTTATTTATAGTGGTAATAGTTTTTTTTTTTTTTTTTTTGGCTGTGTTGGGTCTTTGTTGCTGCATGCGGGCTTTGTCTAGTTGCGGTGAGAGGCGGGCTACTCTTCATTGTGGTGCATAGGCTTCTCGTTGCAGTGGCTTCTTTGCAGAGCACAGGCTTTAGGTGCATGGGCTTCAGTAGTTGTGGCATGCGGGTTCAGTACTTGTGGCTCACGGGCTCTAGAGCGCAGGCTCAGTAGTTGTGGCGCACAGGCTTAGCTGCTCCATGGCATGTGGAATCTTCCCTGACCAGGGCTCAAACCCGTGTTCCCTGCATTGGCAGGTGGATTCTTAACCACTGCACCACCAGGGAAGCCCAATAGTGGTAATGGTTTTAATTGCTAGTGTAAATGGGGTATTTCTTTTCCCCCCCACAATTGGTAATTATTAGTTTATAGTAGAGCTATGGATTTTTGTATTTTGTAACAAGCTACCTTGTTGCGACTTTCTGTCAGTTAGTTCTCATGGTTTCTTCATGCTACACAATTATATTACCTACAGAGCTTTTTTCTTTTACTTATTGAATTGGCTAGGTCTTCCAGTATGATTTTTAATAGTAGCAGTGATAGAAGGCATCCTTGAGTTGGACCTGATTTGAGTGGGAAGGGTTCTAATTTTCACCATTAAGTACAATCTTTGTTTTGGTTTTTGATGTTTTTTTCCACTCTAGATTGTTGAGTTTTTTTTTTTTTTAAGAAATAGGTATTAACTTTTATCTCATACTTTCCTGTCATCTATTGAAATGCTTATACACGTTTTCTTCTCTGATTTGTTAATATAATTCAATGTATAATAGATTTTTAAAATGTGATCTAACATTGTATTCCTGGAATCAGTCATATTTTTTTCATTATTTAAATATTCTAGTATGTATACATTCTGTATGTAGGTTCATACATGAGATTGGCCTGCGTTTTTTTCCTTGTATATTGTTCTGGTTTTGTTGTCACTGTTATGCTAACTTCATAATATCAGTGAAAAATCTTTCACCCTTATCTGTCATTTGGACTTGTTTGTATAACATGGAAATGCTAACCTTCAAGGTTTGACAGAACCCACCTATCATATGGACCTGAAGCAGTTTCAGGGAGGAGACATTTGATTATCTTTTGTGGTTAGTGTTCTGTTTAGATTTATAATTTCTATTTTACTTTTTCTTTCACCTAGGCATTTTTTAAGAGTTTGCATTTTTGTGGCTATCCCCATTCTTTGGCGGGAGGAGGAGGGAGGCACTGTCCGTTTTTTTGTTTTGTGAATTTTAAATTGTGTTATGATAATGATCTGCATGATTTTTGCCTTTTCGAGTGTTTGAGGTTTTCTTTGTGGCTTGATACATAGTTTTTGTAAATGTGCCATGTGTGTTTGCACACAAATTGTTGGCTGCAAAATTCTTTTTTTGCATCTTTAGTTCAAGTCTGATGGCTATGCGGTTTAAATCTGCCATGTTATTATGTTTTGTTTACTTTATTTGTAGATTTCTGAGTGGAGTGTGTAAAAGGCTTCAGTTGGATTATGTTTTCCTTGTCTCCTTTTCTCCTAACATCTTGGAACTTACATGTACTACTTCAGTTCTTCTGGAGGTTACCTTTACATTGAAAACAATTTAATTTTAATTTGTTTTTCGAGATACAACCCAGATGGTCCAGAACTATCTTTAGAGCCAGGTTCCCTGATTCTGTGTACTCTGGATGATTGTAACAGGAATAATTTAATTCTATAAACATTTAGCAAGCACCTGCTAATGCTGGACCCTGAGCCAACCCTTGTGGATACAGACGATGAGTGAGATAGTTCTTGCCCCCATGAGGTTTAGAGTCTAGGGGGGAGGCTGACACGTAAACAGATGATAACATCACATGGGAGGTGATAATAGAGGTACACACAGAGTAGTGGGGGAGTGTGGAAGGGTGGATGTCACAAGGATGCTCCCCATGGGTCATCCCTCCCAGTCTTGTGTGGTCCCCTCCCCTTTACTCTGGGCTCAGTAACTGACCTGTGATTCATTTCTTACCAGTAGAATGCAGCATAAATAACACTGTGGCTTTCATTTCATATTTTTGATCTCTTTGAAAATTTGGGCTGCATTCTCAGAGAATTTCTTGATTTATTAATTGCTCCTCAGCTGTATCCATTGTGCTGTTTATTTTTATGTTTTTCCAAGATCTCTAGTTGGTTCTTTTCCCAGGACTTCTTTCAATGTTTCTGTTTGTTCCATTAACTCTGTTTCCTTAGGTATTACTTCTGTCTGTTGAATTTAGTACCTCTTTTTCCTAATGTTCACTTCCTTCAAATATTAGAACATTATTGCCTCTGTACTCATCTGGATATTTGAGATTTCCTGTCTTATGTCATATTGTCTTTAAGGAGAGGTAAGATATGATGCTGGTGGGATGCCGGTACACAGTTATCTGGTGGTGAGAGTTTGTGTTACTTCTGGGTCTCTCCAGCTACCCCAGGCACTATGTGGTCTCTTTCATCTGAGCGTCCATCCGTGTTTCACTCTTTTGGCACAGGTGGTGTGTAATGAACCACCTGGCTGCCTTATCTGTTAACTTCACTAGGCATGTGGTCATTTGCCCCCTCGAAATCCCAACTTTGCTCACCTTTTTTTTGGTCCCCTCCAAGCTTGGGCCTCTCCTGTGGCAGCTCCCACCTTGACAGAAGCCCTCTCCCATGCATGAATTGTGCTGGGGTTTCCATCTTTGATCGGACTGCATTTGCTTTCTGTCTTTGCTCCTGAGATGTTCATCATTAAGAAAAATGACTTGGGATAAACATATGACGTGGAATCGAGAGCTGGCATGACAGATAGGAAATTTTGATTGTTAATTTCAGCCCAGAATTCAGACCTGTTAAGATCATTTTGAAATTTGAGTGTAATAGAAATAAATGTAGGCCCTGGAATTTAGGGTTTTTTTTTTTTTCTATTCACAACCATTTTATTTTATTTATTTATTTTTAAACATCTTTATTGGAGTATAATTGCTTTACAATGGTGTGTTAGTTGCTGCTGTATAACAAAGTGAATCAGCTATACGTATACATATATACCCCATCCCCTCCCTCTTGCGTCTCCCTCCCACCCTCCCTATCTCACCCCTCTAGGTGGTCACAAACCACCGAGCTGATCTCCCTGTGCTATGCGGCTACTTCGCACTAGCTATCTATTTGACATTTGGTAGTGTATATATGTCCATGCCACTCTCTCACTTCATCCCAGCTTACCCTTCCCGCTCCCTGTGTCAAGTCCATTCTCTACATCTTCATCTTTATTCCTGTCCTGCCCCTAGGTTCCTCAGAACCTTTTTTTATTTTTATTTTTAAGATTCCATATATATGTGTTAGCATACGGTATTTGTTTTTCTCTTTCTGACTTACTTCACTCTGTATGACAGACTCTAGGTCTATCCACCTCACTACAAATAACTCAATTTTGTTTCTTTTTATGGCTGAGTAATATTCCATTATATATATGTGCCACATCTTCTTTATTCATTCATCTGTCGATAGACACTTAGGTTGCTTCCATGTCCTGGGTATTGTAAATAGAGCTGCAGTGAACATTGTGGTACATGTCTCTTTTTGAATTATGGTTTTCTCAGGGTATATATGCCCAGTAGTGGGATTGCTGGGTCATATGGTAATTCCGTTTTTAGTTCTTTAAGGAACCTCCATACTGTTCTCCATAGTGGCTGTATCAATTTATTTTCCCACCAACAGTTCAAAAGTGTTCCCTTTTCTTCACACCCTCTCCAGTATTTGTTGTTTGTAGATTTTCTGATGATGCCCATTCTAACTGGTGTGAGGTGATACCTCATTGTAGTTTTGATTTGCATTTCTCTAATAATTAGTGATGTTGAGCATCCTTTCATGTGTTTGTTGGCAATCTGTATATCTTCTTTGGAGAAATGTCTATTTAGGTCTTCTGCCCATTTTTGGATTGGGTTGTTTGTTTGTTTGATATTGAGCTTCATAAGCTGCTTTTATATTTTGGAGATTAATCCTTTGTCAGTTGCTTCGTTTGAAAATATTTTCTCCCATCCTGAGGGTTGTCTTTTCGTCTCGTTTATGGTTTCCTTTGTTGTGCAAAGCCTTTTAAGTTTCATTAGGTCCCATTTGTTTATTTTTGTTTTTATTTCCATTTCTCTAGGAGGTGGGTCAAAAAGGATCTTGCTGTGATTTATGTCATAGAGTGTTCTGCCTATGTTTTCCTCTAAGAGTTTGATAGTGTCTGGCCTTACATTTAGGTCTTTAATCCATTTTGAGTTTATTTTTGTGTATGGTGTTAGGGAGTGTTATAATTTCATTCTCTTACATGTAGCTGTCCAGTTTTCCCAGCACCACTTGTTGAAGAGGCTGTCTTTTCTCCATTGTACATTCGTGCCTCCTTTGTCATAGGTTAGTTGACCATAGGTGCATGGGTTTATCTCTGGGCTTTCTATCCTGTTCCACTGATCTATATTTCTGTTTTTGTGCCGGTACCATATTGTCTTGATTACTGTAGCTTTGTAGTATAGTCTGAAGTCAGGGAGCATGATTCCTCCTTCTCCATTTTTCTTTCTCAAGATTGCTTTGGCTATTTGGGGTCGTTTGTGTTTCCATGCAAATTGTAAAATTTTTTGTTGTAGTTCTGTGAAAAATGCCATTGGTAGGTTGATAGGGATTTCACTGAATCTGTAGATTGCTTTGGGTAGTAGAGTCATTTTCACAATGTTGATTCTTCAATCCAAGAACATGGTATATCTCTCCATCTGTTTGTATCCTCTTTAATTTCTTTCATCAGGGTCTTATAGTTTTCTGCATACAGGTCTTTTGTCTCCCTAGGTAGGTTTATTCCTAGGTATTTAATTCTTTTTGCTGCAGTGGTAAATGGGAGTGTTTCCTTAATTTCTCTTTCAGATTTTTCATTGTTAGTGTATAGGAATGCAAGAGATTTACACCAGCATAGAATGAAGGAAACCAAGATTGGGAGTAAATCATGAAAAAAAAATTGTAGAGCATTTAGTTTATTGCAAGTGTTGAAAGGTGTGATTACTGAAAGAGGCAGTGCACGGCATCATCAAGATGGTGAAGTGGGGACCCCAGGCTTGTCCCACAGCAAAGGTTAGACAGCTACCCACCAACAGAAATAGCTCTAGGAGAGAGCCGGAGTCCACTGAAGAAACTTAAGCAATGCAGTAGAGCAAAAACCGTGAGAAATACTGCACCAAAAGGGAAAGAAGAGCAGCTCATTCTGCCTGCATCATCCCATTCCCCTGTGCTCAGTGCTGAGAGATAACTTCCCACCCAGAAAGAGGTGCCCTTGCCTGGAGAGGGAGGTGGGTTGAGCCACTAGCTTCCCAGCCTTTTGGGGCACCATGTGAAGCACCCACTTTAGTTTCATCCTGTTCAGAGACTGGCAAAGCTGAGACTTGTCGGGATGGCTGGGAACAAGGAAGAAGAGCAGGGGCCACCAGAATCAGCCACACCTTGGGAGCCACTGAGGTTCTCGGTGCCCTCCTCTACAGGGGACACCAGAAGCTTTGACGCCGAGGAAACCAGTGGCCAGCACGGCTACCACGGACCCTGAAGATTTCACTAGTTTTCTGCCATCAGCCACCTGATGTCTTCCACTGCCTCTTCTTCACCTCCCCACTGCCACTGGAGCCTGGCGTCTGCACTGACAGCCTGCCCAGGCCTTTGTGGTGGCACGAGTGCAAGGTGCCAGCCTAAACCCTGCAGCTGACCCTCACTGCTGCGTGCATACGTGGGGCTAGCCCCTTTAGCTGTGCACCTGCACCTGCTAGCCTGACTCCCGTCACCAGCCTCCGTGCCACGTGTGTGCCCATAGTGTGATCCTGCAGCCATGGAAATGGCTGTTAGCATGGCTGTTATCAAAAAGACAGAGATGAGGGACTTCCCTGGTGGTGCAGTGGTTAAGAATCCACCTGCCAATGCAGGGGACATGGGTTCAATCCCTGATCTGGGAAGATCCCACATGCCGCGGAGCAACTAAGCCCCTGTGCCACAACTACTGAGCCTGCGCTCTAGAGCCCGCGTGCCACAACTACTGAAGCCTGCGTGCTTGGAGCCTGTGCTCCGCAACAAGAGAAGCCACCGCAATGAGAAGCCCACACCACAACAAAGAGTAGCCCCTGCTCACCGCAACTAGAGAAAGGCCATGCACAGCAATGAAGACCCAACAGGGCCCCCCAAAAAAAAAAAGAGATGAGAAATGGGTAGGATGGGTAGAATAGGGAACCCTAGTGCTCTGTTGGTGGGAATGTAAGTTGGTGCAGCCACTGTGGAAAACAGTATGGAGGTTCCTCAAAAAACTGAAAATATAACTACCATATGGTCCAGCAGTCCCACTTGTAAGTATACAACCAAAGGAAGTGAAATTGCTGCCTCACAGAGATACATGCATCCCCATGTTGCAGCATTATTCACAACAGCCAAGCCATGGAAACAGCCTGAGTGTCTATCAGTGGATGAATGGGTAAAGAAAATGTGATTGATATATATGTATATAATGATATATATACATATATACATATGTGTATATATATACACATATATATACACATATATATACACATATATACATATATACATATATACATATACATATATACATATATACATATGTATATAATGATATACATGTATATAATGATATATATGTATATAATGATATATATGTGTATAATTCTTTCTTATAAAAGAAAAGGAATATTATTCAGCCATAAAAAAGAGTGAAATCCTATCTTGAGGGTATTATGTTAAGTGAAATAAGTCAGAGAAAGACAAGTACTGTATGGTCTCACTTATATGTGGAATCTAAAAACATTGAACTCACAGAAACAAAGAGTAGAGTGGTGGTTGCTAAGGGCTGAGGGTGGGGGAAGTGGGAGGATGTTGGTGAGAGGGATAAGCTTTTACTTATAGGGTGAGTTCCAGGAATCTAATGTACAGCATGGTGACTGTAGTTAGCAATACTATATCACATACTTGAAAGGCGCTGTGAGAGTAGAGCTTTAATCTTCTCACCGTAACAACAATAACCACAACGAATGGTCATTATGTGAAGTCAAGGATGTGCTAACTAACCTTATTGTGGTAAACATTTGCGATATATACATGTATCAAATCATCACACTGTAAACCTTAAACTTATACAGTGTTATATGTTAAGTATATCTCAATAAAGCTGGAAAGAAAGAGAATGAATAAAAATGCTGATGCAATTTTAGGTTCCATTTTTAAAGGTGAAACATCTTTTTTTATGTTTAATAACATTGATTTGTGTGTTTTTTTACTGAGAAACGTTTGTTCATATCCCTTGCCTTTATTTTATTGGAGTGCGCCATTAATCTTTTTCGTGTTGATTTGTGAGAAGTTTTTACGCGTTGCCCCTTTATTATCACGTATATTGTATACGTTTTCCTTTTTGTGAGCTGAAATATTGTGTATGGTCACTTTTGCCTCTTGGGTGCTTAAAATTTTGACCAGAAGTCAAATATGTGAATATTTTGTGTCATGTTTTAAAATATCTTCCCCCTCCAGGATTATAAAAAATGTATTTTCTTCTAGTGTTTTTTTTTTTTTTTTTTTTTTTTTAAATATTAATTTATTTATTTATTTTTGGCTGTGTTGGGTCTTCGTTTCTGTGCGAGGGCTTTCTCTAGTTACGGCGAGCGAGGGCCACTCTTCATCGCGGTGCGCGGGTCTCTCACTGTCGCGGCCTCTCTTGTTGCGGAGCACAGCCTTCAGACGCGCAGGCTCAGTAGCTGTGGTGCACGGGCTTAGTTGCTCCGCGGCAATGTGGGATCTTCCGAGACCAGGGCTCGAACCCGTGTCCCCTGCATTGGCAGGCGGATTCTCAACCACTGCGCCACCAGGGAAGCCCTCTTCTAGTGTTTTTATAGTCTTATTTTTATATTGAAATCTTACATTCAGTTTGAACTTTATTTTCACTGATGTGTGATGTAAGGTTCCATATGTATTATTTTCTGAATGGGTGACCAACTGCTCCAGTGTCATTAGGGTTTTTGTGCCTGTATTCCTGTTGAGGTTCTTTGGTACTTCCTGTTTGCATGCTCCTTTGTCAGATATACTAAGAGGATTGTGCGAGCCTTGAAAAAATGAATGGGGAGGATTTTTATGCAAAAAGCAAAAGAAAATATGCTCTGGAACAGAGTGATATGATGTAAATGTCTCATGCCTCTCCTCTGCTTAAAATCCTTCAGTGAAATTCCCATGTTCTCAAGATAAGCCATACTTTCCTGGCGGTGCTTCAAGGCCCTTCCTCCCTGGCCCCCTTTTCTCTGAAGCTTCAGGTCCCTCTGCACCCTGCCTTGCCTCCCTGTTTCCACCAACATAGTAAGCGTCGTGAGGGTCAGGGTTTTTGTGGTGTCTTGCTTTCTGCTGTCGCTCCAGACTTAGAACCACGCCTGGCACATCGTAGGTGCCGGTGAATATTTGATGTAGGAAAAACTTGCAGTTCCTGGAAAAAACCGCTCTATCCTCCAGACTTCCACATGACCTTTTCCCTGTCTTTGGCACCTTCTCCTTACACTCTGTACTTAGGTAAACCTGCGTGTCCTTTAGGACTCAACTCAGATCTCACCTGCTCTGGGGAAACCCTCTCGTGCCTGGGTTAGGTCCCCACAGAACAGGCCTATTGTGGTGCTATTAGTGTTTCCCTGTGTAACAGGGAAACTCAGAGGGACTTCCTGTCTAGAGCTATCAACAGGGTCCAGCCTGGGCTTGAAAGTGATGCTCATTCTTTCACAGCACTAGGAGAGCTGCCAACAATGGGGCCTAATAGCCACTGCAGGGCTTGCTGAGGGATTGGTGACTGGAAATGCTACCACCAGCCAGGTGTTCGGGGTGCTGAATGGCCTGGAGGGGCAGCGGGCACTCACCTGTAGACTCACAGGTTGTGAGCCGGTGAGGAGTGCTGTGCTCTGCCCATCTTCCCCCGTGGTCGCTCTCTTCCCTCCCCGCCCTCGTAGAGATGCCGCTCCCAGGAATCCCAGCCCAGAGAGTGGAGGCATCTGCAGGAACAGGAGCCTGGCACCCATTCCCCAGACGGAACACCGCTAAGGCAGCGGGTTAGGATTGGGTCCAGGCCGGGGCTACCCGAGCAGGGGAAAGGAGACCTGGAGAGAGACGATTGTGTGGCTTGAAGCCACTTGCTGGTGTCCCAGGCAGGAGGAGCGCCTGCTGGGCAATGGGACTCCAGCAGGAAGTGGCTCTGGGGGTACCTTCAGGGGGAGGGCCAAGAGAAGGTCTGAGAGAGGGTGAGCCAGGGCCTGACCCCCGTCAGGAGACCCGCAGTGCAGAGGCCCTCCCATCCAAAAGGGTGTGCTCCACGAGGCATGGAGCATCAGTAATAGGAGATGCTT
Source organism: Delphinus delphis (assembly GCF_949987515.2). Taxonomy (NCBI): domain Eukaryota; kingdom Metazoa; phylum Chordata; class Mammalia; order Artiodactyla; family Delphinidae; genus Delphinus; species Delphinus delphis. Next base: position 140,994,809 of record NC_082686.1, read on the forward strand.
TTCTTCCTTCGTTCTCCCTGTCCTGGCACATAGGCAGGAGGGAGAGCAGGTGCTCCAGAAACTGACCTTACCACCCTCTACTCCGCCAGCCGGGGAGAGTGGAGACACCGGCTATGTTGGAGTTTTCAAATGGAATTTTAATAGCTGAAATGACCAGAAAGCTATATGATCTGCCTGAGACATTGCGATGGAGAAGAGTAATGCAGCATAACGCAGTGGGGGAGAGAATTTGGAAAAAAGAAAACCATTTTATTCATCTTTGTACTCTACTTGGTCTCATACTTGTGTCTATCTTGCTTTGGTTTGTAAGCTCCTGGAGGGCAAGACCTTGTAGGCCCAGTACCTACTACATAGTAAGTGTTCAGTAAATATTTGTTGAATGAGTGGATAAATAAATGAATGCATGAATGAATATAGCAACATGACTAAGGGAAGTCAGTAATCCCATATAATGAATTATTTTACACAACGATATACTAAAACTTACTGAGGGATGAATTGGTCTGCGTCCAATCAAGAGAGAGGAACCGTACAGCAATTTGAACAGCGAAACCGTAGTATAAAGACTTACAGCACAGCAGAGGCTTGTGGAATGAGGGATTGGGTAGTAAGAAGTAAAGAGATCTCTAAACAATACAGGGTTAGCAGACACAAGGAGCAGCCACCAACCCCTGGGGCTGAGGTCCTAGGAAGAGCTCCACCCCTCCCCTCCCCCAGGTCTGAGCGCCAGACCTTCTGGGGAGGGTGTGGCTGAGTTTCACTGACCGGTTGAGAGGTTGCTGTGGGGCCTCCCTGGTGGAACCTGCTGGAAATCCGCCTTCCAGGTGCCAGGGGAAGTTGCTCAGGGGAGCTTCACAGAAGGCACACAGCTCCAGAACCACTTCGCGCCGGGGGTATCTGGCTGCTGGGTACTGCAGGTTGTCATTCACTGTGGGAGTTGGGTGCTGGGGGAATCATTTGTACTGCAGGAGCTGGAGTTGGGAGAAGCTGCCCCTGCAGCAGGAGTCTCACCAGAACCAGGAAGCAAAACTGCTTCCTCCTACCATCTCTCCAGTGCCCTCCACAAACAAAACTTAATTTCCAGCCAGCAGCGGAAGGGAAATATTTAAAGGGCCCAGATTCATTTTCACAGAGCAGGAAGGAAAGAGTGAATTTCGCTCAGAGAGGCAATAAATTGATAAAAGGTACAAGGGGGAATATACACACACACACACGTATGCGTACACCTACACACTTCTGCTGGCTTGCTCTCTGAAGCAGAAGCTTGTGAGCCTTACTTTTTTTTTTTTTCCTGTAGTTGAGATCATTGACAGTACTTTTTTGCAATGTCTGCACTTCCTAATTTCCTGAATTCTAAAGGCAACTTTCTCTTCTGTTCATTTCCCCAGCCCCTCCAATGTTTTTGTAAGCTTCTAATCTCTAGTATTAAATCCCTTCCTGTTCAAAATACCTAGAGTGATTTCCATTTTCCTGAATGAAGTCATTATTGACAAGTGTGTAACTTTATTTTTGTTACTTACTTAAGACCTGTGGCCAGGAATGTACACTTTGAGGCAGTAATAAGTTCTGTAGTTACATTTAAAATTTTACATCTTTCTTTTAAGGTCAGGCTATGAGCCATCTCTTTTCCGGCCTTGAAAAGCACTTCCCATCCTCTTCCTGTAGACTGAGAAAACTAAGACAGTTCATTGAGCTCTTTTGAAACACTGTATAATTTCCAAAGCATGTTCCCATGTTATCTCTGACCCTCAGAACAGCCCTATGACAGAGGCAGGAAGGCAGTAATTCATGTGTTCATCCATCTTGTTAACTGAAAAAAAAAGCACAACTTGAGAGCTGTGAGTTAAGTTTTGTTTGGGGCAAATTGAGGACTGTAGCCCAGGAGACAGTTTCCCATAGCTCTGGGGAGCTGCTCCAAAGAGGTAGTGGGTGAGGTCAGTATATATGTGATTTTGGTGAAGGGGGTATATGTGTAGTGGAGCACACATGTTGGCAGGGGCTGGCTGCTAGTCATGAGGAACAGATGTCTCTCTTAATGATTTTAATGATTTTCTAGCTATGAGAAGATGTAAGAATTTGGGCTCATCAAATCTCCTCCTGAAAATATCTATCTATCTGAAGGCCTGTTCTGCCAGTTTTCCCAGAGCACGGAGGGCCTCCTTCCTGATCTCCACTCTGAACTCCTTTCAGCGGGTGTTGAAGGTCAGCGACTGTGGTGGCTCATGATTTAATCCTTGTAGGGGTAGATGGCAAGTGCTAATTTTTAGTTGGCAATCTGTTTATGTGTTCAATAAATACTTACTGAACACTATGGATGTCCCAACTCCCATGCTCTGTGCTGGGATTGTGGAAGTAAAAGATAACATCTTCGCCCTCCAGAACGTACAGTCTAAGGGGCAACTAGACAGACAAATATGATACAGTAAGTGGTGAGAGGGATTCTGGAAGCCTGTAGAACAAAGAGACTACCTTTGTTTCCATCTTCAATTACAAAGGAACCTTCATAATGCAGTGGACGTTCTGTGTTTTGGTGCCATCTTAATTTTTTCTGGAGATGTTCTTCGACCCCCTCAAGTACATTTTCAGTGGAGCTTGCAGAACCTGACTTAGGCAAAGTTGAGCTTAGAGGAAATTGAGCTTTATTTGTAAAGCTTTTGGGTTGGTTAAAAAAAAAAAAAGGCAGGAAATCTCATGTAACTCTCACAATCACCCTGTTATCTGGGCGTTGTGACCCCCATAATATAGTTGGATAAACTGAGGCTCCAGAGAGATGAATTTGCTTAGTGGCACACAGCCAGGGCTAAGTGGCAAGGCTGTCCCGTTTCTACAGGCTTTGAAGACATGTTCTATGATGATACCACAGTGTCCCTTAGATGGTGCAAAGCTTTGCTTTTTTTTGAGACAGGAACTTTGAAACAGGCACATAAGTGACAAGAGACTTTGGTTTTCTGGTCTTACTTTTTGGGCTCACATTGTCGCACCTTTTCTTATTTCTGGCATGGTTACCTGTGCTTGGCTTCTCATCTGTCTACCACGGAGGTGGCAGAAAAGGGGTTATTATCCCATTCTTCAGGTTTGACTCAGTTGAGCTGAGATGCTTCTTTGTCAGCCTGTAGTGCCTGGTCTCGTGGCCTGCTAAATACCTTTCTGCTTAGGATCCTCTCTGTGGCAGAATTTAAAAAGCTCCGAGCTTGCCTTGAAATATACGCCTATAGAAGCATAGAAATCCTTGGAGATACTTGCTATGAGTGTGAAAAGGAATCAGGCATAAATTAGCCTTCAGTGGTTTATGAGAACAGGAAAACACTTGAGAACAGAATAAACTGTTGTTAATCTAGTGAAACACACAGAGTGTTATGCTTTCTCTTTGGTGTCAGGTAGCTACCAAATGCATTCCTTTTCAAAAAAGTTGCTAAGGAAAGACAAGAACCCTCCCCTTGCCCACTGATGTAAAGTCTGCAGGGTGGAATTTTGCCTAATCAGCCTTGCTCTCTAAGCTTTCACACAATCAGTGATGTTGGCTTCTCCTGAGGCCTCATTTTAATCTTCATAGATTTCTGAAAACGGAAGCTTTGCCCAGGCTGAGACAAGCGATTCTCCCCTTTCAAACGTTAATTTATTTCTTATTTTGGGTGACTGTTTCCAAACATAGACCGCTTTCTGTACTGCTTGTCCTCATACAAGGGTTTATAATTCTCTCATAGAGGGTTTTACATGAAAATGTCCATATGCTGTAGTTTTAGAAAAAAATATTTTGAGCAGTGAGATGAGAATGGGTTATAGCCAAGTCCTTGTGCAGTCTGAGAATCCCACTTTTAAAATATAACTGTTACAGGCAGTAATCAGAGTGGCTAAAAGTGTGGGCCCTGTTGTCAAGCAGACTTGGGTCTGAATCTTATTTTTGTTGATTATTTTTTTTATTGATCTTTACGAGTTACTTTTCCTCCCAGATACATAGTTTAACTGTCTGAAAAAAGAATACAAGTGGTATCTCCTGTGGATCTCCTTGATAGAAATTATTTTCTATCAGGAAATTATTTTACAAATTAAATGGCTTTGAGCACCTTCTCCCCACCCCTGTGAAAAGCAACCTGTTTGCCTTTCTAGAAAAACTCTAAATTCTTCTCCCTGCTCTGCCCTCAAGGCTGATCATTATGAACTTTAAGGACTCCGGGCTTTGGTTGGGATCAGCTGACGGGAAGTGTCCGGGAGATTTGCAGGGTGGAGGGAAGGGAGCTCAGGATATATATTTTTTTTCTGTCCTCTCTGGATTCCGATAGCTGCTTTTCCCTCGCCTCTCCAGGGGTGGTAAAGGTAAATATCCCTAGCTAATCTAGGCTACTTCATCTGTCTTGGTTTCCCTTAAGCCCACCTCCGTCTTTGAAAACAGTGCCTGCGTTAAACTCTGCTCAGGTGTCCCATTTGAAGGGCTGTCAGTTTCCTGCTGGGAGCCTGAACTGAAGAAGGCTCTCTCCCTGCAGTTCCTTAAGGACGACAGGGCATGCTTTCTCAGTTCAGGGTGGGAGTCCCGCATGGTATTGCTCAGTGGGCCAGTTTGGGTTGTTGCTGCCATCAGGTGTTGCTGCTGAAATGGGCCTCGTGCCTTCCTTCTGCGTTCCTCCCTGATGATCTGGAGTGAGCCCCATCCATCCATTTCTGGCCTGATCTTCGAGCCTGGTGTGATCCCAGCCCATGCCTGCGGAGCAGCCGCGGGAGGTAGAGCACCAATGCTGCCTCGGGACAAGACCAGCAGTAGCCATTCTACCTGCCTTGGTCTTTGGCCCTTGGGCGTCCAGTGCACATCAGCGCCGCAGGCCTGACCTCACCGAGCTGCTCAGCTCCTGGAGTTCTGTCTCTCACACGTGCAGCCGTCTCCCCCAGCGCAAGCCTGCAGGGCAGGGTGGCTCTGTAAGTACGTGGCCTTTCTAATTCTCACACATGCTTTGTGTGGAACAAGTCCAGTCTCTCCCAGAAATTCTCTACGTGTTCCATGGAATCTGTGGTTAGAACTGTGATGCAGTATAGTGGTTTCCTCTGTTTTATATGTTTAAAAACATAATTCTAAGATGGTGTTGGTAGACTTCACGAGACTGCCAAAAGGGGCCATGGCACCAAAAAATGTCACCTGCTATCTAGCAGGTAGCATCCCCACCTGGTGGGAAACACCTCTTTCTGGGGATATGACACGGGCATGTTAATACTCACTTTGCAGGGTGGTTCAATGAGATGATAAATGGAAAGCACTCGGTTTCCACTTGCTCACCGTGGCAGGTACTGTGCTATTACCTAGTATCATAAAAATCATAAATACCTTAGTTTCTCCATCTTATTCAAAGCAATAATCTGCTTCAAATGTCAGAAAATGGGGAAGAAGATCCTTCTCTTTCTCCATTTGTCCCAACCTCCTTCCCCACCCCCACTGATATACACTAGCTAGGGAGCTCCTCTGTTTCCAGGGGTGGGGTGATACTTTCCTCTCCTTTCCCTGTCCACAGCCTCCACTCCTGCCCCGCCTTCCCAGACTCAAGTGCACGTCTGCCACAAACCAAATTAGTGAGACACCTGCCCATAGTAATGGGTTTGCAAGTTAATTTTGCTGTCATTGGTTGGTGCCTGCTTTGCCTAGGCCCTGTGCTTAATATGAGATGAAACACCTGATCTGGGTTTAATGATTGCACCATTTCATCCAACTGGGTTAAGCTGCCATGGAATGCATTGTATCTCTGGCTTCTTACTTCAAGCCAGAATGATATTCTAAAAGGTTGATGAAATATACTTGGAAGAGAATTAATTGCTGGTTTCGGGGAGATTATGACAAATTAATAAAAGGAGACAAAGGAGAGGAGAGGAAACTGATTTCAATTTGACTTAGACAAGGGATAGAAAAAACATATTTTGAACCTTGCGTAAGTTTGCTTACAATATTTAATGTTGTTTTTATAGTAATTATTTTCTTGAGTTTTATTTCCTAGAAGTTGAGTGGTGGATTGAATGATGTGTTATGAATCAAGAAATTGTAAACTGGGTCTTGTTTGGACAGTTGATACTTAAGAAGCTGGTTTTTGTTGTTTTACATTTTGTCTGAAAGACAGTTTTACAACTGAATAAGATACCTGTGGGGATTGGTGGAAAAATATTTGCAAAGGGTTTTGTCCTTAGAGCAACGCGTTTTATTGGCGGAGGGATTAGCATTAATGTTTCTTTGTGTGACATTTTAGTTTGGACCTGTTATCTTAATATTGACCTCAGAATCCACCATGCTAGAATCTCCAGTAGCTTTTACATTAGGTATATTGAGCTTAATGAACTTCGAACAAGCCAGGCAGCATTCAGAGGAGGCTGTACGTCTTGGCTCTTTGGAATCCGGGCAGCCCTGAGCACACCCATTCAAAGAATTTCCAGCCTGCAATGACATTTTTCGTGCCACACTTTGAGCTCCAAAGTACAGTGGCACATGTGTGGACTTCGGAATTAACGCATCTGGGCTCAGGTGCTAGTTCCGCCACTTACTAGCTGTGGGATCTTAGAGGTTTACTTAACCTCTTTGAGCCTTGGTTTACTCATTTGCAGTAAATGGATAATAATGGCAACCTTGAAGCCTTGTTTTAAAGATTAGAATTAGTGAAAATCAAGCTTTTCTTATGATGCCAGGCACAGAGTCAGTGCTAAATATATGGTAGAAGTTGTTAGGATTATCTCTATCTCCTATTTCTCTACAATTTTTTTTTTTTTTTTTTTTTTTTTTGTGGTACGCGGGCCTCTCACTGTTGTGGCCTCTCCCGTTGCGGAGCACAGGCTCTGGACGCGCAGGCTCAGTGGCCATGGCTCATGGGCCCAGCCGCTCTGCGGCATGTGGGATCTTCCCGGACCGGGGCACGAACCCGTGTCCCCTGCATCGGCAGGCGGACTCTCAACCACTGCGCCACCAGGGAAGCCCTACAATTTTTTTTTAATGTTTAAATGTAGTGTCTCTAAAAGGCACAAACACTGTAAGTACCAGAATCTAGGTGCACAGCTGGCACAGAATGAATAATTGTTGAATTAATTGGATGAGCTCCTTCCATTTTCAGGTGATCGCTAACATCCCATCTAATACCAATTTCTTTTTAAAAAATTTTTATTGAAGTATAGTTGATATACAATGTTGTGTTAGCTTCAGGTGTACAGCAAAGTGAATCAGTTATATATATACATATATCCACTCTTTTTCAGATTCATTTCCCGTATAGGTCATTACAGGGTACTGAGTAGAGTTCCCCGTGTTACACAGTAGGTCCTTATTAGTTATCTATTTTATATATAGTAGTGTGTATGTGTCAATTTCAATCTCCCAATTTATCCCACCCCCCCCCCCCCTTAGCCCCTGGTAACCATAAGTTTGTTTTCTATGTCTGTGACTCGATTTCTGTTTTGTAGATAGGTTCATTTTAGTGTCAGTGTGTTTGAGTCTATGAACAACCCTTATGGACAAGTGGTGTCACCGCTGGGAGCGGGAGTGTTGTGTGTGCAGCCACGTTTATGAGTAAAGATCTGCCTGCAAGTGTCTAGGGGAGAGGAGGTGGGCAGCGTGGACAGGGTGAGGTGGTCTTTCAGGAGAGTGGCTCACCCTGGGCACCCCTCTCTGTGGCTCTGACACTGTCCCTCTGAGCAGGGCCTGAGGAGCTGCTGGGAGAGGCCGTGGAAGGCATCTTGAAGGCACTTCTGCCTCTGAACAGAAAATGTGTTTCACAGAGTGGGTAGATTTGTTCTTTTTTTGTTGTTAGTTGAAGTATAGTTGACTTACAGTATTATATTAGTTTCAGCAGAGTGATTTGATATTTTTATGTATTATGCCCCATACAGAGTTATTATTGAGTATTTTCTCCGTGCTGTACATTATATGCTCGTGACTTATTTATTTTACAACTGGCAGCTTGTACCTCTTAATCCCCTCAACTATTTCACCCATCCCCCCACCCCTTCCCCCAGCAACTACTAGTTCACTGTATCTATGTCTCTGTTTTGTTGTATTTCTTTTGTTTTTTAGGTTCTACATATAAGTGAAAACATACAGTATTTGTCTTTCTCTTTCTGACTTATTTCACTTAGCATAATACCCTCTAGGTTCATCCATGTTGTCACAAATGGCAAGATTTCATATATATGTATATAACGTATCTTCTTTATCCATTTATCTATTGATGGACGCTTAGGTTACTTCCATATCTTGACTATTGTAAATAATGCTGCAGTGAACATTAAGGTGTATATATATTTTCAAATTAGTGTTTTCATTTTCTTTATAAATACCCAAAAGTAGAAATGCTGGATCGTATGGTGGTTCTATTTTTAATTTTTTGAGGAACCTCCATACTGTTCTCCATACTGGCTGCATTCAATTTACATTCCCACCAACAGTGCAGGAGGGCTCCCTTTTCTCCATATCCTCACCAGCACTTGTTATTTGTAGTCTTTGTGTGTGTGTGTGTGTGTGTGTGTGTGTGTGTTTTATTTTTTTTAACATTTTATTGGAGTATAATTGCTTTACAGTGGTGTGTTAGTTTCTGCTTTATAACAAAGTGAATCAGCTATGCGTATACATATATCCCCATATCTCCTCCCTCTTGCGTCTCCTTCCCATTCTCCCTATCCCACCCCTCTAGGCGGTCACAAAGCACTGAGCTAATCTCCCTGGGCTGTATTTGCAGTCTTTTTGATGATGGCCATTCTAACAGGTGTGAGGTGATATCTCATTATGGTTTTGATTTGCATCTCTCTGACGATTAGTGATGTTGAGCGTCTTTCATGTGCCTGTTGGCTATTCATATGTCTTCTTTGGAAAAATGGCTATTCAGATCCTCTGCCCATTTTTTAATCGAGTTTTTTTTTTTAAATTAATTTATTTAATTTATTTTTGGCTACATTGGGTCTTGTTGCTGTGTGCGGGCTTTCTCTAGTAGTGGGGAGTGGGGGCTACTCTTCATTGTGGAGAACGGGCTCTAGGCACGTGGGCTTCAGTAGTTGTGGCACATGGGCTCAGTAGTTGTGGCTCGTGGGCTGTAGAGCTCAGGCTCAATAGTTGTGGTGCACGGGCTTAGTTGCTCCGTGGTATGGGGGATCTTCCTGCACCAGGGCTCAAACCCATGTCCCCTGCATTGGCAGGCAGATTCTTAACCACTGTGCCACCAGGGAAGCCTCCCCTTTTTAAAAATAAATTTATTTATTTATTTTTGGCTGCATTGGGTCTTCATCACTGTGCGTGGGATTTCTCTAGTTGCAGAGAGCAGGGGCTGCTCTTTGTCATGGTGCGTGGGCTTCTCACTGCGGTGGCTTCTCTTGTTGTGGAGCACAGGCTCTTGGCACGTGGGCACAGTAGTTGTGGCTCATGGGCTCTAGAGCACAGGCTCAGTAGTTGTGGCGCTTGGGCTTAGTTGCTCCGCGGCATGTGGGATCTTCCTGGACCAGGGCTCTAACCCATTTCCCCTGCATTGACAGGTGGATTCTTAACCACTGCGCCCCCAGGGAAGCCCCGAGTTGTTGTTTTTTTGTTGTTGAGTTGTCTGGGTTCTTGTATATTTTTGGATATTAACCCCTTATTGAATATATATTTTGCAAATATTTTCACCCATTCAGTAGGTTGCCTTTTCATTTTGTTGATAGTTTCCTTTGTTATACAAAAGCTTTTTAGTTTGATGTAGTCCCATTTGTTTATTTTTGTTTCCCTTGCCTGAGGAGACAGATCCAAAAAAATATTGCTTAAGCTGAATCAAAGAGCATGCTGCCTATGTTTTCATCTAAAAGTTTTACTGTTTCAGGTCTTACATTTAAGTCTTTAATTGCTTTTGAGTTTATTTTTGTATGTGGTGTCGGCAGGCAGTCCAGTTTCATTCTTTTATATGTAGTTGTCCAGTTTTCCCACACCATTTATTGAAGAGGCTGTCTTTCCCCCATTGTATATTCTTGCCTCCTTTGTCATAGATTCATTGACCAAATAAACGTGGGTTTATTTCTGTGCTCTCTGTTCCATTCCATTGATCTGTGTGTGTGTGTTTGTGCCAGTACCATACTGTTTTGATTACTGTAGCTTTGTAGTATAGTCTGAAGTCAGGGGGCATGATACCTCCAGCTCTCTCCTTTCTCAAGATTGCCTTGGCTATTCAGAGTGTATTTTTCATTTCAGTTGTTGTATTTTTCAACTCTGATTGGTTCTTTTTAATATTTTCTAACACTTTGTTGAAGTTTTCACTGTGTTGCTGTATTCTTCTGCTGGGTTTGGTGAGCATTTTTTTTTTTTTTTTTTTTTTTTGCAGTACGTGGGCCTCTCACTGTTGTGGCCTCTCCCGTTGTGGAGCACAGGCTCCGGACGCACAGGCTCAGCAGCCATGGCTCACGGGCCCAGCCGCTCCGCGGCATGTGGGATCTTCCCGGACCGGGGCATGAACCCGTGTCCCCTTCATCGGCAGGGGGACTCTCAACCACTGCGCCACCAGGGAAGCCCTGGTGAGCATTTTTATTACTGTTGCTTTGAACTCTTTATCAGATAAATTATTTACAACCATTTCATTAGGATTTTCTCCTGGGGTTTTATTTTGTTCTTTCAGTTGGAACAAATTACTTTTTTTTTAAAAATTTTTATTGGAGTACAGTTGATTTACAACGTTGTGTTAGTTTCAGGTGTACAGCAAAGTGAATCAGTTATACATGTACATATATCCCCTCTTTTTTGGATTCTTTTCCCATATAGGTCATTACAGAGTATTGGGTAGAGTTCCCTGTGCTATACAGTAGGTCCTTATTAGTTATCTATTTTATATATAGTAGTGTGTGTATGTCAATCCCAATCTCCCAATTTATATAGATAGATCTATATGGATATAGAACAAAGTGGAAAAATCATGTATCATTACCTTTATATTATGTATACATATTGTATAAGATATATGTTCCCTTTTATCTCATTCCATTTTCCCCCTGTTTAGAAGTTTTATGTTTTATGTATATTATTTTGGTCATAACCATTTATATTTTAACATGCCTATTTAACAAAGTCTAAAGTTTGTATATATTTTTGCCTTCTTCCTGACAATACATTGATCATAGAATATTATAATTCTCATCATCCTCTCTCAGTTTATATGTTATTCTTTTTCAGCATTCTAGTTCTGTCCTGCCTTCTCTCTCATTATCCATTATTACTGTTGTTTTAAACAGTTCGTATTTGTTTAGATTTCCTCACATGTTTACTAACATCTTTGACCACTATCTTTCTTGAGTCTCAGATCTTTGATCAGGGATATGTTTCCTTAGGCCTGAAGTACATCCTTTAGAATTTTCTTTACCAAAGGACTATTGGTGGTAAACTCCTTCAGTTTTTGACCTAAATTCTTTCAAGAAACTGACTTTAATTCTTCCTTGTTCTTGAAAGAAGTTTCTTTGGGTATAAAAATCTAGGCTGGCATTTATTTTCTTCATGCACATTAAATATATTGTTTCACTGTCAGCTTTCATTTTTGCTTCTCTGAGTTCAACTATAATTGCCATTCCTAAGTTGATGATATTTTTTTCTCCCTTTTTATGATCTTCTCTTTTTCTTTGGTGTTCGGAAGCTTCACTGCTTTGTCTCAGTGAGAATTTCTAAAAAACCCCTTGATGTGACGATTGCTGTCTTTCACCAATTCTGTAAATAGTGCTTCCACTCACTGCCTCTATTGTTTCCACCTGAAACTGCAAGTGGACGTAAGTTGGACCCTTTTGTATCCTCTATGCCTTCAGACCTCTATTTTATATTTGTCTCTCTTTGTCTCTGTGAGGTGCATCCTGGTGCATATTTTCAAAGTTGTCATTTTCCTTAAGCATGTAAAACATTGTTATTTTTCATTTTGTACTGTAGGGTTCCAGTATCTGAAGTCTTTGTGGGATTGACTATATGGTTTGTTGTTTTTCCTGGCTCTCACTTGTGGTATGTTGTTTCTCCATGTTTAGTACTTTTATACTGTGAGCTGTTTGTTTTCCTTGGAACTTTATCTATGAGAATTTTTTGAGGCCTGGGATGATGGTGTTACTCCAGTGAGGGTTTGTGTTTGCTTCTGCCATTTACCTTGGCGTATAGCTACCCCAGGGCTGACTTTATTATTTTTATTTATTTACTTTTTAATTAATTAATTTTTATTTATTTATTTTGGCTGCATTGGGTCTTTGTTGCTGCACGCGGGCTTTCTCTAGTTGTGGAGAGCGGGGGCTACTCTTCGTTGCGGTGCACAGGCTTCTCATTGTGGTGGCTTCTCTTGTGAAGCATGGGCTCTAGGTGCGCGGGCTTCAGTAGTTGTGGCACGTGGGCTCAGTAGTTGTGGCTTGTGGGCTCTAGAGCACAGGCTCAGTAGTTGTGGTGCACGGGCTTAGTTGCCCCCTGGCACGTGGGATCTTCCCGGACCAGGGCTCGAACCCGTGTCCCCTGCATTGGCAGGCGGATTCTTAACCACTGTGCCACCAGAGAAGTCCCGCTAGGGCTAACTTTAAATTAAATTCTGTACTTGAGGTGTGTGTGTGTTTATCACATAATTAGTGTGTATTTGGACCACAAACCTATGTGAGAGCTGGTTTGTGGTAGTGAATTTTAAGAAATCTAAAAAATTCTAGGCAGCGCTAAGGATGAAAGAGGCAAGTTTATGTTATTCTCTTTGTGTGTTTCCACTGAAGGGTATAGTTAGACTCCTTACTTGGGCGGCCCTAGAGTTTTCCTCTCTTGTCGGCATCCCTATAGCTTTGAGCACCAAGGCTTTCTTTCCATTTAGGCCATTGCTTCAATTGAAACGTTTATTACCTTTTTCTGGCACTACTGTAATAGCTGCTTTGTTTCTTGGTCCAAGGATTTCCCCCTCTCTCTCATTTTTAAGCTGCTGTCAGAGTGATCTTTTTAAGAAATCAAAAGGATAATCTGATTGTCATACAGACAGAGAAAAAACATCCGACGTGAAAAGAATTTCACAACTGTCCGTAGGCTGCAGTTGGACTCTGCCCTCAGCCACAGCAGACTCTCCAGCCACTCCCCTACCCTGTGCGTTCTGTACTTAAGCCGCTGTAGATTCTTCATCATTTTCTGAATAATCTTCAGCATCTTCTTGCCTTTGCACATGCTGGGATCCCACCTGTGACACCTCTGAACCTCACAACTGGGACCAGGGCAAGGCAAGTGAGTGTCTGGGCTGCAGAATTTAAGGAGACACTCGCTGTCAGGCTCGTACAGGTGCTGTCTTGCTTCTGCCGAATGAACTGCCTAATGAAGTTGTCAAAGTCAAACTCATGTGTTACCTGTTTACCTTCCTACAGAAGGAAAGTAGCCTGTGCTAAATACCATTATCCTGGGAGGACAGGAACCATGTCTGTTAGGTATTGTTTCACCAGTGTCTGGAGCAGTACCCAGTACAGAGCAGGTGCTCAGTAAATACTTGGTGAATGAATGAATGAATGAATAAGTAGATTCTGAGTTTCTTGATGGCAGAGAATAAGTCATGTTCCTCTGTTCCCTGCTGTCTTATAATTCATTCATTCTGGATCCTTGAAAGATGTTTGTTAGTTGCACAAGTGGAAGGAGGAGGCTCTGTTTAGTCCTATCCAGGCCTGGCAGCTTTCTGGGTGAACCTCAGTCCTGTGACTCATCTGTTGTCTGCTTGCTTACAGCTCCTTCCTCTTAACGTTTTATGGAGGGCGTAGATGCAGGTGGGTGAGGCTTTCGGAGCTGGCTGGCCATCAAATCACTGGGAAGATTTTAGGGTACACATGAATTCTTGAACCCCTTTCCCAGAGTCTCTTTTTCCATTTTTCTGAGGCAAAATCCAGGAGTCTGCACTTTTACAAAATCACTATGTGGTTCTGGTAATCAGTCAAGTGTGGGCAGCAGGACACCACAGCACCGACTGTCTAATTTTAATTTTCCAAATATTCGCGTGCATTTAAAAAAATGGTGATTGCCACAACGATTTCAGAATCCTGCATGTTTTAAAAATACTTACACATCTGCAAAACGTTTCTTAAACATGCCACGAGATACCCTGAGGGCACGGAGTAGAAGAAGGTATGGCCACGGACATGATGTTCCTCCTGTTCAAATTTGACCTCTGTTTATTATCCATCTTCAGGAAGATCCTCATGCCATCCCAGATGACACCGTGCTAAATGGATGGACTGGAATGTGTTGTGACAGTGGAGAAAGCAGAAAGGAGGAAAAAGGTGGAATGTAAAATAATTCCAGTTTCTACAGAAAATAACTTCCTCATCAGAGAAGGAATTCCATAAATAATTGAGAAAGCTGATGGAACACTTAAAATAGCTGAAGGAAAAACACACACATTTAATGTGAACCTCGACCCTGCAGTGATGGTTAGATCTGAGAAGTACGTTGCAGGCGTTTGGGAGTAATGGGTGTCATGGAGGCGTCATATTCAAAGCCGTTAAAAATAATCCGCTCCCTGAGAAATAAACACCTAGCCTAAGCCTTTAGGAATTCTCAGTGAGGGACAGAAATAGCTCCTGTAGTTCCCACTGCTCTTTAATTTCTACTCCTACTATTTCATTATTCATCATTTCTGTGCAGTTTGCTTCGTCTATTTATTTAAAATGCGATTCCAGACGACAGGCAGCAGTCCCAGTGTTCTGTGTCTTGCATAGCCCTTTCCACCCCGGGAAACAGAAATTATATAACTTGTTTTCACTTGTGCAGACGGGGGAGGATTCACATGTTTGGTTTGGTGAGCTTCCAGGAAATAATTTTAAGTGTTTATCTAAAGTTTATTCAGACTGTCTTGATCTAGAAGTTAGACAGGAAACCTAGCAGAGAACTGAAAGAAACCAGGCTCTGAAGAGGGGGAACTCTTAAGTGTAGCCAGATGGGTTGAACTGTGACACCCTGGGGTATTCACACCATGGAAAGCAGGAGGCTCGATTCTAGGACTAATGGGATTTAGAAGCTGCGTCAGTATTCTTTTTTTTTTTTTTTTTTTTTTTGCGGTACGCGGGCCTCTCACTGTTGTGGCCTCTCCCGTTGCGGAGCACAGGCTCCGGACGCGCAGGCTCAGCGGCCATGGCTCACGGGCCCAGCCGCTCCGCGGCATGTGGGATCTGCCTGGACCGGGACACGAACCCATGTCCCCTGCATCGGCAGGCAGACCCTCAACCACTGCGCCACCAGGGAAGCCCAGTATTAATATTTGCTAGCACTTCCTGTTGCTCGTTGTTCTGGTTGCTGTTGCTATATAATAACCTGCCCTAACACTTCATAGACTGGTATAAACTGGTGTAAACTTTCACTTCACTCATGATTTTGTGGGTGAGGAATCTGGAAAGGACTCAGCTGGGTGGCTCTTGCGGAGGTTGCAGTCAGATGCTTGTCGTCTGCAGGATTTACTGGGCTAGGTGTCCACGCAGGCTCCGTTACGTGGCTGACGTCTGGCTGTCCACTGGGAGCACCAAGAGCTGCGCCAGGTTGTTCCCTGGAGCGTCTACGTGTGGACTCTCCAGCATGATGAGCTGGGTTAGTCAGACTCCCTGCATGGGAGCCCACGAGGGGAGGCAGAACCTGGATGGCCTTCCCTGACCTAGCCACGGAGGGCACTTCCATGGCACTTTGGTGGCCGAAGTGGCCACAAGTCCACAGACTCAATGGGAGAAGACATGTCCTTCACCTCTTCACAGGAGGAGTGGGAAGGAATTTGTGTCCATTAAAAAAATTCACGCTCACATCAGAACCAGACATTACATAAAATATTGGGTTGGCCAAAAAGTTCGTTTGGGTTTTTCTGTAAAATCTTGGGAAAAACACGAACGGACTTCTTAGCCAGCCCAATATATAGCTTACTTAATCCTCACAAAACCCTATGAGGTAGGTACTATTATGGTTCATGTTTTACAGATAGGAAATCGAGGTTCAGAGAGGTTAAGTCATTTGCCCTAGGTTGCACAGCTAGTAAGAGGTTGAGTGGTACATGAACCTAAAACTGTCTGTCTCCAAACGTTTACTGTCTGTGTTGAGTTGCACAGTGTTTTAAAGGCTCAAATGTTGTCTCAGAGCTCAATCATTGCAGCTATTCTAAGCGACTGGATAATTCCATCAAGTCTAGAATGCCAACACATGAAGTGCTGGTTTGGGTATCTTGTCAGTCCATTTGAAACAAGGAGCATTCATTTGAGGATGTGGTCCTTTGCCCCGAGGTAGAGCGCTGCTCAGTCCCTTATCCAGAGATGGAATCTGGCGTCTATCACTCAAGTAGCCCAAGACAAAAGTAGGATCTTGTGTGATACTAGGGGAGGGGAGAGGAGGTTACAGTGGCTTCCCTGAGGTGGGTGGGTACATGTGAAGCAGATGTGGTAATTATAGGGGAGGACCCTGCAGCAGGGGTGTCAGCTGGGCATTGGCCTGTCCTATGTGAACTATGCCAAGTGCCCGTGTGGACACATGGACAGATAGAACCACAAAGCATTGTTCGGGGGCCTGCCTGGCTGAGAGCAGAGGGCCCAGAGACAGGCAGGCCCAGGCTGAGAGGAGACGAGAACAGAGCTTGACAGTCAGTGAGAAGACCCCAGGGGAGGGCCCTACAGAGCGCCTGCTGCAGGAGGCACACAGCTATGATTATCCTCCCGTTTGTGGGTTGCCTGCCCCAGGGTGTGGGTCTTTGCTGGAGGGCAAAGACCTTGGGTGGTAATTCTCCTTTTCTTCCTCAATCTTTTCCTCGCTTTTAATATTTAATAAATATTTGTGGATAGCATCCTGGGCCCCTGGAAACAGAGTGACGAGCGAGTTAGACATCTTTGCCCACATGGAGCTTACAATCCAGGTGGGGGAGCAGAGCCATGAGATTAATAATTACACACGTAATACCTGATGACCAAGTGATGAGTTCTGACAGACTTCTGACTGCCCCCTCCCCATCCACTCTGCTCCTTTTAGCAGTGCAGTCCCCTAGAATAGTAGCAGGGTATGTGGCTATAAACTATCGATACATTTCCCAGCCTCCCACGCAGCTAGGAGTGGTCATGTGAGTCGGTTCAGGCTAATAAAAGTGATGGGTGTCACTTCCATGTCCTGTCCTTAAAATGAAGACTAGTTGCCCTATATCTTTCCCCCGCTCCTTCCCACTAGCAGGTAAATGGTAGCAATTTGAGCAGATACCTTGGACCTAGAGATGGAAGTTTTCCATGGAGGATGGTCTTGCCAGTTTTGGTCCCCTATTGTTATAATGACAGATTAGCTTTTACCCTAAACGAATACCACAGTAGTTGTATGAAAAAGTATAGTGTGAAACAACAGTGAGATACCCCTACACGCCTATTAGAATGGCCAAAATCCAGAACACTGACAACACCAAGTGCTGGCGAGGATGAGAAGCAACGGGAACCCTCATCACGGCCGGTGGGAATGCAACACGGCGCAACCACTTTGCGTGACACTTTGGCAGTTTCTTTGGTTACAAAACCAAATGTACTCTTACCATATGATCCAACAATGGTGCTCCTTGGTGTCTACCCAAAGGAGTTGAAAACTTACGACACTCCTTGGCGTTTATACAAAGGAGTTGAAAACTTATGTCCGTGCATAAACCTGCACATGAATGTTTATAGCAGCTTTATTTATAGTTGCCCAAACTTGGAAGCAACCAAGATACCCTTCCAGGGGTGAATGGATACATGAACTGTGGTTCATCCAGACAATGGAGTATTATTCATTGCTGAAAAGAAACAAGTTATCAGGCCAGGAAAAGACACGGAAGAAACTTAAATGCATGTTACTAAGGGAGAGAAGCCAATAGGAAAAGGCTACGTGCTACATGATTCCCACTGTATGACACTCTGGAAAAGGCAGAGCTATGGAGACAGCAAAAAGATCAGTGGTTGCCCGGGGTTGGAGGGGTGGGGAGAGAGGAACAGGTGGAGCACAGGGGATTTTCAGGGCAGCAGAACTGCTCTGTATGATGCTATAATGGTGGATACGTGTCATTATACATCTGTCCAGATCCATAGAATGTACAACACCCAGAGTGATCTGTAATGTCAACTTGGACCTTGGGTGATAATGGTGTGTTTGTGTACGTTCGTCACTTGTAACAAATGTGTCACTTTGGTGAGGGTGGTTGATAATAGGGAGGTGATTTGGTGGGAAGGGGCAGAAGGTATTATATGGGAAATCTGTACCTTCTCAGTTTTGCTGTGAACCTAAAACTGCTCTAAAAAAAAAAGGGCAGTGTGCTATGTGGCCAAATGGCTAGTGAGGCTACCTGATGAAGGGTTAGTCGGGATGAGCAGTTTCTGTCCTCTGACGGAAACAAATGAAGAGTTGACAAAATAACTGTCTGTGGTTGTTCCTTTTACTGCTTGCTTTGAAGATGGTCTCTGGGCTAACGCCCTTTTCTTGCAGACCGAAGAAAAACCTGGATTAGGGTTGCTTTCCAAAACAGCCCAAAAACCCCACGGGGGGCCCAGTTAAATTTGAATTTCAGACAGACAGTGAATACTTGTTCCATGCGATATTTGGGACATACTTATACTAAATTTTTTTTCTTTTGTTTACCTGAGTTCAAATTTAACTGGGCCTCGTGTTATTTTTATTTGCCGAGTCTGACAACTTCAGCCTGGACTCAGTCCCTGTCGGACTCAAGGAGCTCAGTCCTTTCTTCTTAAGGTTTATTTGTCTTTGTATCCACAAGGCCTGGCACGTAGTAGGAACCTGATAAATGATCAATTTAGCCTCTGAGATGAGTAGTGATAAATCACTAAGAATCGTCTGAAATGTGAAACCCATAGGGGGTCAAAACTGTGCATCCTTTCAATGGTCTTAATTTGCCATGACCAAAAATACTTAGAGTTTTGGTCTGTCCACACATTGTCGGAGATTATCTGTCCTTTTAGATGATCTTTAAAAAATGGATTAAGAGGAGTGGCCAACACAGCACAGCAGCTCACTTCCTCCTGTGGGCGCACAGCTATTGACAGAGCAACTGTTGATGAGAAAGACTGGAAGAGCAGCTGAAAAGATCCTCTCCCCCTAAAGATACAAAGAAGGAACCGCAACGAGACAGGTAGGAGGGCTGGAGACATGACATAGTCAAGACCCACACCCTTGGGCAGGTGACCCACAAACGGGAGGATAATTATAATTGCGGAGGTTCTCCCCAAGGAGTGAGGGGTCTGAGCCCCACATTGGGCTCCACAGCCCGAGGGTCCTGCACCAGGAAGATGAGCCCCCAGAATGTTTGGCTTTAAGGCCAGCGGGGTTTACTTCTGGGAGAGCCAAAGGACTGTGGGAAACAGAGACTCCACTCTTAAAGGGCACACACAAAATCTCACACACTCCGGGACCCAGGGCAGAAGCAATAATTTGAAAGGAGCCTGGGTCAGACCCACATGCTGATCTTGGAGAGCCTCTTGGAGGGTCAGGAGGCATCTGGGACTCCCCCTGGGGACACAGATACTGGAGGCAGCCATTTGGGGGAGTTCGTTCTACCGCGTGGACACTGGTGCTGGCAGGTGCCATTGTGGAATCCTCCCTCCAGCTCATTAACACCGGGGCCCGGCCCTGATCACCAACCTGCCAGCACCGGTACTGGGACACCTCCTGGGTGGGTAGGGACACAGACCCACCCACCAGCAGGCCTGCTGCCTTAAGATCCACTGAGCCCACAGCTGCCCCAGGACCTGGCCCTGTCCACCAGAGGGCCAAGGACCTGGCCTCGTCCACCAGTGCACCAGTACTAGCCCTGGGACCGCCTGAGCCTTGGCCACCAGTGGGCTGACACCAGCTCTGGGACCGCTGGGCCCTGCAGCCAGAGACCCCAGGACCAGGCTCTGCCCACCAGTGGGCCAGCGCTAGCCCCAGGACCTGGCTTCACCCACCAGTGGGTGAGCATCAGTCCCAGGACCTCCCAGGACCACCACAGCCCTGTAGCCTGCTGTGTCAGGACCCAGCCCACCCACCATCCAGCCCCAGAACCCTATGGGTCCTGGCCCTGCCCACCAGCAGACCAGCACCAGCTGTAAGACACCTTGGGCCCCTTAGCCACGGCCCCGGGATCTGCCCCCACCCATCAGTGTGCCAACCCCCAAGGCCCTGCAGCCAGAGACCCCAGCCCCCAGCCCCCAGCCCCACCCACCAGTGAGCCTGTACTAGCCCTGTGACCCACTGGGCCCTGGCCTTGTCCACCAGCAGGCCTACACTAGCTCTGAGACACCTTGGACACCCCTGCCAGACATCCCAGGATCCAGCTCCACTCACCAGCAGGCCAGCACCAGCTTTGGGAGACCCCAGATGCTACAGCCACCCACCTGAGAACCCAGCTCTGCCCCCCAGTGGGTCAGCATTAGCCTTGGGACTGCCCGGGGTTCTGCAGCCAGCTGCCTCATGACCCGGCCCTGCCCACCAGCACCTGGCAGCCTCTGCACAAGGAAGGGCCTGGCAAACAACCCGACTGGGCACCAGCCATGCCTACTGGACTGCCCACAGAAGTCAACCTGCCACAACAGAAAGACCCACATGGTCCACATAGGGGCAGCCCTGGAGCTTATAGCTCTTGTGACCAGAGGGGCACGCTGCTGCGGTGTCTCCTGCAGAACGCCACTTCTCCAAGGTTGGGCAATGTAACCCACCTACTAAATACATGGAAATAAAACCAGCAACTCAGGCAAAGCAAAGCAACAGAAAAATATGTTTCAAATGAAGGAAGAAGATAAAACCCCACAAGAACTAAGTGATGTGGAGATAGGCAGTCTACCCAATAAAGAGTACGAGGTAATAATCATAAAGATGTTCAAAGAACTCTGGTGACAACTGGATGAGCAGAGTGAAAAGTTAGAAGCGTTTAACAAAGAGTTAGGAAATAGAAGAACCAAACAGAGATGAAGAATACAATAACTGAAAGGAAAAATATACTAGAAGAAATCAACAGTAGATTAGATGATACAGAGGAATAGATCAGTGAACTGGAAGACAGAGTAGCGGACATCACTGAAGCAGGACAGAGAGAAGAAAAAGAAACGAGAGCAGTTTTAGAGACCACATCAAGTGCACTAACATTCTCATTATGTTAACATTCCCAATATAACATTCCCAGAAGGAGAGGAGTGAGAGAGAGGGACAGAGAACATATCTGGAGACATAATAGCTATAAACCTGGGAAAGGAAACAGACATCCGGGTCCAAGAAGCACAGAGAGTTCCAAACAGGGTCTCACCAAGACTCGTTGTAGTTAAAATGGCAAAGATTAAAGAGAGAATATTAAAGGGGAGCAAGGGAAAAGCAACAAGTTATGTGCAAAGGAACTCCCATAAGGCAATCAGCTGACTTTTCAGCAGAAACTCTGCAAGCCAGAAGGGAGTGGCATGAGATGTTTAATGTGATAAAAGGGAAAAACCTGCAACCAAGAGTACTGCACCCAGCAAGGCTGTCTTCCAGATTTGATGGAGAGATTAAAAGTTTTATAGACAAGCAAAAGTTAAAAGAGTTCAGCACCACCAAACCAGCTTTACAAGAAATGTTCAAGGGACTTCTCTAAGTGAAAAAGAAAAGGCCACAACTAGAAACATGAAAATTGTGAAAAGAAAAATCTCATTGGTAAAGGCAAATATACAGGAAAGGTAGTAAATCAGCTATGTTTAAAGCTAGTAAGAAGGTTAAAAGATAAAAGTAAAATCATCTATAGCAGCAATAAGTAGTTAAGGGATACACAAAACAAAAAGATGTGAAATATGATGTCAAAACGGTGAACACGGGGGAGGGGAATGAAAATGCAGGGTTGTTAATATGCATTCATCTATAGAGAGGTTGCTGTCTATACTTTTAAGTTTCTGGTGGGGGAGTGCAGAGATCTACTCATCTTGTGGTGCCCAAGACAAGCCCCTTTGTAAGTTCCCTTGCTTATTACACCTGCCACCTAACCATCTGGAGAGTCTGCCTCTTCCTTCGGTCTCCCCCTGCCCTCCGTGTACGAGAAGCCAGCTTACGAACCCAAAATGATCTCTCTCCTTGCCCCACCTCCTGACATAACATTAGCGATCTTGGCCTCCATTTTGGTGGCTCTTTTTCACCCACGAAGCTTCAGTTTTATGTTCTGTGTCCCTGTACTCTCCAGGCCACTCTCATCATCACTTGAAATGGATTTACCCCCAGGATTTAAAACTTAAGTTGCCTATTTTTCACGTCTCTGACACCCTCACTTCTGCTGGTTTTCCTCTGCATCCTCATTGTGACTCCTTCACCTTTGATTCTTTGATCCTGTCCTGCTTTACTAGCCCATGACCTTTCCTACCACTGTACCACGTTGGCTGTTTCACTCATGTCACAGTGCTTAGGCCTGGCTGCCTCCGTTACTGCTTTGCTGGAAAGAGACCTGAGACCACATGGGTTGGTGGTCCCACAAATGACCATTCCCGTGCTCAGGGGAAACTGCTGGTCCAGCAGTCTTCCATCAACCTCTTCTTTTTTTTTCCTTAAAGTGACTTATTACATCTGAACAAATGAAATATTTTAAGGGTCTTCTCCCACATCCCATACTGATCTGCTCCCCAAGTTCTGACCATTTAGAGATGGTCTTTTCAGGCGTGTTTTGGGGTATCCTTCTCAAGATGCCTAATGCAGTCACAGAGGCTTGGGAGGACAGAGCAGCATCTCAGACCCCAGCGTGCTCAGCAGTCACCTGGGCCTCCAGTTAAAATGCAGAGTCCAGGGCTTCCCCAGTGGCGCAGTGGTTGAGAGTCCGCCTGCCGATGCAGGGGACGCGGGTTCGTGCCCCGGTCCGGGAGGATCCCACATGCCGTGGAGTGGCTGGGCCCGTGAGCCATGGCTGCTGAGCCTGCGCGTCCGGAGCCTGTGCTCCGCAACGGGAGAGGCCACAGCAGTGAGAGGCCCGCATACTGCAAAAAAAAAAAAAAAAAAAAAAAAAGCTGGAGGTCTGGGGTAGGGGGTGAGAGTCTACATTTCCCACAGACTCCCAACGAGGCTGATGCTACTGTCTGTGGAACCCACTCAGAGCAGCAAGGGTGTACAGCATTTATTTTAGAGAAAGCTACACACACTTGCATAGATGGAGAAGCAGGGGTAGAGCAGAGAGTCCTCTGATTTGTCCAAAGTTGCCAACCACAGCCAGAGCGAGGGAGGTGTGGGCCAGTGCTCTCGGCTCCTGAGCTGGGGTGTCCATGTCTCTTCTGTGCTCTTTTCCTCATTCCAAGTAGAAGCAGCAGCAGAAGCCGCAGCAGCTGGACTGTACCTTCCTCGTGGGACAGTTAAAGGGTTTTACCCAACGATGCACGTCCTCAGCTCATGCTGCATCCTGCCTGCCATCCATGACCCTCCTTTAACACAATCGAGTGCCAAGTAGGGAAGTGACTCCCCCCACACTAGGTCAGAAACAAAGGCCAGTCCGTCTAACCCCAGGCTGGCACTGAGGACCCCTCTCTGCAGCTCAACCCTGAATCACTGAACCAGAGTTGTTCAGTGTCCTGACTTCCCGCTGCCTGAACCATCAACATCTTCTTGATGTCATGGTGCATCATGCCCAGTGGCTTTCCCAGGCCTTTTCTGTTTTCTGTAATTATCAATCAAAATTTTGTCCTGACCCTCTTCTCTCTCTCTTCTCCCTCCAAGACCTCTGACTCCTCAGCACCAACTTCCACTTCTGAGCAGATGACCCTGCTCATTGGTCTCAGTCTCTCTTCTAAGATGCAAACTCACTTACATAATCTATTTTTTTTTCACTCCTGAAGTCAGCCACTTATCTTTACTTCCCCATTTTTGTTAACTGATATGTTGAATGGGCCACACATGTAGCATATAAACCCAAGACTTATTTTTTATCACTTACTGTTTCTTTTAACCCCTTCTGAAGGGGTATCCATCCCCTGCCACGGGGTAAGGGAGGTCCATAACTCTTCTACTCATTCTTAGGTAATAAATAGAAAGCCCTAAGTTACAAAGCACAGTTCTGATACAGAAATGAGAACATCTAGTTATCAGCACGGGAGGGCCGGCTCTAGGCGGGCCGTGTGCCATTCAGTCGGGGTTATGATCTGCTTCTCCTTTCCTCACTTCCCTCCTCCTGGACTTGCCAGATGCTGTTCTGACTTCACCAGAATGGAGGGGGGTGGAACGGAGAAGTAAAGGGACATGCGCTGGCGTGAGATGGCTTCACGCTTCCTGGGTGGACAGATGTTTACATTGGGCTCTTTTTCTTGGGGGCGCCCTGTGGGCTCTTGCAAACCCCATTCTGGGCCCCTCTGTTAGCCTGTGATGGGAAGGGTGCTTCTCCATCCGGAGCTGCTGATTCCATCTTGGCTTCTGCCTTTGTGCTGCATTCTCCAGCCTCAGATTTCTGGGCCCCTTTGGCCTGGAAAGCCACCCTCTAGGGCAAGATCCCTTAAAAAAATTATTTTATTTTATTTTATTTATTTATTTTTGGCTGCAATGGGTCTTTGTTGCTGCGTTTTATAAATTTATTGGGGAGCTTAAGGGAGAATTAATGATAGGTATGTAGAGAATGTAAAAATGAAATATGAGTCAATTATTAACTGCTGGAAAAGTATAAGTTGTACATGAACTACTGAACAATAAATGGCTCAGTAGAAATCAGTATTCATATAGCCCTGATAAAATAAACCCTGAATGTTGATTTCACCATATATTCATCGTAACTATTCTGTGAGAGGAGGGGAAGGAATGAGGTATATAAGGGAGATTTGCAAGGCGGGAAAGTGGAAAGAGAGCTAAAACCTTATCAACCGCAATAGGAAGTCGATAGATGATCACTGAAACGTATGAATTCAGAGATGGCAACGTGAGCTTGTCATTTGTGAAAGTGGAAGTAAATGTTAGAGGAGTTGAAAGTGTGTGAAGTATTTCTTTGGAATGCAGGATTCAAGGGTGGATGGAGTGAAACAGATGTCTCTGATGTAATACTCAGATGTATTTTTATTTTTATTTGAGAGTCTGTGTCTGATAACTGATATCTGGATCATCTGTTGGTCCTTTTGTATTGTCTGTATTTTTCTTGTGGGCCTGTGTGTTGGCATACGTGAAAATTTTCAGTTAATTGCCAGACATTATATACAAAACGTAATACCTGCTCGAGAGGTGTTATCTTTGTCAAAGGGTGTTCTGTTTTGTTTTTTTTTCCAGTTTTTGTCAGGCAGTTAATATAGTGGTATACATTGTTTTCAGTCATTAGTTGATTTGAGGTTGGATTTCGGTGTTTGTAAAGGCCTTGTCTATTTAAGCTCCATTTTACTTTCAGGGTCTAATCCTTTAGTGGTACTAATTAAATCTGGGGACGTTTACTCAACAGCTGTGAATTCCAGGTTTTATCCCCCAGTTTTGTGAGATTGTAGGCAGCTTGTTTTCCCCACTCCCTTACAGGTTTCTCCTGGGAGAATTTTCTGAATAAATAACTTGCACCTAAATTCTTGGCCTGGATTCTGCCTCTGGGTTAATGCAAGCTAGGACAACATCTATTAATAAAGCACAGTTAGATGGGCAGACAAAAGTAAGACTTAGGGATAAGTAAACCATCTCTCCATTACACTCAGGCCAAAACCAGAACACGTATTTCTGTGTTCCATCCTGAGGACCATGAAAAATGAACCTTTATTTTATTTTCCTTTTATGAGTTATTTTAGAGCTGCTCATTTATTTCTGAATAAGGCAGAAATTGGGAAAGAAATAAAGGAAGACATGTAGACTTAGATCCACTGTCAGATACTTGGGTTTCTGTTTGGCTCAGCTTAACTCGGTTACGAGAAGCCACAGTTCAGTGTTTTTCTAAAGATACTGACTCCAAGATATTTGAACTTCTTTTTTTTTTAACATCTTTTTTGGAGTATAATTGCTTTACAATGGTGTGTTAGTTTCTGCTTTATAACAAAGTGAATCAGTTATACATATACATATGTTCCCATATCTCTTTCCTCTTGTGTCTCCCTCCCTCCCGCCCTCCCTGTCCCACCCCTCTAGGTGGTCACAAAGCACCGAGCTGATCTCCCTGTGCTATGTGGCTGCTTCCCACTAGCTATCTATTTGACATTTGGTAGTGTATATATGTCCATGCCTCTCTCTCACTTCATCCCAGCTTACCCTTCCCCCTCCCCATGTCCTCAAGTCCATTCTCTACGTCTGCGGCTTTATTCCTGTCCTGCCCCTAGGTTCTGAAGAAACTTTTTTTTCAGATTCCATATATATGTGTTAGCATACATTTGTTTTTCTCTTTCTGACTTATTTCACTCTGTATGACAGACTCTAGATCAATTCACCTCACTACAAATAACTCAATTTTGTTTCTTTTTATGGCTGAGTAATATTCCATTGTATATATGTGCCACATCTTCTTTATCCATTCATCAGTTGATGGACACTTAGGTTGCTTCCATGTCCTGGCTATTGTAAATAGAGCTGAAATTAACATTGTGGTACATGACTCTTTTTCAATTATGGTTTTCTCAGGGTATATGCCCAGTAGTGGGATTGCTGGGTCGTATGGTAGTTGTATTTTTAGTTCTTTAAGGAACCTCCATACTGTTCTCCATAGTGGCTGTATCAATTAACATTCCCAACAACAGTGCAAGAGAGTTCCCTTTTCTCCACACCCTCTCCGGCATTTACTGTTTGTAAGTTTTCTGATGATGGCTACTCTGACTGGTGTGAGGTGATACCTCATTGTAGTTTTATTTGCATTTCTCTAATGATTAGTGATGTTGAGCATCCTGTCATGTGTTTGTTGGCAATCTGTATATCTTCTCTGGAGAAATGTCTATTTAGGTCTTCTGCCCATTTTTGGATTGGGTTGTTTGTTCTTTTGATTTGAGCTGCACGAACTGCTTGTAAATTTTGGAGATTAATCCTTTGTCAGTTGCTTCATTTGCAAATATTTTCTCCCATTCTGAGGGTTGTCTTTTCGTCTTGTTTATGGTGTCCTTTGCTGTACAAAAGCTTTTAAGTTTCATTAGGTCCCATTTGTTTATTTTTATTTCCATTTCTCTAGGAGGTGGGTCAAAAAGGAACTTGCTGTGATTTATGTCATAGAATGTTCTGCCTGTGTTTTCCTCTGAGGGTTTGATAGTGTCTGGCCTTACATTAGGTCTTTAATACATTTTGAGTTTATTTTTATGTATGGTGTTAGGGAGTGTTATAATTTCATTCTTTTACATGTAGCTGTCCAGTTTTCCCAGCACCACTTATTGAAGAGGCTCTCTTTTCTCCATTGTATATTCTTGCCTCCTTTATCAAAAATAAGGTGACCATAATTGGTGGGTTTATCTCTGGGCTTTCTATCCTGTTCCATTGATCTATATTTCTGTTTTTGTGCCCGTACCATACTGTCTTGATTACTGTAGCTTTGTAGTATAGTCTGAAGTCAGGGAGTCTGATTCCTCCAGCTCCGTTTTTCTTTCTCAAGATTGCTTTGGCTACTTGGGGTCTTTTGTGTTTCCATACAAATTGTGAAATTTTTTGTTCTAGTTCTGTGAAAAATGCAAGTGGTAGTTTGATAGGGATTGCATTAAATCTGTAGATGGCTTTGGATAGTATAGTCATTTTCACATTGTTGATTCTTCCAATCCAAGAACATGGTATATCTCTCCATCTGTTTGTATCCTCTTTAATTTCTTTCATCAGTGTCTTATAATTTTCTGCATACAGGTCTTTTGTCTCCTTAGGTAGGTTTATTTCTAGGTATTTTATTCTTTTTGTTGCAATGGTAAATGGGAGTGCTTCCTTAATTTCTCTTTCTGATCTTTCGTCGTTAGTGTATAGGAATGCAATAGATTTCTGTGCATTAATTTTGTATCCTGCTACTTTACCAAATTTATTAATTAGCTCTAGTAGTTTTCTGGTAGCATTTTTAGGACTCTCTATGTATATTATCATGTCATCTGTAAACAGTGACAGCTTTACTTCTTCTTTTCTGATTTGGATTCCTTTTATTTCTTTTTCTTCTCTGATTGCTGTGGCTAAAATTCCAAAACAATGTTGAAAAATAGTGGTGAGAGTGGACAACCTTGTCTTGTTCCTGATCTTAGTGGAAATGGTTTCAGGTTTTCACCATTAAGGATGATGTTGGCTGTGGGTTTGTCATATATGGCCTTTATTATGTTGAGGAAAGTTCCCTCTATGCCTACTTTCTGGAGGGTTTTTAACATAAATCGGTGTTGAATTTTGTCGAAAGCTTTTTCTGCATCTATTGAGATGATCATGTGGTTTTTATTCTTCAATTTGTTAATATGGTGTATCACATTGATTGATTTGCGTATATTGAAGAATCCTTGCATTCCTGAGATTAACCCCACTTGATCATGGTATGTGATCCTTTTAATGTGTTGCTGGATTTTGTTTGCTAGTATTTTGTTGAGGATTTTTGCCTCTATGTTCATCACTGATATTGACCTGTAGTTTTCTTTTTCTGTGACATCTTTGTCTGGATTTGGTATCAGCATGATGGTGGCCTCGTAGAATGAGTTTGGGAATGTTCCTCTCTCTGCTATATTTTGGAAGACTTTGACAAGGATAGGTGTTAGGTCTTCTCTAAATGTTTCATAGAATTCACCTGTGAAGCCATCTGGTCCTGGGCTTTTGTTTGTTGGAAGATTTTTTTTTTTTTTTGGCGGTACGCGGGCCTCTCACTGTTGTGGCCTCTCCCACTGTGGAGCACAGGCTCCAGATGCGCAGGCTCAGCGGCCATGGCTCACGGGCCCAGCCGCTCCGCGGCACATGGGATCCTCCCAGACTGGGGCACGAACCCGTGTCCCCTGCATCGGCAGGCGGACTCTCAACCACTGCGCCACCAGGGAAGCCTTGTTGGAAGATTTTTAATCACAGTTTCAATTTCAGTGCTTGGGATTGGTCTGTTTATATTTTCTATTTCTTCCTGGTTCAGTCTCAGTTGGTTGTGCTTTTCTAAGAATTTGTCCATTTCTTCCAGGTTGTCCATTTTATTGGCATATGGTTGCTTGTAGTAATCTCTCATGACCCTTTGTATTTCTGCCGTGTCAGTTGTTACTTCTCGTTTTACATTTCTAATTCTGTTGATTTGAGTCTTCTCCCTTTTTTTCTTGATGAGTCTGGCTAATGGTTACCAATTTTGTTTATCTTCTCAAAGAACCAGCTTTTAGGTTTATTGATCTTTGCTATCGTTTCCTTCATTTCTTTTTCATTTCTTTTTCATTTATTTCTGATCTGATCTTTATGATTTTTTTCCTTCTTCTAACTTTGGGGTGTTTTTGTTCTTCTTTCTCAAATTGCTTTAGGTGTAAGGTTAGGTTGTTTATTTGAGATGTTTCTTGTTTCTTAAGGTAGGATTCTATTGCTATAAACTTCCCTCTTAGAACTGCTTTTGCTGCATCCCATAGGTTTTGGGTCGTCGTGTTTTCATTGTCATTTGTTTCTAGGTATTTTTTGATTTCCTCTTTGACTTCTTCAGTGATCTCTTGGTTATTAAGTAGTGTATTGTTTTGCCTCCATGTGGTTGTAGTTTTTACAGATTCTTTTTCCTGTAATTGATATCTAGTCTTATAGTGTTGTGGTCAAAAAGATACTTGATATGATTTCAATTTTTTAAAATTTACCAAGGCTTGATTTGTGACCAAGTTATGATCTGTCCTGGAGAGTGTTCCATGAGCACTTGAGAAGAAAGTGTATTGTGTTGTTTTTGGATGGAATATTCTATAAATATCAATTAAGTCCATCTTGTTTAATGTATCATTTAAAGCTTGTGTTTCCTTATTCATTTTCATTTTGGATGATCTGTCCATTGGTGAAAGTGGGGTGTTAAAGTTCCCTACTATGAGTGTGTTACTGTCGATTTCTCCTTTTATGGCTGTTAGCATCTGCCTTATGTATTGAGGTGCTCCTATGTTGGGTGCAAAAATATTTACATTTGTTATATCTTCTTCTTGGATTGATCCCTTGATCATTATGTAGTGTCCTTGTCTCTTTTAATAGTCTTTATTTTAAAGTCTATTTTGTGTGATATGAGAATTTGTACTCCAGCTTTCTTTTGATTTCCATTTGCATGCAATATCTTTTTTCCTTCCTGTCACTTTCAGTCTGTATGTGTCCCTAGGTCTGAAGGTCTCTTGTAGACAGCATATGTACGGGTCTTGTTTTGTATCCATTCAGCCAGTCTGTGTCTTTTGGTTGGAGCATTTAATCTATTGACATTTAAGGTAATTATCGATATGTATGTTCCTATTACCATTTTCTTAATTGTTTGGGGTTTGTTATTGTAGGTCTTTTCCTTCTCTTGTGTTTCCTGCCTAGAGAAGTTCTTTAGCATTTGTTGTAAAGCTGGTTTGGTGTTGCAGAATTCTCTTAGCTTTTGCTTCTCTGTAAAGGTTTTCTTTCTCTGTTGAATCTGAATGAGATCCTTGCTGGGTAGAGTTATCTTGGTTGTAGGTTTTCCTATCATCACTTTAAATATGTCCTGCCACTCCCTTCTGGCTTGCAGATTTTCTGATTTTTTCTTTTTATTTAATTTTTGATGGTTTGAATAATATGTGTCTTGGCGTGTTTCTCCTTGGATTTATCCTGTATGGGACTCTCTGCGCTTCCTGCACTTGATGAACTATTTCCTTTCCCATATTAGGGAAGTTTTCAACTATAATCTCTTCAAATATTTTCTCAGTCCCCTTCTTTTTCTCTTCTTCTTCTGGAACCCTATAATTCGAATGTTGGTACGTTTAATGTTGTCCCAGAGGTCTCTGAGACTGTCCTCAATTCTTTTCATTCTTTTTTCTTTATTTTGCTCTGCGGTAGTTATTTCCACTATTTTATCTTCCAGGTCACTTATCCGTTCTTCTACCTCAGTTATTCTGCTATTGATTCCTTCTAGAGAATTTTTAATTTCATTTGTTGTGTTGTTCATCACTGTTTGTTTGTTCTTTAGTTCTTCTAGGTCCTTGTTAAACATTTCTTGTATTTTCTCCATCTATTTCCAAGATTTTGGATCATCTTTACTATCATTACTCTGAACTCTTTTTCAGGTAGACTGCCTCTTTCCTCTTCATTTGTTTGGTCTGGTGGGTTTTTACCTTGCTCCTTCATCTGCTGCATATTTCTGTGTCTTCTCATTTTGCTTAACTTACTGTGTTTGGGGTCTCCTTATCTCAGGCTGCAGGTTTGTAGTTCCCATTGTTTTTGGTTTCTGCCCCCAGTGGGTAAGGTTGGTTCAGTGGGTTGTGTAGGCTTCCTTGTGGAGGGCAGTAGTGCCTGTGTTCTGGTGGATGAGGCTGGATCTTGTCTTTCTGGTGTACAGGTCCATGTCCAGTGGTGTGTTTTGGGGTGTCTGTG
Organism: Delphinus delphis; assembly: GCF_949987515.2. Classification (NCBI taxonomy): domain Eukaryota; kingdom Metazoa; phylum Chordata; class Mammalia; order Artiodactyla; family Delphinidae; genus Delphinus; species Delphinus delphis. The sequence goes on from NC_082686.1 coordinate 141,026,091, forward strand.
ACCTTATCATGATTTTAGGCAGCCTTTCTTCTAGTGGGCGCAGTTGAGTTCCTGTCTTGCTAGTTGTTTGGCATAGGGTGTCCAGCACTGTAGCTTGCTGGTTGTTGAGTGGAGCTGGGTCTTGGTGTTGACATAGAGATTTCTGGGAGATTTTTGCCATTTGATATTATGTGGAGTTGGGAGGTCTCTGGTGGACCAATGTCCTGAACTTGGCTCTCCCACCTCAGAGGCACTGGCCTGACACCCAGTCAGAGCACCAAGATCCTGTCATCCTCACGGCTCAGAATAAAAGGGAGAAAAAAATAAAGAAAGATAGAAAAAATAAGTGAAATAAAGTTATTAAAATAAAAAATAATTATTAAAAATTAAAAAAAAAGTAACAAAAAAGAAACAAAGAAAGAAGAGAGCAGCCAAACCAAAAAACAAATCCACCAATGATAAGGAGTGCTAAAAACTATACTAAAAAAAAAAAAAAGAAAAAAAAAATGGGTAGACAGAACCCTAGGACAAATGGTAAAAGCAAAGCTATACAGACAAAATTACACACAGAATCATACAGATACAAAAAGATACAAAAAGAGAAAAAGGCAAAAAATATATATATCGTTGCTCCCAAAGTCCACCCCCTCAATTTTGGGATGATTAGTTGTCTATTCAGGTATTCCACAGATGCAGGGTACCTCAAGTTGATTGTGAAGATTTAATCTGCTGCTCCTGAGGCTGCTGGGAGAGATTTCCCTTTCTCTTCTTTGTTCGCACAGCTCCCGGGGTTCAGCTTTGGAGTTTGACCCACCTTTGCGTGTAGGACGTCTGTTCTTCGCTCAGACAGGACAGAGTTAAAGGAGCCGCTGATTCGGGGGCTCTGGCTCACTCAGGCCGGGGGGCGGGAGGGGTACGCAGGTGGAGCGAGCCTGCGGCGGCAGAGGCTGGCGTGACGTTGCACTAGCCTGAGGCGCGCCATGCGTTCTCCCGGGGAAGTTGTCCCTGGATCCTGGGACCCTGGCAGTGGCGGGCTGCACAGGCTCCCGGGTGGGGAGGTGTGGAGAGTGACCTGTGCTCGCACACAGGCTTCTTGGTGGCAGCAGCAGCAGCCTTAGAGTCTCTTTCCCGTCTCTGGGGTCCGCACTTATAGCCATGGCTAACACCTGTCTCTAGAGCTCATTTAGGCGGTGCTCGGAATCCCCTCTCCTCGCGCACCCTAGAACAATGGTCTCTTGCCTCTTCGGCAGCTCCAGACTTTTCCCCGGACTCCCTCCCAGCTAGCTGTGGCACACTAGCCCCCTGCAGGCTTTGTTCACGCCACCAACCCCAGTCCTCTCCCTGCGCTCCGACCGAAGCCCGAGCCTCCCGCCCGCCCCGGCGGGTGAGCAGACAAGCCTCTCGGGCTGATGAGTGCTGGTTGGCACCGGTCCTCTGTGCGGGAATCTCTCCGCTTTGCCCTCCGCACCCCTGTTGCTGTGCTCTCCTCCGTGGCTCCGAAGCTCCCCCCCTCCGCCACACCCCCCATCTCTGCCAGTGAAGGGCCTTCCTAGTGCGTGGAAACCTTTCCTCCTTCACAGCTCCCTCCCAGAGGGGTAGGTCCCATCCCTATTCTTTTGTCTCTGTTATTTCTTTTTTCTTTTGCTCTACCCAGGTACATGGGGGGTTTCTTGCCTTTTGGGAGGTCTTAGGTCTTCTGCCAGCGTTCAGTAGGTGTTCTGTAGTTGTTCCACATGTAGATGTATTTCTGGTGTATCTATGGGGAGGAAGATACATATGGAGGAACCATCCATATAGTTGCAAAAGATCTCCGCGTCTTACTCCTACACCATCTTGAAGGTCTCTCTCCATTTGAACTTCTTACAATTTCTCAGCCTGCTGTGCACATCTGGAGTTTGCTTTTACGTCAGAGAAAATTTTTTCTTCCTCATTTGTGCCAGATTACTGTAGGGTGGGTTTCCTGTAGGTGTGGGACTGATTAATCATGATCCTGAAACAACACTGATAATCCTCTAAATTCTGGAATATTTTCTCTATTATCCTTAGAGGCAAAGTAATTTTAGTGACAGCTTTATCCCTACTTCCATTTTGACCTCAAGAAAAGCAAAATAATTTCCCTGAAGATCCCCAAATATACATTCAAAGAGATTTAGTAGCTAATATCAATAAACGAGATTTAAAATTGATTTTGCATAGAAAAATATAGACTAGTTAAAGCCTACCTTAAATTTAGGTGGGCTCTTACAGAATCAGTTCTTCTCAGTTTATAGTGACTGTTCATTCATTGTCCTGAGATGAGTTGTTTTTTAACTGTTTTGCAGATGAGGAAACTTGGTCCAGAGAGTTCCCTAAGCATTTGTATGTAGAAAAGTGAAGTGCAGAGCCCAAGGCTTACAGACACTTAATCCAGTCTTTCTACCACTTCATAAGCTAAATGTGGAAGTGGTGTTGTAGGTGTAGTGACTAGAATCTGGGCTTTCAGATCAGTCCGCATGGCTTTAATGCCACCTGTACTCCTTACTAACCATGGGGATGGGGAATGGTCACTCTCTGAATGTCACTATAAGTGGGGCCACCAGACATAATGCTTTAGGAAATACAGTTCATCTTGGAAATATTCTTGACAAAAAAGCTGAAAGTGAATCTAATGAATCTACCTTCTAGGGCTACCTTCCAATTACAGAAAATATGGCTGAAAGAAGAACGATTTCATGACACTGCAGGGGAGCAAATGCACATATTTGGGATTTGGGGCATTCGACAGGACTACTATGTGGTTTCTGCAAATCAGAGGGAAAAAATCAAAGGGAGAAATGGTGAGCATGAGTGTGTGCGTGTCTCCTTTGGATTAAAAGAAACTCAAGAGACGTAACAACTAAGAGAGATGTATTGAACTTGTTTGCACCCTGATTCAAACAAACGAGCTGTAAAGAGAATTTTTATTTATTTATTTTATTTATTTATTTTTGGCCGTGTAGGGTCTTCGTTGCTGCATGCGGGCTTTCTCTAGTTGCGGCAAGCCGGGGCTACTCTTCGTTGAGGTGCGTGGGCTTCTCATTGCGGTGGCTTCTCTTGTTGCGGAGCACGGGATCTAGGCGTGCGGGCTTCATTAGTTGCAGCATGCGGGCTCAGTAGTTGTGGCTCGCGGGCTCTAGAGTGCAGGCTCAGTAGTTATGGTGCGTGGGCTTAGTTGCTCCGCGGCATGTGGGATTTTCCCAGACCTGGGCTTGAACCCGTGTCCCCTGAATTGGCAGGCGGATTCTTAACCACTGCGCCACCAGGGAAGGCCCATGTAAAGCGAATTTTTAAGGCAACCAGGGAAATTGGATTTTGGTCTGAGAGTTACTGATAATTTTATTAGGTATGATAATATTTATTTTAAAAATGTTCATTTTTATTCCACTTTTATTGAGATATATTTGACATAAGGCACTGTATAAGTTTAAGGTGTATAGAGTAATGATTCAACTTATATACATCATGAAATGATGACCACAGTACGTTTAGTGAACATCCATCATCCCATATAAATACAAAATGAATGAAGTAAAAAAAATTTTTCCTTTTGTGTTGAGAACTCAGGATTTGCTCTCTTAACAACGTTCGTATACAACATGTAGCAGTGTTAGTTATATCTATCATATTATACATTACATCCTAGTACTTATTTATCTTATAACTGGCAGTTTGTACATTTTGACCACCTTCATCCAATTCCCCCTCCCCCAACCCCTGCCTTTGGTAGCCACAAATCTGATATCTTTTTCTATGAGTTTGGTGGTATGTTTGTTTGTTTGTTTTCGAAGTATAATTGAACCACAGCACTATGTTAGTTCCTGTCATGCAACATAGTGATTTGATATTTCTATAGATTTCAAAATGATCACCGTGATAAGTGTAGTTACAATATGTCAGCATACAAAGATATTACCTAGTTATTGGCTATATTCCCCGCTCTGTACATTTCATACCTGTGACTCATTTATTTTGTAACTGAAAGTTTGGACCTCTTAATCTCCCTCACGTATTTCTTTCTTCCTTCCACTCCCTCCCCTCTGTAAACTACTTGTTTGTTCTCTGTGTCTATAACTCTGTTTCTGTTTTGTTTTGGTTGTTCATTTGTTTTAGTCCAGTTTTGTTCTTTTGCATGTAGCTGTCCAGTTATTTTTTTGATTCCACATATAAGCAAAATCACACATTATTTGTCTTTCTGTGTGACTTATTTCACTTAGCATAATACCCTTTAGGTCCATCCATGTAGTTGCAAATGGCAAGATTTCATTCTTTTTCATGGCTAATATTCCATCGTGTAGAGACTTCCCTGGTGGCACAATGGTTAAGAATCCGCCTGCCAATGCAGGGGACACAGGTTTGAGCCCTGGTCTGGGAAGATCCCACATGCCGTGGAGCAACTAAGCCCATGCGCAACAACTACTGAGACTGTGCTCTAGAGCCGCCACAATTACTGAAGGCCATGTGCCTTGAGCCCATGCTCTGTAGCAAAGACAAGCCACCGCAATGAGAAGCCTGCGCACCACAACAAAGAGTAGCCCCTGCTCGCCACAACTAGAGAAAGCCCGTGCATGGCAACGAAGACCCAACACAGCCAAAAATAAATAAATAAATAGATAAATATTTCCATTGTATATGTGTATACCACGTTTTCTCCATATATTAATCTATTGATTGGCACTTGGGTTGCTTCCATGTTATGGCTATGGTAAATAATGCTGCAATGAATCTAGGGGGTGCATTTTTTTTTTTCTAATTAGTGGTTTTGTTTTCTTTGGGTAAGTACCCAGAAGTGGAATTGCTGGGTCATACATTAGTTCTATTTTTAATTTCTTGAGGACTCTCCATACTGTTTGCCATAGTGGCTGCACCAGTTTACATTTCTACCAATTGTACATGAGGGATCCCTTTTCTCCACATCCTTGTCAACACTTATTATTTGCTGTCTTTTTGATGGCAGCCATTCTTTTTGATGACAAATGTGAGGTGATATCCCATTGAGGTTTTGGTTTGTATTTCCCTGATGATTAGTGATGTTGAGCATCTTTTCATGTGCTTGTTGGCCATTTGTATGTCTTCTTTGGAAAAATGTCCATTCAGATCATCTGCCCATTTTTTAATTGGGTTGTTTGTTTTTTTGATATTGAATGGTATGAGTTCTTATATATTTTGGATATGAACCCCTTATTGGATATATTGTTTGCAAATATCTTCTCCCATTCATTAGGTGGCCTTTTTGTTTGTTGATAGTTTCTTTCACTGTGCAAGAGCTTTTAAGCTTGAAGTAGTCCCCTTTGTTTATTTTTGCTTTTGTTTTCTTTGGCTGAGGACACAGATCCAAAAAAGTACTACTGAGACTGATGTCAAAGAGCTTTACTGCCTGTTTTCTTCTAGGAGTTTTATAGTTTCAGGCCTTACATTTAAGTCTTTAATCCATTTGAATTTATTCTTGTGTATGGTGTGAGAGAGTAGTCCAGTTTTGTTCTTTTGCATGTAGCTGTCCAGTTTTCCCAACACCATTTATTGAAGAGGCTGTCTTTTCCCATTGTATATTCTTCCTCCTTTGTCATAGATTAATTGCCTATAAGTACATGACTTTATTTCTGGGCTCTCTATTCATTGATCTATGTGTCTCTTTTTGTGCCACTACTGTACTGTTTTGATTACTTTAGCTTTGTAATATAGCCTGAAATCAGGGAGCATGATACCTCCAGCTTTGTTCGTTCTCAAAATTGTTTTGACTATTTAGGGTCTTTCAGTTTTCCACACAAATTTTTAAAATTATTTGTTCTAATTCTGTGAAGAATGCCATTGGTATTTTGATAGGGGTTGCATTGAATCTGCAGATGGCCTTGGATAGTATGGTAATTTTAACAATATTAATTCCTCCAGTCCACGAAGATGGTATATCTTGCCGTCTGTTTATGTCATCTTCAATTTCTTTTTATTTTTTTATTGGAGTATAGCTGCTTTACAATTTTGTGTTATTTTCTGCTGTACAAAGTGGATCAGTTATACAAAGTGAATCAGCTATACATACATATATCCACTCTTTTTTAGATATCCTTCCCATTTAGGTCACCAGAGAGCACTGAGCAGAGTTTTCTGTGCTATACAGTATGTTCTTATTCGTTATCTATTTTATACCTAGTAGTGTATATATGTCAATCTCAATCTCCCAATCCATCCTACTCCCCGCTTCCCCCCTTGTTATCCATATGTTTGTTCTCCATGTCTGTGTCTCTATTTGTGCTTTGTGAATAAATTCATCTGTATCATTTTTTTAGATTCCACATATATGCATTTATATACAATATTTTTCTCCTTCTGACTTGCTTCACTCTGTATGACAGCCTCTAGGTCCATCCACATCTCTGCAAATGGCACAGTTTTGTTCCTTTTTATGGCTAATATTCCACTGTGTATATGTACCACATCTTCTTTATCCATTCCTCTGTTGATGGACATTTAGGTTGCTTCCATGTCCTGGCAGTTGTCGATAGTGCTGCAATAAACATTGGGGTGCATGTCATCTTCAATTTCTTCCATCAGTGTCTTGTAGTTTTCCAGGAACAAATCGTTTAACTCCTTGGTTAGATTTATTCCTAGATATTTCATTCTTTTTGATATGATTGTGAATAGGATTATTTTATCTCTCTTTCTGATAGTTCCTTGTTAGTGTATAAAAACACAACAGATTTCTGTATATTAATTTTGTATCTTGCAGCCTTACCGAATTTATTGATGAGTTCTAATAGTTTTTTTTTTGTGACATATTTTGGATTTTCTCTATATACTATCATGTCATCTGCAAACAGTAACAGTTCTTTTCCAATTTGGATTCCTTTTACTTCCTTTTCTCGTCTGATTGCTGTGACTCGGACTTCAATACTATGTTGAATAAAAGTGGTGAGAGTGGGCTGCTGAATAAAGTGGCCAGAGTGGGCATCCTTGTCTTTTTCCTGACCTTGCTTTCAGCTTTTCACTGTTGATGATGTAAGCTGTGGGCTTTTCATATATGGCCTTTATTATGTTGAGGTATGTTCCTCTATGCCCACTTTCCGGAGAGTTTTTTTTTTTTAATCATAAATGGATGTTGGATTTTGTAAGAAGCTTTTTCTGTGTCTATTAAGATGATCATATGATATTTATTTTTCAATTTCTTAATATGGGTGTTACCACCTTGATTGATTTGCAGATATTGAGCCATCCTTGAATCCCTGGGATAAATCCCACTTGATCATGGTGTATGAACCTTTTCATATATTGTTGGATTCGGTTTGCTAGTGTTTGGTTGAGGATTTTTGCATCTGGGTTTATCAGTGATATTGGACTGTAATTTTCTTTTTCGTGTGGTATCTTTGTCTGGTTTTGGGATCTGGGTGATGCTGGCCTCATAGAATGAGTTAGGAAGCATTCCTTCCTCTGCATTTTTTGGGAATAGTTTTAGAAGGATAGGGATTAACTCTTCTCCCAGTGTTTGATAGAATTCACCTGGTAAGTCAGCACCAGTGTCCACGTGGTAGAACCAGCTCCCCAGAATGGCTGCCACCAGTGTCTGCATCCCCAGGGGGAGCTCCAGTTACCTCCTGCCTCTCCAGGAGACTCTGCAGGATCAGCACGTGGGTCTGACCCAGGCTCCTTTCAGATGACTGCTTCTGCCCTGGGTCTTGGAACGTGTGAGATTTTGTGTGTGCCGTTTAAGAGTGGAGTCTCTGTTTCCCACAGTCCTCTGGCTCTCCCAGAAGTAAATCCCAGTGGCCTTCAAAGGAAAGTGTTTTGGGAACTTGTCTTCCTGGAGCAGGACCCCCAGCTGGGGAGCCCAGTGTAGGGGCTGGACCCCTCACTCCTTGGGAGGAACCTTCACAATTATTCTCCTGTTTGTCAATCACCCACCCGGGATATGGGTCTTGACTATACCACGACTCTGTCCCTCCTCCCATCTTGTTATGGTTCCTTCTTTATATCCTTAGTTAGAAGATCTTTTCTGCTAGTATTCTGTGGTTTCTCTTCAATAGCTGCACTGTCAGTAGTTATAATTGTGGTGTGCCCATGGGAAGAGGTGAGCTCAGGGTCTTTCTACACTACCATCTTGGCCACACCCCTGAAATATTCATATTTTTAAAGATATGTGTGTTGCATAGAATATGTAGCAGTCAACTGATAATGATGCATGCAATTTACTTTAAAATATTTAAGCCAAAAAAAAAAGCTGATTAAGCAAATGTGACAAAATCTTGAAAATTACTGAATCTGAGTGATGGATTTATGGGGGTTTTCTGTATCACTCTCCCTGCTTTTACAATGTTGGAAATTTTTCATAATAAAATAGGATCTATCCAAAATTTGGTCACTTTCTCACTCCTTGCACTGCTATTACCCTGGTCCAAGCCACCATCCTCTTTCTCTTGCAATAGGCCCCCTGACATGTTTCCCTGCTTCTGCCCTTTCCTCCCTATAGTCTAACCTTAGTACAGCAGCCGGAGCGAGCCTTTGAGATATAAGTCAAACCATGACATTCCTCTGCACGAAACCTTCCAGTGGCTCTCATCCTTTTGAAGTCCTGCCCACGCTTCACGGTCTGGCCACCAGCGCTCTCCTGCATTACTTCTCTGCCTCCATCCCATCATCCCCTCTCCTGGCTCACTCTGCAGCCACCTCACTGGCCTCCTTGTTATTCTTTGGACCGATCAGCATGCTCTCACTTCAGGGCCTTTCCGCTTCCCATTTCCTTTTTCTGGATTGCTCTCCCCACATGTCCATCTGCCTTCTCTCACCTCCCCAGATCTTCACTCAAGGGTCACTTTTCTCAGTGAGGCCAACCCAGGTCATCATCTCTAAAACTGTCCTCTGTCCTCTAATCCTGGACACGCCCCTTCTCCCTTTCCCAAGCTCTTTCTTCATAGTGCTCTCCTGCATTTGACATACTATGTGTTTCACCCATTGAGTCTCTTATTGACTATCTTCACCCTCAAGAATGAGAACAGAGATTTTTGTCTGTTTTGCTCCTGTTTTTAGCCTCAATGTTTAGAACAGTGCCTGGCATCTATGAGGTGCTCAATATTTTAAAAATACTGTTGATTGAATCTCATTTATTTTTCATCATTAATGCAAGGTAGTATGCATTACCTTGGGGCATTACCATGGGGCAAGAGAAGGGTCTTGATTCAGAGTGGGTTGGTCTGAATTTCAGATCTGCCATTTCTGAGCTAGAAATGTGACCTTGGAACAAGCATTTATCCCCTCTGAACCTCAATTTGCTCATCTTTGAAGTGGGGAGAACACTACTCACTTCTACTGTTAGGATCAAAATGAAAATTATTATTCAAGTGCTAGGAATCATTCTTAACAATTATATAGTAATACTTACCATTTATTGAACATATAATGTGCTCCAGGCACTGTGATGATAGCTTAATATGTAAGTATAAATATAAAATTTCACTTAATTACCACAATAACCATATGAACTGAGTTTTTTAATTTTAAAGTTTACAGGTGGGGAAACTGAGACAGGGGAGTTAAAAGGGGTTTGTCCAAGGTCACATGCAATTAAGTGGTAGATCAGATATTTTATATCGAAAGACACTGTGTTGCCTGAATCTTTCACAAGTGTGTATCCACATACTACATACATAATAAAAGCAAACAGAATAAAGCCCAAAGCTCCCCCAAGGGACCCACTGAGCTGGGATGAAATTTCTCTAGGTTCCTGACGGTCTCATTTAAAACCTTGTGCATCTCTCATGGATTGTATCTAATCTCATTCAGCGTAGGGCAGAGGTCCCTGAGCAGAAGGTCTTATAAAACACCCATGCCCCCATCCCTTCTAAATATCACTCCATTCATAGATACATGTCGCAGATGCCATATGAAAAATCTTTGTCAAGGGTCTTTGTTTTCAAAGAGTGTATAATTGGGAAGGCAAAATATATAATGCAAAGTAAATATTAATATACTCGGGTGAGGTCTTAGCACAGGAACTTTACCAGCCTTTTTTTTTCACTGTGTAAAATGTAGAAGTTGGACTAGACAATCTCTAAGGGGCCTTTAGTTCAGGTATTTTGGAATTCTGTGATTTTGTTGTAGGCTGTTCAAGATTTAGATAAGTCACGAAGGGCCATGGCTGGTATTAGACTCCAAGTCATAGGAACCCAGGAGAGAATTCAATATACCTTTGGGTCACTTGGGAAATATTTTGGTAAACACAAAAGACACATGTGTTCTCCTTGAATATAAGATTAAGGAAGGCGATGGGCTAATTACATTTTTATATAATTTTCAGCTTAAAAGCAGGAAGTACCAATGGAAAAAGAAAAGGAACAAAAACCAAGCAGTGAATTCTGGAAAGCTTACACACAATCAAGGCAAATGAACTCTGCTCACAATGGACTCTCCATCCTTGACTGAACACTTAACGAGAACCTTACAGCCAGTTGCAAGGTAAGTGGTGGAGAAGGCTTTTTGCCTACTCAGTTGGGCTAAAAGCTTTTGGACAAGTGCTCAGGGCTTACAGATGAGAGAAAAGCAACAGAGGGAGCTGTGTTGGGGAATAGTTAAAAGCAGAGGCATGGAGTAAACAGGTTTTCAGCAAGACACTCTTCTTTTTGAAAAGCCACTCTAAGCAAACCCTGCTTTTTACTTCCAAATCACCGTAGCAGGAAGCTTTAGAAAATGAGCAGGGCCAGCAAAAGTAAACACTGAACCACAGCGCCCTTCACATGTCTCACCTCCCTGTTCCTTTCTTGCCATTGATGTTAAAAATGGCTATGTGAAAAAAATGAAAATAACATACTCCTTCCCCATTATAAAGGAGCACAAACTTGAACAAGTATCTTTGGAAGAGGCAGGACAGCAAAGCAGTTCAGCTCTGATATCAGGCAGGCTTAGTGTGTACTCCTGGGCATGTAACTCAACCTCTCTGAGCCTGTTTTCTCATCTGTAAAGTGGAGATAATAATGGTAACTACCTTTTAGGACTGTCGTGAGGATTGAAGGTAATACATTTCAAGTGCTTAGTACGAGACCTGGAGCACTGTAATAAACTCTGAGTCAACAGTAGATATAATTACCATTGTTATTTATAATTTTTATTTTGAAAACGGCGTTGGTGTAGAAATACAAGACAACTCTGCTTCAGCAGTTGTAGAGAGTAATTTTCGGTTCCCTTCCTCTGTGACTTTGGGAATCTTTAGATGTAGTCAGTAGATTACCCCAGGAAGGAGCAACTTGTGGATGGCTCTTCCCTGCCCGCGTGCAGCCAGCCTCCAGGCCTCCGTTTAAGCACCATTTCCTCCAGAACCCCTCGATCCATGACAGGTCACCCCCATTTCCTTCACAGCCCTTACCACAATTGTAATTGGGTGGGGATTTGTGTCGTTATTTGTTTAACTATAAGCAGTATAATTTTTCAAAAGTTGAAAACATGACTTTCATCTAAATGCAGAGTGAATATATGTCAACGATTTACCTAACCCAGGAGACTAGCAGCATGACGGGGCTGGTTCTCAGAGCATTTGTCAGTTGGGAAGGGCGTGCTGAAGCTAGTTGGCTACCTTACGGGCAAAACAATTAGTGCCGTACAGGGCAATAAAACTATAAGCTTTTGTGTTGTCTTTAGTACTAGACAAAAATCATTTGCTTCTTCACTGGACAAAAGTCTAAGCGTACAAATTAACATATAGCTTCACAGGGGCTTGGCTTGTATCTGTGGTAAAGAGTAAATAAAAGTACATTCTACTTGAGAATGAAATAACTCCTGGTGGGGGCGGGGGCAGCGGCTGTTAAATAAAGCTTTGGTATGACTTTGAAAAGATGTGCAGTCATCTTTATGCCTTATTGCCAATATTTGACTTAGCAGATGTCTATCTCCTCATTTTTATTGTTTAAAGCAATATACGTATTACTTTTAATGGTAAAGCATTTATCATTAAAACCAAGAACAAGACCGGGACTTCCCTGGCAGTCCAGTGGTTAAGACTCTGCGCTTCCACTGCAAGGGGCATAGGTTTGATCCCTGGTTAGGGAACTAAGATCCCACATGCCATCCAGTGTGGCCCCCAAAACAGCAACAAGAGCAACAAAAACCCTGAGAACAAGAAAACCCATTTACATATCATTATTTAGGCGTTCTGACCAATGCAATAAAGTTAAGAATAAATGCAACTGGCAGGAAGGCAAAGAGTTTACATAGTGGTACTAAATAAATATTAAATAAAATTTAAAATATGCCATGTTACTGGTGAAAAGACAATATAGGAAAAATGTGTTTTCAGAAAACCGTTTTATTACCATAATTGCTATTTTACTTATAATTTTATCTGAAAGAACAAGCAGGCAACATAGACAAGAAAATTCACAAAGGGTAATAACAAAATAGTATTCTTGACAGATATTCAATATATTTGTAGATAAAACAGAGTGACGTTGCCTTAAAAACATAGAGCTATCAATAGAAAGACAGAGAAAGCTCCTGAAAGGACTCGAGTCCAGCAGCAGGTGAGTCCCTGGTGCTTCCCTGGGGGCGCAGTGGTTAAGAATCCGCCTGCCAATGCAGGGGACACGGGTTTCATCCCTGGTGCGGGAAGATCCCACATGCCGCGGAGCAACTAAGCCAGTGTGCCACAACTACCGAGCCCGTGTGCCACAACTACTGAAGCCTGCATGCCTAGAGCCCGTGCTCCGCAACAAGAGAAGCCACCGCAGTGAGACTATGTGGGACTATGTGGTCCTGTATCCTCAGCCTGGCACAGTGCCTGGTGTCTACACCAAGCCTCTGGGTTTGGGGAAGGCCTGTGGTGTCTTTGCCGTAATGTCTTGTTGGCTGTGCCCTCTGGGGTGTGCCCTAGCCCCGTGACTGGAGCCAATCCCCGTGGTAGAGTTGGTTCCCTAAACTCACACCTGGTGTCCTAGATTTTATTTTGCATTTTTGTGTTTAAGTTCAGAAGATTGAGCTATCATTTAATTTTCTTCATGGTGCCTTTAGGTTTTATGATCAAAACCACAGTTACTTTATAAAAAACAAAATGAGTTATATGCTGTTCTCTATATTTCGGAACAGTTTTGGTACCAAGAAAGGAGTAAATTGTTTTCTGAAATTTAAGACAATAATCTAGTGACTCCAGTAGTGCCATTTGTTTTTTGGGGACATGAACTTCTTATAACTGTTTCTATTTCTGTAGTCTGTTGACCTGTTTACGTTCTTTCTTTTGTGATATCTAATTTATTATTTCATACTTAGCAGCTACCTACAGAGTATTAGTTATCATACTTATGAATGCATAGCTTAGAATATCATCCCTACTTTAAAATAGTCATTCTATTTATTGCCAATATGGTTTTTTTCACCACACATTTTAAAATTTTTAATAAATTTGCTAACTAGGGATTAGCAATTTGGAGGAAGAATTGGGGTTTGCTTTTATTTATGTTTTCTTCCTTATTAATCTTATTAAGAGAAAAATCAGTGCTCTTCTAAGCACTGCTTTGGGAGAACTCCACACTTTTAATATGGAAATATTCTTTCAAAATATTCTGTTATATAAGGAAATTTCTTCTTGATGTAGGAAGTACTGAAGCACTTAAAATTTTTATAAGGTGCCGAGCTTTTAAATTCTGCATGCATTTTAAAACTCTGGTTCACTGAGGTGTGATTTATATACAATAAAATGTATCCCTTTTAACCAGAGAATTTAATGAGCTTTGACAAATGTATACAACTGTGGGACAACCAGCACAATCATGATATAGAACACTTCTGTCACTCTAAAAAGTTTTCAGTGCTCCTTTATAACCAAATTCCATACCCTACCCCTGGTGCCCGGCAACCAGTGATCTGTTCCCTCTTCCGGTAGTTTTGCCTCTGAGAAAATGTCACGTAGATGCCATCATACAGTGTTAGTAATTTGTGTCTGGCTTCTTTGGCTCTGAATAATATTTTTTAGATTCATCCACGTGTTGCACGCATCAACAGAATGCTCATTTTCATTGCTGAGCAGTATCTGTTATGTAGACGTACCACATTTGCTTGTCCACTCACCAATTAGTGAACATTTGGGCTCTTTTCAGTTTTTGGCTATTATGAATGAAGCTGATAGGAATTTTGCCTGCACTTTTAATTTCTACTTTTATTGTTTTTAATATTGTGGAATATTAGATGTTCTGGCTTCATTTTATCTCCTTTCACATATAATATGAATTTTTATGAGATCCTTATATTCTTAAAATCAGAGTGTATTCTTCTATCTTTTGCGCCTCTCCCTTGTCTGTCCAACTGATGCTGTTGATCAGCTCTGCAATTTCTTTTATTAATTTGTTATTTATCGATTACTCACATTCTGGTTATTTCATATTGAGAGGCAACATAATGTAGTGGTTAAGAGCATGGGCCCTGGAGCTCGACAGACTCAAGTCTGAATCACGGGTTCACCTCTGATTAGCTGAGTCGTCGTGGCAAAGACACTTAACCTCTTTGCATCCCAGTCTCCTCATTGGTAAAACAAGGAGAACAGTTATAGCAGCTGCCTTATAGGGCTGCGAGGATTGAGATAATGTATGTAAGGTGCCCAGCACAGTTTCAGGCACTTAGGAAAATCTCAGTAAATGGTAGCTTTGGCTGCTTTTATAGTGGAACAATTCGGTTTCTAATGTCAATTTATCTCTTATTTTTTTCTTGAATTTCAGTTATTTTTGTTGTATGTGTTATGTTCAGCTGTTGTTTGGGACATAAAAATTCAGTTTTGTTGGACTTTCATTCTTTAACCTGTAGTTTCCAACCTTCATGGAATGACTGGCTCATCTCTCAATGCTTTTACCACGATACTGGTGTTAACAAGTACTTTTTATGGCTGTGATGATTGTTTTTATGATTGTTACCATTATGCTTTTGTAACTCTGCTCTTACAGTGTTCTCACGGGGTTGAGTGCCTCCAAGTCAAATGCCTACGAAGGCCACACAGACAGCATAATCGTGAGAAACAGACCAAGACTACGGCAGTCAGGGCTCAGCTACTCCCTGACTGTTTTCATCACCTTTGAAAACAGCAATGCATTTGTCACAACCTGCCCGTCTCAGCACCTGCCTGGAATCTCACCTAAGTTTTGTCTGTCAGTTAAAAGAATTCTTTTAGTTGTATCTGTTTCAGGCAGCCAGTTATAGGATTTATGTTTTCCTAAAGGCCACATTCTGTGTGGGAATATTCTTGCTTATACTCACAGTGATATTGAACCCATTCGTAGTAGTCATAGTATCTGCCACTAAGTTTAGCTGAACTGTTGTTCGAGTCTAGTTTTATTTCTACTCTGTTTTCTTCAGTGTAAAAAAACCTCTTTAACATTTTTTAAATGGCACGGATAATACACGAATATACTATCATTGTAAAAGGTTTGGTGCAGAAACTATACAGAGGCGTAGAGCATGAGATGTAAGAATCCCTTTCAATTTTTCCCTCCCCCAGTCTCACTCCCTTCCCAAGGGAAAATCCCGGTAGCAGTCTAAGAGAACCTTTCTGCTCCTCTTTTCTATACACTTAAAAAAAATTTCTGGGCTTCCCTGGTGGCACAGTGGTTGAGAGTCCGCCTGCCGATGCAGGGGACACGGGTTCGTGCCCCGGTCCGGGAAGATCCCACATGCCGCGGAGCGGCTGGGCCCGTGAGCCATGGCCGCTGAGCCTGCGCGTCCGGAGCCTGTGCTCTGCGACAGGAGAGGCCACAACAGTGAGAGGCCCGCGTACTGCAAAAAAAAAAAAAAATTTCTATACATCATTCTTCCCACATATATAAATATCTTTTAAAAGTAAATTACGTATTTTATACTGTTCCATGATATCCTTTTAAAAGTACTTAAGACTATGTCTTGTGTTGGTATACAGCTCATTATTTTTATTTATTTTTTTAACTTTTTGATTATTTACATTTCCATTAAACATCTGTATGTTTATATGAGTCATAAACACATAGCCATGGAAGCCCCTCTGAGATCACTACTGTTACAGGGAAAACAGACCAGAGGAAGTGGATGGCTTTCAGTAACACCTCCAACAATGACGCCTCTACTGAAATGTTTATTGACTACATAGCATGTGCTAGGTCTCTTGTCCCTTGACCTGCTCCACTCTATCCTTATAACTAAATAACCAAGACAGCCGAGTCAATCAGGCAGCTTTTAAATTACTTTCAGTGGCGAAAGAAATAGACTGGTGGTCACACAGCCACAGGTATCCAGCTGGCATCCGGGGCTCATGCATCGCCATTCAGCTCATTATTTTTAGAGATGTTCCAAAATTCATTTTCCTTGGGTAGGAACTTGCATTGTTTCCCGTTTTCTGGTTTTACAAATGATGATGCAGTAGACAGCCTTGTGCATGCCTCTTTATGCAGGAAGAGCAGATACCTATATGAGTGGAAATGCTTGGTCACATGGTGTGCACACTGAAACACATGAGTAGATAAACTTCCAGATTACTCTGCAAAAGGCTGAGCCCATTGGTGCAATCATCAATACACACATGGAAGTACCCATTTTTCACACCCTCCTAAAATATTTATATTTTTATCTTTATGATTTTGCCACTCTGATGGATAAAACTGGTATGTCACCAGTGCTTTAGTTTATATTCCCCTAAATAGTAGATTAATCCTTTTACATGTTTATTGGGTATTTGGGGGCCTACATTCTGTATTTTCTTCTTTAAAAAATGTTCAAGTGTAATTTATTGTAGGAAAGCGCATAGATCGTAAGTACACAACTTGGTAAATTTTCAACAACTGAACATACCCCTATAGCCATCACCCAGATTAAGAAACAAAATATTACCTGCATATGACTTGTGTACTCTCCAGGTCTGCATTCCCTTCGAGCGTTGCTCCTTTTGCACTTTGTATAAATGACAGCATACAAGATGTGCCCTATCAGGTCTGGCTTCTTTTGCTCAGTGTGGTGTTGACAGATTCTTCCATGTCACTGAGTGTGGGCACAGATCTTTCCTGCTCTTCACGGTCTGGTGTTCCCCTGTATATCACCATTTGCTCGTCCGTTCTATTGTTGATGGACGTTTGTGTCGTGTCCAGGTTTTGGCTGGCTAGCGCTGCTGTAAACAATCATGTACAGGTTGTAGAGCAAACTGAGTTTTCATTTCTTATGGGGAAATATCTAGGCGTGAACTTGCTGGGTCATGTGTTAAGTGTACGTCTAACAGTGTAAGGGATCATCAATCTGTTTTCCAAAGTGGCTTTACCATTTGCACTTCCATCATCAGTGCCTGAGAGTTCCAACTGCATTGCATCTGCTCAGCCTTTGGTGTTGTATTTTTTATTTTATCCACTCTAATGCATGTGACATGGTGTCTTGTTGTGTTTCATGTGCATTTTCCTAATGCCCAGTGATGGAGAGTATCTGTACATGTGTCTGTTTGCCTTCTGCATATCCTCTTTGGTCAAGTGACTATTCTGTAATTTTCTCACCAAAAACTTGGGTTTTTTTGGTTTCTTACTGTTGATTTCTGAGAGTTCTTGATATATTCTGGATGCAAATCCTTTGTTAGACATATGATTTGCAAATATTTTCTCCAGTATGAAACTTCTTTGGCCCACGCGAGTTTTACAGTTTTTTTTTTTTTTTTCACGGCACGTGGGCGTCTCACTGTTGTGGCCTCTCCTGTTGCACGGCATGTGGGATTCTCCCGGATCGGGGCACGAACCTGTGTCCCCTGCATCGGCAGGCGGACTCTCAACCACCGCGCCACCAGGGAAGCCCGAGTTTTATGTTTTTATGTAGATAAATTTCCCAGTCTGTTTTTTTTAGCTTCTTTTGTTAGTGTATTGCTTTAGAGGGATTATTAAAGTTATATACACCTTCCTTTCTACTGTTTAAAAAATAACATTAAAAACCATCAATAGACATATTAAAACTTACATTTTTTCCTGTCCAGTATCTTCTTCCTTCTCTCAAAAATAGGAAAAACTTCTCATGCCTTTTCTTCTTTTCCTTCTTTCCTTTCCTCACAGTCTTATATTGTGATACAATTCCAAACTGCTATTAGCCTGTATCATTCTTTAGCTTAATATTTTGTTCTTGCTTTTGTTTTCCTCTAAGCATGTTGTCTAGGCATTTCTTTCAGAGAGAGTTCACAGGTTACAAACTTTTAACTTCTTGAATATTAGAAAACATTTATTTTCTCCTCATTCTTAAAGGACTAGGTAATAACTACAAGTTGAAAATAGTTTCAAGGTGCTGTTTCATTGTCTTCCTGCCCCCAGTATGACAGTGAGAAATGCAATACCATCCGATTGCCATGGATTTTTTTTGTCTACTTACTTATTTTCTTTGGAAATTTTAGGATTTTCTTTTTACCTTTGGTTTTCTGAAGTATCACCACAATGTTCTAGGTGTTAGTCTTCTTAAAATCTTTTTAAAATTTGTCCTTCTTGACACTTTGTGTGCCCTTTCAATCTGAAAACCCATATATTCTTTCAAAAAATTTTGTGATAGCAAAACATATGTGTTTCTTTATTTACACATTATAATGTGTAAATTATATATTATATACATTATATATAACAAGATCTAGCAGCAAGTCTAATAACTACCATAATTTCAAGGTTATGATGAGCTTACATGATATCTGAAGATATGAAAATATCTGTGATTTCTATTGGTGACAAAGTCACACTGTTAATGCATTGAAAGCCCATACATTCTTTTTTTTTTAAACTTTTTACTTTATTTTGGAGCATAGTTGATTAACAATGTTGTGTTAGTTTCAGGTGTACAACAAAGCGATTCAGTTATACATATACATGTATCTATTCTTTTTCAAATTCTTTTCCCAATTAGGTTGTTACAGAATACTGAGCAGAGTTCCCTGTGCCATACAGTAGGTCCTTGTTGGTTATCTGTTCTAAATATAGCCATGTGTACACGGCTAGAATGAGGTGAGAGGAGGGGAGAAAGGAGAACGAGAGGAGGCGGAGAAAGGAGGGGAGAATGAGAGGAGGGGAGAAAGGACGAGAAAGAGAGAGATGAAGAGTGAGAGGGAGGGAGGGAGGGAGGAAGTGGAGGGATGCGGGGAGAGCGAACCTTCATCCGTGCACACACATCACATGCAGACCGGGTGCAGCAGCAACGGTGGCAGGCTCATGGCTGGCAGTGATTGGTCACGTTCTTCCGGCCCAGGAATATTCTGGTTTTCTTTCTTGGTCTCTTCACCTGTGTCTGCTCTTATCTCTGTGCTCACCCCTTCCACCCGCCTTACTCCCCATTTTGTGCTGTTGAATGTACATTTTAACTGGAGACATGCAGGCATGTTAAAGTTTGAGAAGCACTGCTCTACAGAACTCCTGTTCACCCCGATGCTCTCAGAATAATTTGTTTCTCACCT
Source organism: Delphinus delphis (assembly GCF_949987515.2). Lineage (NCBI taxonomy): Eukaryota > Metazoa > Chordata > Mammalia > Artiodactyla > Delphinidae > Delphinus > Delphinus delphis. Next base: position 141,045,457 of record NC_082686.1, read on the forward strand.
TCAACGGCAGAGTGCAGATTCCTTAAGGATGGGCTTCTTGACTAATTTATCCTCAAGGCTGGGGCACCTAGCACAGTGCTTTTCGTTTTTGTTTGCGTACAGAGCTGCTCATAAGTATATTTGAGTAAATGACTTTTCCTGACTTTCACCTTTAGAAAAATTGTAACCTTTCTGGGAAATGGTCAAGTTGAACCATTTTGAGAATTAGCAAATCTTGGGAGGCTTCTAGAAGTAGAGTGTGGTCAGAAGAATAATGTCCTTCCCCAAAGTCTTAATTAATCTAAATCCTAAATCCCCACTGCCCAGACACGTGAGTACATTCCTTTATGTGGCAGATGTGATTGAGGACCTTGAGGTGGGGAGATGGCCCTGGGTTATCCCAGTGGAGCCAAGGGGATCACACGAGTCCTTAAAAGCAGAGAACATTTCTGGCTGCAGAGAACCAGAGCGATGGCAGTGTGAGAACTTGACCTGCCAAGAATGGGGAAGCATTGTTTCTTCTTTGGTTGTGGAGAATTGTCTCTCCCAACACAAAATACATGCTAGTATTCCCATCTCACAAACAAGACATTTGGGGCAAAAGAAGGTCAGACAACTTGTCCAAGGGCACAAGAGGTAGTAAAGCCTCAAATTTATATATATATTCAGAAACCCATGATCTTCCCACCATATGCTGCTGTCTACTGGGAAGGCTGTTGGCAAAATAATTACACACGTTGGTTTTTACTATGAATCAGGAAGATAACAAATGCAAACTTGATATTAAAAAATTTACCGGGAGGTAGTGGAATTTCTGATGGACATGTAGAGATATTTATTCATCCGTTCATTTATAACTTTTAGTACAAACCTTCTCTGTATCTACTCTGTGGTAGGCATAGGTGCAGAGCATGAAGAGAAAGGGGGAGAAAAAGTTTAGAAAGGAGCATGCTGGTACGGGGATGCCTCCGTGCCACTTAGCACCATGGTGTTCTAAATCAACAAAGTCAAGATTTGAGAGTCTGGACAACTTTGACATCCAGAAGTGTTGCTTTTCCTGAACCTCTAATCGCTTTATATTGAAAGTCACTTCAATCTCTTCCTTGTGACCTCTCTGCATCTTTGGTTTCATTGAAGTATAATCTGGGCAGCTTCTGTGGAAATTCATCATCGCATTAAGCAAGAAGATACATTTTGATTCAGGGGAAACCTTCATGTCTTATTTAAAGTCCAAAAGTTAAAAGACATTTGGAGTAAATTTTCTTCTTTTTTGAAAGTGTCTTTCCTTTATTTTTATTTTTTTCACCAATTAAGTCCGAGACTAAAAATGCAAGACCCAGAGACCAGGTGTGTCACACCAAGACCACCATTGCAGTGGGTACTTGTCAGATACTTCATCTTCCAGCTCAGTCCTCCAGCGGATCCAATTTTGTTTGACAAGTGTAATCTTTTCAACAACAGGGCCATTCAGGTTCACTTCATTTATTTCCAGGCTCTTCAGAGAGCATCTCTGCTTGACTGCCTCAAGGATCTCTCTGCTGGTGACGGCTCTTCTGTGGATGTAGAGGGACAGTCTAACCCCCTGTAGGCTAACCCGTTCCAGCCACCAAGTCCTCCAGAGCTCCCAGTGCATCCAAGATCCAGAAGCACCCACTGAAGTCCGGGTGGGTTCGCTTTAGGATTTTCCCCGTGCAACTAAAATATGCCTCCTTCTTCTTCCTCTTCTTCTTCCCAGAGGCAGAGCTGGCCCGCTTATCCTTCTCTTCGGCTGGGGTATAAATTGTGGGCTTCTTCTTAGGGAATCGTAGGCCATGTAAGCAAATGAAGTGCATGTGGCAAACTTGTCTTTACTCTTCTAGCTCAGAGCACTGGCCGTCTGGAGTAAATTTTAATGTGATTCGTCGGAAAGATTCTTTCAGTTTGAACTCTCTCCTAGTGTAAAAGGACGAACTCATTAAGTTCTCAAAGGTCTCCAGGAAGACGGTGACAATTGAGTGCTACATTGCGGCACTTCGTGTTTCTGATAAACCTTGAGAATGAAAACATGTTTGACCCTTTTGACATCACTTACCTAAACACAACACTTAACCAAAACAATTATGTCTGTTGACCTTGGAGCAGAGAAACCCTCAGCGTCCGGAAAGCTCAGGGAGACTATTGTTCAAGTGTAAGCCTGTCCACCTGCCCTCTGCCCGTCTCTTCTGTTGAGCTGATCTTTGGATTTTACAGTCCTTTGGGATTAACCCCTAGAGATCTCTGTCTGGAGTCAAGTCTACCATGAAAGTTGAAAAGTGATTAATATGCTTGTGTATCTCTGCACATGTGAACGTCTGGAAGGACGTTTATGCACCAGATGTGGACCGTGCTTGTCCCTGGGCCACAGGATCACGGGCCATTCTTGTATCTTCACCCGAGGGGGTTACCTGGCATGGAGAAGGAGGGCTTCTCTCCTTGCCCCTGGCTTTCCCTGTGCCTCGCCCTTGCCTTGTTGCCTCCTTTGCTCCTGCCAATAGCAACTACGTACCTCTTCTTAGTGCTGGTGGGTAGGGCGTGGGGGTGAGAAGAGGGGAAGTTGGACGCGCAGAGGGAACTGGTGCGGGGGGTATCCTGGGGTGGACAATTTCCCTCCTGCCTCTTTGGGCATTTGTGGCAGAACGGTTCTTGGTCCTGTTGGTCTGCTGGGCCTTTCTGTTCATTCATTCGACAGTCATTGACTGAGTGATGTTACTTGCCAGGCACTTCCTAGGCCCCGGGGATCTAGCAGTCAACAAAGCAGATGTCTTTCTTTCGTGGTGTTTACATTCTAGTAGACAATTCAAAGAAGAAGAAAAAAAAAGAACTAAAATATATATGTCGGGTCATGATAAGTGAATAGGGACTTTCCTGGAGGTCCAGTGGTTAAGACTTTCTGCTTCTGTTGCAGGGAGTGTACTCCAATCCCTTGTCAGGGAGCTGAGATCCCACGTGCTGCACACAGTGCAGCCAAAAAAAAAAAAAAAAAAAAAAAAAAAGGACTAAAGTAGAAAGAGAGTGAAGGGAAATGAAGGGGAAAGGAGCTTCTTTTTATCGGTTAAGAAGAAGGTGTCCCTGAGAAGGTGATAATATTTGAGTAGAGACCTGGAGGAGGAGTGGGCGGGGCAGAGGGACTTGCACGCACATCCTGTGGTGTGGACGGCCTCCAGCTTTGCCAGGAACAGGAGATGGGTCAGTGTATCTGGGCAGCGTGAGTGAGCTGGGGTACAGAGAGGATGGGGGGGGTGGGGGGACCCTGAGCCACGGAGAGCCTTGCAGGCCACCGTGGGGTGGCCTGAACTTGAGTGACACGGGAGCCACTGGGGAATTTTGACCAGGGAGGTGACTTGAACCAATGTATTTTAAAAGAATCATTGCTGAGTGGGGAGACGGTAACTCCACACCTAGGGCGCCTGCTGGACGGTGGTGGGGGACCCTAGCGCCCAAGGAGATGGGAAGAACCCCCGAGTGAACTGGTAGGATGTGGGGGGACTGAGGGGGAAGCAGAAATGGAGGCCGGACAGGACCAGCGCCCCTGAGGGGGTGGCTGAGGAGGGGGAGGGGTTCCCACGCCTGGAGGGACCCTGGGGGCTTGGATCGGGGGGAGCGTGCCCAGCATTTCCCCTGCCCAATTGTCTGGGGAAGTGTGCCTGGCTTTCATGCCGGGTCCTACACCCTCAGAGGCCTACAAACTCCAGTGTCAGAAGCCTCAGGCCAAACAACCAGTAAGACAAGAACACAATCCCACTCATAAAAAAAAGGAAAAAAAAATGAGACAGCAAAAAAATATGTCACAGTTGAAGGAGCAAGGTAAAAACCTACAAGACCAAGTAAATGAAGAGGAAATAGGTAATCTACCTGAAAAAGAATTCAGAGTAATGACAATAAAGATGATCCAGAATCTTGGAAATAGAATGGAGGCACGGATTGAGAAAATACAAGAAATATTTAACAAAGATCTAGAAGAACTAAAGAACAAACAAACAGAGTTGAACAACACAATAACTGAAATTAAAAATACACTAGAAGGAATCAGAAATAACAGGCAGAAGAACAAATAAGTGAGCTGGAAGACAAAATGGTGGAAATAACTGCTGAGGAACAGAATAAAGCAAAAAGAATGAAAAGAATTGAAGACAATCTCAGAGACCTCTAGGACAACACTAAATGCATCAACATTTGAATTATAGGGATCCCAGAAGAAGAAGAGAAAAAGAAAGGGACTGAGAAAATATTTGAAGAGATTATAGTGGAAAACTTCCCTAACATGGGAAAGGAAATAGTCACCCAAGTCCAGGAAGCACAGAGAGTCCCATACAGGATAAACCCTAGGAGAAACACACCAAGACACATATTAATCAAACTAACAAAAATTAAATTCAAAGAAAAAATATTAAATGCAGCAAGGGAAAAACAAATAATAACATACAAAGGAATCCCATAAAGTTATCAGCTGATTTTTCCGTGGAAACTCTGTAGGCCAGAAGGGAGTGGCAGGATATACTTAAAGTGATGAAAGAGAAAAACCTACAACAAAGATGACTCTACCCAGCAAGGATCTCATTCAGATTTGACAGAGAAAGCAAAAGCTTTTCAGACAAGCAAAAGCTAACAGAATTCAGCACCACCAAACCAGCTTTACAACAAATACTAAAGAAACTTCTCTAGGCGGGAAACACAAGAGAAGAAAAAGACCCACAAAAACAAATCCAAAACAATTAAGAAAATGGTAATAGGAACATACATATTGATAATAATCTTGAATGTAAATGGACTAAATGCCCCAACCAAAAGACACAGACTGGCTGAATGGATACAAAAACAAGACCCATATGCTGTCTACAAGAGATCCACTTCAGACCTAGGGACACATACAGACTGAAAGTGAGGAGATGGAAAAAGATACTCCATGCAAATGGAAATCAAAAGACAGCTGGAGTAGCAATACTCGTATCAGGTAAAATAGACTTTAAAATAAAGACTGTTACAAGAGATAAGGAAGGACACTACATAATGGTCAAGGGATCAATCCAAGAAGAAGATATAACAATTATAAATGTTTATGCACCCAACATAGGAGCACCTCAATACATAAGGCAAGTGCTAACAACCATGGGAGGGGAAATCAACAGTAACACAATAACAGTAGGGGACTTTAACACCCTACTTACACCAATGGACAGATCATCCAGACAGAAAATAGATAAGGAAACACAAGCTTTAAATGACACAATAGACCAGATAGATTTTTTTAAACAACTTTATTGGAGTATAATTGCTTTACAATGGTGTGTTAGTTTCTGCTGTATAACAAAGTGAATCAGCTATACATATACATAGATTCCCATCTCTCCTCCTTCTTGTATCTCCCTCCCCACCCTCCATATCCCATCCCTCTAGGTGGACACAAAGCGCAGAGCTGATCTCCCTGTGCCATGCGGCTGCTTCCCACTAGGTATCTATTTTACATTTGGTAGTGTATATATGTCCATGCCACTCTCTCACTTTGTCCCAGCTTACCCGTCCCCCTCCCCGTGTCCTCAAGTTCATTCTCTACATCTGCCTCTTTATTCCTGTCCTGCTGCTAGGTTCTGAAGAACCTTTTTTTTTTTTTTTTTTTTTTTTAGATTCCATATATATGTGTTAGCATACAGTATTTGTTTTTCTCTTTCTGACTTCACTCTGTAGGAGAGTCTCTAGGTCCATCCACCTCACTGCAAATAACTTAATTTCATTTCTTTTTATGGCTGAGTAATATTCCATTGTATATATGTGTCACATCTTCTTTATCCATTCATCTGTCGATGGACACTTAACCTTGCTTCCATGTCCTGGCTATTGTAAATAGTGCTGCAATGAACATTGTTAGAACAGATAGATTTAACTGATATGTATAGAACATTCCACCCAAAAGTGGCAGAATACACTTTCTTCTCAAGTGCATACAGAACATTCTCCAGGATAGATCACATCTTGGGTCACAAATCAAGCCTTGGAAAATTTAAGAAAATTGAAATTGTATCAAGCATCTTTTCTGACCACAGCGCTATGAGATTGGAAATCAGGTACAGGAAAAAAACTGTAAAAACCACAAATACACAAAAACTGTAAAAACCACAAATACACGGAGGCTAAACAGTGTGCTACTAAATAACCAAGAGATCACTGAAGAAATCAAAAAAGAAATTAAAAAATTACATAGAAACAAATGACAATGAAAACACAATGACCCAAAACCTATAGGATGCAGCAAAATCAGTTCTAAGAGGGAAATTTATAGCAATTAAATCTCACCTCAAGAAACAAGAAAAACCTCCAATAAACAATCTAACCCTACATCTAAAGCAACTATAGAAAGACGAACAGAGAAAACCCAAAGTCAGTAAAAGGAAAGAAATCATAAAGATCAGAGCAGAAATAAATGAGATAGAAACAAAACAATAGCAAAGATCAGGAAAACTAAAAGTTGGTTCTTTGAGAAGATAAAAAATATTGATAAACCCTTAGCCAGACTCATCAAGAAAAAAAGGGAGAGGACAGAAATCAATAAAATTAGAAATGAAAAAGGAGAAATCACAACCGACACTGCAGAAATACAAAGGATTATAAGAGACTACTACAAACAACCATATGCGAGTAAAATGGACAACCATGAAGAAATGGACAAATTCTTGGAAAGATCCAATTTTCCAAGACTGAACCAGGAAGAATTAGAAAATATAAACAGACCTATCACAAGTAATGAAATTGAAACTGTAATTAAAAATCTTCCAACAAACAAAAGTCCAGGACCAGATGGCTTCACAGGTGAATTCTATCAAATGTTTAGAGAAGAGCTAACACTGATCCTTCTCAAACTCTTTCAAAAAATTGCAGAGGGAGGAACACTCTCAAATTCATTCTACAAAGCCACCACCACCCTGATACCAAAACCAGAAAAAGATACCACAAAAAAGAAAATTATAGACCAATATCACTGATGAATAAAGATGCAAAAATCCTGAACAAAATACTAGCAAACAGAATCCAACAACGTATTGAAAAGATCATACACCATGATCAAGTGGGATTTATCCCAGGGATGCAAGGATTCTTCAGTATACACAAATCAATCAGTGTGATACACCATATTAACAAATTAAGGAATAAAAACCATGTGATCATCTGAATAGATGCAGAAAAAGCTTTTGACAAAATTCAACACCCATTTCTGATAAAAACTTTCCAGAAAATGGGCACAGAGGGAGCCTACCTCAACATAAAAAAGGCCATATATGACAGACCCACAGCAAACATCATACTCATTGGTGAAAAACTGAAAGCATTTCCACTAAGATCAGGAAGAAGACAAGGATGTCCACTCTCACCACTCTTATTCAACATAGTTTTGGAAGTCCTAGCCACGGCAATCAGAGAAGAAAAAGAAATAAAAGGAATACAAATTTGAAAAGAAGAAGTAAAACTGTCACTGTTTGCAGATGACATGATACTATACATAGAAAATGCTAAAGATGCCACCAGAAAACTATTAGAACTAATCAATGAATTTGGTAAGGTTGCAGGATACAAAATTAATGCACAGAAATCTCTGGCATTCCTATACACTAACAACGAAAAATCAGAAAGAGTAATTAAGGAAACAGTCCCATTTACCATCGCAACAAAAAGAATAAAATACCTAGGAATAAACCTACCTAAAGAGGCGAAAGAGTTGTACTCAGAAAACTATAAAACACTAATGAAAGAAATCAAAGATGACATAAACAGATGGAGAAATATACCATGTTCTTGGATTGGAAGAATCAATATTGTGAAAACGACTATACTACAGAATCTGTAGATCTGTAATCTACAGATTCAGTGCAATCCCTATCAAACTACCAATGGCATTCTTCACAGAATTAGAACAAAAAATTTTACAATTCGTATGGAAACACAAAAGACCCTGAATAGCCAAAGCAATCTTGAGAAAGAAAAATGGAGCTGGAGGAATCAGGCTCCTGGACTTCAGACTATACTACAAAGCTACAGTAATCAAGACAGTATGGTACTGCCACAAAAAACAGAAATATAGATCAATGGTACAGGATAGAAAGCCCAGAGATAAATCCACCCACATATGGCCACCTAATTTACAACAAAGGAGGCTAGAAGATACAATGGAGAAAAGACAGCCTCTTCAATAAGTGGTGCTGGGAAAACTAGACAGCTACCTGTAAAAGAATGAAATTAGAACACTCCCTAACACCATACACAAAAAGAAACTCCAAATGGATTAAAGACCTAAATGTAAGATGAGACACTATAAAACTCTTAGAGGAAAACATAGGAAAAACACTCTGTGACATAAACCAGAGCAAGTCTTTTTTGATTCCTAGAGTAATGGAAATAAAACCGAAAATAAACAAACCAGACCTAATGAAACTTAAAAGCTTTTGCACAGCAAAGGAAACCATAAACAAGACAAAAAGACAACCTTCCGAATGGGAGAAAATATTTGCAAAGAAAACAATGGACAAAGGATTAATCTCCAAAATATACAAACAGCTCATGGAACTCAATATCAAAAAAACCAAACAATCCAGTTAAAAAATGGGTGGAAGACCTAAATAGACAGTTCACCAAAGAAGACATATGGATTGGCCAAGAGGTACATGAAAAGACTCTCAACATCACTAATTATTAGAGAATGCAAATCAAAACTACAATGAGCTATCACCTCACACCGGTCAGAATGACCATCATCAAAAATCTAGAACCAATAAATGCTGGAAAGGGTGTGGTGAAAAGAGAACCCTCCTGCACTGTTGGGGGAATGTAAACTGATACAACCGCTATGGAGAGCAGTATGGAGGTTCCTTATAAAACTAAAAATAGAACTACCATATGACCCAGCAATCCCACTACTGGGCATATCCCCTCAGAAAACCGTAATTCAAAAAGAGACATGTACCACAATGTTCACTGCAACACTATTTACAATAGCCAGGACATGGAAGCAACCTAAATGTCCACTGACAGATGAATGGATAAAGAAGATGTGGCACATATCACATACATACAATAGACTATTACTCAGCCATAAAAAGGAATGAAATTGAGTTTTTTATATATTTGTATATATATATTTGTAGTGAGGTGGATGGACCTAGAGTCTGTCACACAGAGTGAAGTAAGTCAGAAAGAGAAAAACAAATACCGTATGCTAACACATATATATGGAATCCTAAAAAAAAAAAAAAGGTACTGATGAACCTAGTGGCAGGCAGGAATAAAGACATAGACACAGAGAATGGACTTGAGGACCCCGGGGGGTGGAGGGGGAAGCTGGGGTGAAGTGAGAGTAGCATCGACATATATACACTACCAAATGTAAAATAGTTAGCTAGTGGGAAGCAGCAGCATAGCACAGGGAGATCAGCTTGATGTTTTACGATGACCTAGAGGGGTAGGATAGGGAGGGTGGGAAGAGGCTCAAGAGGGAGGAGATATGGGGATATATGTATGCATATGGCTGATTCACTTTGTTGTACAACAGAAACTAACACAGTATTGTGAAGAAATTATACTCCAATAAAGATCTATTAAAAAAGTAATCATTGCTATCCTGTCTATAATTTATTTAGAGTACTTTAGACAGTGGGTTCCAACACCAATGACCTTGATTTCATTAAGTGTTGAAGAAATAAATCACTAACATATTACTGGGTATATTTAAGAATTCTATTCAGTGCTGCAATAGAATAGGAAGTGATACTTTCCAGAGGAGAAAATAACCAAGTAGAGATTTAGGAAACTATTTGCCCGTATCTCTGTGATGGATACAAATCTTAGTTCCCATGTGCAGGTGTATGAGAAATGTCAGTATCTTCCCATACGTATACACATTTGTATGAGCTCTGGGATTTCCCACTTATATCTGGGTTTCACTAAGTTAGGGGGTTCAGGTGCATCCTAGCAGTGATTTTCCAAGTGTGGTCCCGAGGCCACATCAGCGTGACCTGAGAATGTGTTAGAAATGCAGATTCTCAGTCCCCATCCTAGACCTGCTGAATCAGGAACTCTGGGGGCGGGGCCCCTAACTGTGTGCATTAGCAAGCTCTCTGGGTAATCCTGACACCCGATAACGCTGGAGAATGACTCCATTATGGTGTCAAGTCCTGGGTGGGGCAGCTGGTCTGTGTTGCCCTCAGTCCACAGTCAGCTGAGGCCTCCAGTGCTCCATTGCTGGTCCATGCAGGCCCGGCAGGGGCCCTCACTCCAAGCTGTTTCCAGTCAATCTCTCTCTCTCACTCTCAGCTGGTTTCTGTGCCATTCTTAGGTACACTGTGTCAGCGATGATTCTACTGCTCCTATTTCACATCGGGCTACGGGAAATGTTGTGGCGGCATTATTTAAACTCAGGCTGCTTTGGGGCCTCTCTCAACCTTACAAAATTGTCCAGCCACTTCTTTGTTACTTTTAGGCTTGGGGAACTCGTCCACACACAACCATTTCTCCCGTGGGGTCTTGCTGACTTTATCACCTTTGTTCAAGAATGGGAGGCCAAGTCCTCTCTGCTCTGGTTGCCCCAAACTTAACTGCAGTTTCTGTTCCTACTTTGGGCTCCTAGATGGGACAGGTGCAGGATTTCTTCTCAGGATCCATCAGAGTCTGAACGCATTTCATTTCTGGTCTCCCTTCAACAATCAAGGAAATGTTTTTTAGCCTCAGGCAAGAAAATCTGCCTTGTTTTAGATTACCTCACCTATGGCACAAGGTGGAATAAAGACACCTCGGGGAAATGATTGCAAATATCTTCACTCCCTTCACTGACAAAGCAACTGCTTTGCTTTTAATAATTAATGGAAAAATACAATTAAGACTGCGATGCATTTTCTTTTAAGAAATTTACCTGTTTATGAGCCAAATACCTCTCTGATCCTTTTCACCTGCCCCAGATCTGGGAAGCCTGGACTCTATCCTCAATCTCAGTAACTGACATTGCCCACTACTTTTTTTTCCTTGACCACTGCCAAACCCTTCACGGGCCAGTAAGCCATGACACTATGGGTTTTGTTGTGACTGCATCATTTACGTAGTAAGTCTGCTTTTTTTTGGTCCTAATTATCTTGCAACAATTAAAGTATTATCATCTGACAGCAAAGGTATTATAAACATGAATGCAAATGAATAATTGAAACTTCTTATTTGGTTTTGAGCTGATCTGGATGATCAAAACTATGCTTTATGAGAAGTTTTCTTTTTTTAAATTTATTTATTTATTTATTTTTGGCTGCATTGGGTCTTCGTTGCTTTGCGCAGGCTTTCTCTAGTTGCGGCGCACGGGGCCTACTCTTCGTTGCAGTGCGTGGGCTTTTCATTGTGGTGGTTTCTCTTGTTGTGGAGCACGGGCTCTAGGCACGTGGGCTCAGTAGTTGTGGTGCACGGGCTCAGTAGTTGTGGCTCGTGGGCTCTAGAGCGCAGGCTCAGTAGTTGTGCCTCCTGGGCTCGGTAGTTGTGGCCCATGAGCTCTAGAGTGCAGGCCAGTAGTTGTGGCTCGTGGGCTCTAGAGCGCAGGCTCAGTAGTTGTGGCGCACGGGCTTAGTTGCTCCGCGGCGTGTGGGATCTTCCTGGACCAGGGCTCGAACCCGTGTCCCCTGCATTGACAGGCGGGTTCTTAATCACTGCGCCACCAGGGAAGCCCCTATGAGAAGTTTAAAAATTACTTTTGGAATGAAACCAGAAATGAAAACTTTTTAAAATAAAAATTTGTTTACTTCTGAAACTATGTCCTCAGCAACCCCAGGGATACTTGGGTTCAAGTTAAGAATAGACTTTCTTTTCTCCTTTTTTTTTTTTTTTTTTTGGCTGCACCCTGCGGCATGCGGGAGCTTCCCCGACCAGGGATCGAACCGTGCCCCTGCAGTGGAAGCGCGGAGTCTTGACCGCTGGACCGCCAGGGAAGTCCGGAATAGACATTCTTTGAATGTCTGGGGTCAGCAGTTTTATATTTATATGCCACAGACACCATACGTTTGGAATTGTGGTGCTGCTTGTTCGCTCCTCCCGCCCCAGTTTCCCCGTCTGTGTGAGATATATCTGTGCATGTTTTCAGGGAGAGTGTGGTCTCATTTCTGGAGCCAAAGAAGCCAGCCCTTGGATGTGAAATGAAGGGATTCCTGGGAAAGATGGATCTGATTGCAATTGAAATGTTTTTGTGACAAACTAGATGTCACCCATCCTTGTAAACATGCGACTTGTAATTGCTTTTTTGAAGGAAAAAGTTGCACCAGCACATTTTTAGTCTTGCTTGTAATCCACCGTGATTTGGAGTGGTCAGAATCTAATCATGACCGCTTTTGACAGACGTTCAAAATAAGCCATCTTCTTAGCTCTGAATCTCACAAGGCAGCACGCAGAAGAAACAGTGCCAACAGCAGACCTTCAACGTAGTCCAGACCTCCTGCCCTGACTGTCTGTCGTGCACTCTTCTCTCCCCGGAAACCTTTCTGCAGCGGGCAACCATGGCTTTTGCTAACACTGCTTGGACTGAGTCATGGTGTTCTGAGATGCAGGAGAGGTGTCAACTCCTTGCAAAGTAATTTTTCAAAGTTCTGCTCTTCTCTAATCTATGAATTGCTGGAGAAGCCTCTCAAGCTGTCTACTGGCTATGGTTTTTGACCACATTATTACTCAAGCCAAGCTGATTAAGACTAATTTTGGTCAAGATAAATTCGTGCCTGGGCAAACAACCAACGTGCAGAGTCTCAACCAGATTCAGTTAAATCAAGATTAATGTTTTGATGGAGATGCTTAATAATGACTGTTGTATGCAACATAATGATGATGAACCCCTGGCAACATAATGTTCCAGTGTGTCAGGCGACCCTAGAGTTTATTTGCTGTGTTTTTTCTCACTTTAGAGTTGCTCTTTGATTCTGGCACGTTATTCTCTCTGGTGATCGTTTCCAATCAGCCTGACTGATTCGTGGCTGCACAGAGAAGGTTTTCTCCGGAGCTAGTAGGATGATTGTTGGAAAAAACATGGGGAGACAGATGGTAGACTTTATTTTACTGGCTCATCTGCTTCTGCAGGGGATGATTATACATTCAGAGTAAGTGGCACCAGAAGTCATGTCTAACTGAGGTTCATCCCACGTGTTTCCTTGCGGAGAACCTAAAATATAGTTTTAAGGACAGCTTAGAAACCGAGCAGGTGTGAAGAGCAGGCCCTCTAGGACGCGGTCATGATGTGGCCCAGGGGTGGAGCAGAGGTCTGAGAGGTCACTGGCTTTGACCCTTCTAGTCTTCGTGCTGCCTCATCGTCAGATGAGAGTGTAGTTTTGGCTTGAGCCCCTTGAGTGGTGGGGTCCTCTCCATTTCTACTTTAGACAGTTCAACTGTGACATCATTCTTTCTTCTTCCGGGCCAACGTTAACTTCTGAGTAATTTCCATTCATTCGTTCTGGCTGCACTCTTTGGAAGCAACGCGGAACAAGTTGACTTCCTGTTCCACCTGGTAGGTGTCTTGCATGCGAGCTAGAATGCTGTCTCACGTCTTCTGCAGGCTAACTGTTCTCTGTTTGGATCATGTCCCCGTTCGAAATGGTTTGGTTCCCGGTTCATAAGCCCTCCGAATTAGAGGCACTCAAAAGAAACAGAAATATTTTAGTTTAAATTTGCTTAACCTGCTTACGTGGCACAAACAAATATATCAGTTCCAGACTCATAAAAATGAAAGAGGTGTGTTAATTTTGGTTTAAAAAGATAGAGCAGAAGCAGTGGCCGCAAGAGACCATCTCTCAGGTTTCCCATTCCTGTCCCAGGAGGCCTGTCTCTCTGCAGACTGTTGCTTCATGTTAAGGAGAATTAGTGGCTCTACGCTGGCCCTTTAAATAGAGTTGACCCTGCCATGCATCCCTCCAACTTGGCTTATAATGCAAGGGTTTCTAGATCAGAGGTTTCCGGAAATTTGATGCAGATTTAGGGAATCCTTAGAGACAGATTTGCTTTGGGGATTTGGGATGGCTGAACGGACAGAGCTGTTTAACCAGAGCCTTGTCTCTTTTCTCACGTTTTGGAGTTTCACATGAGAGCTCGCTGGAACATAGGCTTGGCAGCTGGAAGACCATTTATTAAGCAGGACCTTTACCCCTTTCTCTCTTTTCTTCCCCTAATCATCTCCAGGCTAGCTCTGCTTTCATCTCCTGCGTTCTGAAGCCGTGGGTGTGTGCCTCACCAGGATTCATCATTTAGTGCCCATCAGCACCTAGGAAATACTGTAAGAGGGGTGACTCATGGAACAGATAGGGAAGAGATGAGTAAAGCCTGGCAGTTTCAGGGAGCGGGACCTCAGGTGCAGGACTTGAGATTAGCAGCCTTCTCACTTCATGATGCTTAGACACCAGCCTGTTGCGACCCTACTCCTGCTTGCTTTCTTTTTCTCTCCTCATGTCTCCCACGTAGGCACCCAGTCTAATGTGCTTGATATATGTCCTTGGTTACATATGATTCCCCGTAAAAATACGGAGTTCCTTTGCATGTGTTTGTAGTTTACATCAGTGGTATGGTGCTGTCTCGTTTCATACGGGTTTCTGTATGTAGGTCTGGCTCAATGCTGCTGATGCTGTGGTGATTTCCATGATAGGAAGGTCTCCACCCAGTATTCTTCTCCGCTTCCCTAGCCTGAACTCCCTGGTACTGCAAAGTCTGGGATGCTTGGATGACAATGCCTGTAGATCCGTGCGAGAGTCTGGGGTGTGTTGCCAGGAGTGGAATTATGTGTAGTGTCACTGGCCGCAGGAAAAATGGACACTTTCAGCAGGAGATGAGGTCCTCATCTCCTCATATTCTTATTAACACTTGGTATTTTCTGTGGGTAAAGTGGTGTTGATTCTCCTATTTCCAATTACTAGTGAGGTAGGGGATCTCTTTGTATACTTGTTAGCCAGTTGGGCTTCTCCTTCTGTGACTATTCTATTTTTCCATTGCGTTTCATGTCTTTCTCTTATTGATTTGGAAAACCTACCTGTATATTCCTGATACTAATCCCATGACATTTCAGACGTTGCCAATATATATTTTTGTTAAATTAATTAATTAATTTTTGGCTGCATGGTCTTTGTTGCTGCACGCGGGTTTTCTCAAGTTGCGAGCGGGGTCTACTCTTCATTGCAGTGTGCGGGCTTCTCATTGTGGTGGCTCGTCTTTGTTGCGGAACACCGGCTCTAGGCGCGCAGGCTCAGTAGTTGTGGCGCACGGGCTTAGTTGCTCCGCAGCATGTGGGATCTTCCTAGACCAGGGCTCGAACCCGTGTCCCCTGCATTGGCAGGCAGATTCTTAACCACTGCACCACCAGGGAAGACCCAGATGTTACCAGTATTGTAAAAATTTTCTCCCTAACGTATCTGGGTTAGGTTGCTAATATTTGGTTTAAGACGTTTGCTGTCTTCCTTTAATTGCAGGTAAGAGTGAAAGTTGGATAAAAGAGGCTTTTATTGCTTTCCTGTGGAAAGTTCCACAAGGACCTTCAATTTAGTTACTTATCCTCCTGTCTATGTGCAGCCTTAAATAAATATATCTTCCAGACGTCGGCTAGAGCCCTGTCTTCGGAGCTAGGTGAAATTGCATTGAAAAACTGTTCTTTCAATTTTTTTGAAACTAGATAAAGTGAGAGAGTGGCATGGACATATATACACTACCAAACGTAAGGTAGATAGCTAGTGGGAAGCAGCCGCATAGCACAGGGAGATCAGCTCAGTGCTTTGTGACCGCCTGGAGGGGTGGGATAGGGAGGGAGACGCAAGAGGGAAGAGATATGGGGATATATGTATATGTATAGCTGATTCACTTTGTTATAAAGCAGAAACTAACACACCATTGTAAAGCAATTATACTCCAATAAAGATGTTAATAAATAAATAAATAGTGCTCCTTGGGCCTGGAAAAAAAAAAAGGAACCCCCATGAATTCTGGGATAATGTATTATCAAGATCCCCTTTGACCTGGGGTTCTGTTGTTTCATATCAAGATGGTAACTGAATGTCCCTTTTCATTTGTTTCTAAAAGAAATTCACCCGCACCATGCATTTGACAATTTTAAGTTGATTATCTAAAGCTGAGAGAGTTGTCTCATGATGTCCTCTCTTGAATTTTTTTTTTTTTTGCGGTACGCGGGCCTCTCACTGTTGTGGCCTCTCCCATTGCGGAGCACAGGCTCCGGACGCGCAGGCTCAGCGGCCATGGCTCACGGGCCCAGCCGCTCCGCGGCATGTGGGATCTTCCCGGACCCGGGCACGAACCCGTGTCTCCTGCATCGGCAGGCGGACTCTCACCACTGCGCCACCAGGGAAGCCCCTATCTTGAATCTTAAGTGTTTCTCCGTGTCCTCTCTGTAGCCCCTCAACCTGCATTGCTGTAAATTCTCCTTTCATTATGCAGAGCACTTTGGCTCTCCCCAAACTTAACTGGTCACTCGGACACCCAAATGCTTAGCCAAACAAAATGTCCTCCTGTTAGACTGACACCTCTAGAAGTCAGCTGGGTTATAAACAGGTCCTGCCAAGAGAAATTACTCTTCGTGTTGCAACACCAATGAGTGATTTTGCAATAGACAACACCTAACGAGAGGCCAGGTGCCTGTTCTTCAGGATGGACGTGTTTTTTGCATTAGGGTAGGGGAGCTTCTTTGGAAGGGGAATGGTAAACATTTCCAGAGCAGAGTTGCCTTTGCTCTTTCTTCAGGAGCTAAGTCTATGCTGGTCTTAATAGTGCAGGTTGTAAAACGGATACGGATCTTGGGACCCTATGTGCTCTGACGCTTGTCCATTGTGTGATGTTGGATGAGTTGCTTATTCATACTGAGCCTCCATTTCCTCACTGTCAAATAAGGGTACTAACACCTACTTTGTGCGTTTACTTGGAGGATTAAAGGTATAATACAGAGGGTCTGGTATGATTCCTGACTTTGAGTAGGCATTCATTACGTGGTGGGCTGTTATTATATACTCCACTGTGGCAGTGGAGAATTCCGGAAGGCAACACCGACACCCAGCCCATCCTCTGGGAAGGCTGCTGGGATTCTGGAGTGGAGAGTACATGATGAGTGCTGTTTGTACCAAAGTACTGGAGAAAATGAAGGTGCACTTTCTGAAGCGTGCAATTGGATTCTCACAAAGCAGCTCCCGTATCGATGAATGATCCTTGGTTTTGGGTTCTTCATCTTTTGAAATAATTTATTGTTCCAAGGACCCTATTTGGCTTTGATTCCAGGTAGTGGAAAGAAATCCTCAAACCTCTCTTCGAGGCTAAAGATGACCATACAGAAAATTTTAACATCCTTAGAATTCAAAAAAACCTGCATGTCTACAACACAGAAAACTGCAGCATCTTTGTGGGATTCAGCGTAAAACTGAGGGGTGTTTTTCATGTCTCTATATCTGTTGGGATGTGTGGGCACAAGAGTGTTCAAACTTGCTAAACTTGAAGATGGTTTACTCTATGTGCCTCTGCCCTCCCTCCTTGCAATTAGTGCAAACAAGTCAAAAGAAAATAAAGATGATGGTTTCAGTCTATCCTAAAAAAGAAGAGTTTTCATGCCACATCATCTGACTTCACTTTTCATATGTATTGATTCCAAACACGTGTGCACCAATGTGAGGTTTTGTACGGAAAAAATAAAAAAATTCTCTTGGCTTCTACAAAATATTCAGCTAGATATTTATATGGAAAAAAAATTTGGCCTTGTAAGAACAACTAGTATCATTTAATTAAATCAATGGTCTATTGAGTTCTTTCAGCTACTCTTAGGAAATGTAGCCAAGTGGACAATTTACATGATCAGTTTATATTAAACTAAAAGCCTGTATGCATCCACATTCATGGTACAGTTGAAATATAGGTTTGGCTGTTCGTGGAGCTTCACGATTCTCTTTGGAATTGGTGCCGCTTCTCCAGACAGCCATAGCACTTGTCGGCTGGAGGAGCCCTGTATCAGATCATTGCAGATCCTCTAACCCCGGTTGTCTGCCCAGGGCCTGGGCCATTTGTTTCACCCCACTCGTCACCTGGTCTGTCACCCAGTCTAGATGGACTGTGCCCAGCTGTGGAAGTGGAGAGAACTTTCTCCACTTGGGGGATTGCTGTTGCTCCCGAAGCAAGAGACACCCCCAGAGCTGCTCTGTGGCCAGGCGTGTACAAGCTGGTTGTACACGCGTGTACAACCATGGTGTTTTGAGCTGGTAGATGAATTACTTCCCCAGTCCCACGGGAGCCGTCCGGAGATGCAGTGGTTCACCTGGCCCCTTAGAAGATGGTCTTGCACGACCCGGCCAAATCGTGCTGAGCTTCCTCCCTGTTCAGGAGACTTGTTGCTGAATCAGAAATGCATGTGCTTTCAGACCGAACCATTGCTCTGGGCATTTGTTCTTTTGCTTGCTTGCTGTTCCTCCCACTTCTTATAGTAGTAAGACTTAGAATATTCTTTGAGGAACCATTCCTGACTCAACCCTTGGTCCAGTTTAGATGGGGCTCCTTATCCCTCTTTCCTCCACCCAGTTCCAGGATTTCAGAGGATTAAGCTAATTAGCATATCTGTCCTCCCTGGCACTGTGACTGCCTCAGGAATGGGCACATGACTCAATTTGGGCCAGTGAGGAGTAGGCTCAGGATTTTCACTGGAGCTGTTGGGGAAGAGAAACTCTCTTTCCACTGGTTTGGAGCTAGAAGGCTAATCTTGGAGCTACCAGGGGCCACCATAGGAGGAAAGGCTATGTGAGCATGAAGTCCACCTGAAGGAAATTTGTACAAAGGGAGATCTGCACAGAGGGATGAAAAGAGGCACATCCTGACGTACTGAGTGCCCAGATCCAGCCATGCCTGAAGCCATCTCACTCCTGGACTTGCCAGATATTAGGGACAATATATTCCCATTAGGCGCTTTTTTTTGCCACTCAATCACAGCAAGAGTCCTAACTCACATGTGTTCAGAGGATTGGGGATTGAGATGTATATTGATAGCTGATGGTAGTATAATTCCATTAATAATATTCTAGAACATTTTGAGATAAAATGATGAATGTACTCCTTTAGCTGCAAAAACTTCACTCTTCCCTCCTCACCCCATTTCTGTGGCCCCTTCCAAAGAGGATATCTCCCATTAGCCTTTTACTTCCCTCCATCCCCCCATGCCCTCCTCCCAAGAATATTTGCTAATTCTAGTGGATGTTTATGAAACAAATGCCCTTACATCCCTGTTTTCCTTCCTTTGGAAGCAGCGAGATGAGAAGAGTAGGCAACCCTGCGCTTATGTAGGAAATAATAATATTTAAAAAAGAGACAGGAAATTATATCCGTTATAAGCTTTTTCTTTTTTTTCTTTTTTAGAATTGTAGCTTATGAGTTTATCTACGCCCGCTATAGTCATAATTACAATTTAATATCTGCATACAAAAGCTATGTAAAAATCCATTTTTCCCAAATATACAAATTTTCATTTTGGATAGTTTAAAACATTTTGATCACAGATTTCAATAGAGTTTTAGGCTGAAAAAAATATTACCGATCTAGCAATATCACTTAACACCGTTTGCAAAACAAATCTTCCGATGACTGTAAATCTTTTCCTATTCTGTTGAATTTTTCTGATTCTCAGGACATGAAAACATGATGGGGGATAAAAGGTGTTTTCTCTGAAGAAAGGCTTCATAACTAATTTGGCTCTAAAATCAGATGAAAAATGCCAATTAGGAAGAACTAAAAGAAAGGGGTGGCATAATGTCAACTCATGCATGCCCTGACATCTTCTATGTCAGCAATACACATGTAATCAAAGTGTCTTCCTTTGTCTTGCATTGTGCTCCGCAACGTACATGGGTATCATCTGCATCCTGAGGAGGACAGAGTTAAATCTGATTGTCTTGTGCATAAGGTGGGTCAGCTTTAACTGTGCAACAGAAAGCCACAAACAGCATTGTATCTGCACGATATTGCTCTTGAAGGCGGCATTAATGAATGTAGAAACACACTAGAAATGCACACTTTTTGCATTTGCAAACATTTGTACAGCACAGTAAAACTTCTGTGATAAGGCCAAACCTTTTTTTCCCTTTGTGTGTGTGTGTGTGTGTGTGTGTGTGTGTGTGTGTGTGTGTTTAAAGTTTTTATTTTTCTTTTAAAGATTAAAGTAAAATGTTTCAATTGTAAAAAATACACACCGGGCAAATCCTTACCTGGATAATAAATATCTACATCACAGTACAATAAAATTTCTTCTCTATAAAATTTAAATATGGATTATAGTCTGTCCCTATCAAAAGAAACACTATGCTAATATCTCCATATTATTAAAATAACAGGAAAAATTACGAGCTTATTTTAGAACCTTGATGCCGTAGCCATTGGAAAGGACAACGAGATTCAAATGTCTGTAAGCGTTCTCCTTTTGAAGAGGAACTGTGGCCTGGTTATTCACTTCAATTCAGTTTACGAAAAAGGTTTAGCCTTACAAATGCTGGCTACGTTTCAAAAACCATGAGACCAGTTTCATATTTTATGACTCATGCAGCAAAAGGTCAACATGACACGAATGGGTTAGAGGTCCATAGAATAAAAATGTATCACGGACAGTGACATGCTTTGAGGGCATCCGCAGTTCATGGAGGCTGGGTCTGAGGGGGTTTAGGGCTGAGGAGGAACCAAGCCTGCACCCCTGTTCACTCAGAGGCGACGCGGGGGTGGAGCCGGGCTGGGCGGTCCGATGACCGCGCTGCAGGTGGAGGAGGCGTCTCTCGGGGCGCAGGTGAGAGGCATCACAGGGCTGAGGCAGCAACATGGCAAAGTGTGCCATTGAGGACCGAGGCTCATGTGACTAGCAGAAGCTCGGAGGCGGCATGTGGTGTTTTGAGCAGAATCGTAAAGAAGAAAAGATCTTAACTTTTGTCACTATTTCTAGAAATGCTTCACGTCTAATTGAAGAGCAAAGTACACTTGAGGGTCACACACACACACACACACACACATACATACACACACATATACACACACACCGGACACCCCAAATTTAAGTGATTTATAAATAGGAATCCCAGTTGTACGGTGTGTTCTCCTCTACTGGGATGTCTCCCCGCTGGGAAGGGTTTCAGTCAGTCCACATTTGATTTGAAAGTCTGGACAACATAAGAAAAAACGTTTAAAATAATCCAGAGCAGATCCCTCCTAATCGAGTTTTATAGGATGGAGTCTTGAGGTGCACTAAGTACCTCAATCAGTTACAGAAGGAATGAGTCACCTTGACCACTGGGGTTGTGCTTTCAGTCCTTATGGCCTTTCCTTTCAACCTGAAGTACCTGAAGGCTTGTCCTACTCAGTATAAAGTAGTCAGCCTTCGACAAGATGTTTAGATCAGGGGTTTGCCTGCTTAAGGCAATCGTGTAGGGAGCCAAGGGTCACACATACTTACTTGGGGCTGGTTGGGTGGCTGTAGATCTACCAAACTGCTGGGCCAGTGGCCAATCCTGTTAATCCCTAAAGTACTGCAGTGCAGCTTTAGATCAGGCTCTGTTAGCTACACTGAATCTGGGGGTGTCTGACGCACTGGGGAATCTCTGTCAAACAAACTGAGGGGACTTTCCTGGGGAGCTCTGCTGACCGAGGAGAACCTCCAGGATCCCCCTGCTTGCTTTTCTCTCCTTCCCTTCGGAGGGAAAACCTGCCCCACCCTGAAAAGCTTCTCAGAGTTGCCCCAGAGCAGAGAAGGTGATGAAACGCTTATGTTTCAAAGAGTAGTTCTCCAAGGAGAGTCAATGGAGGGAGCTGAGAGGTTAACATGAGGGCTTGAGGAGACCGGCTAGAGGCTGCCTAAGAAAACAGAACCAAAACACTGTAGATAAGTCAAAGCCAGTAGTCTGCCCGTGAACTTCATGTTCATAATTTCAACCTCTCCACCTATTTCCTTTCTCTGGTTAGCAAGTTCCATAGTGCTGTTCTTGTTTTCTTTCCTCCCCAGAAGCCAGTATAATTGCTTTAGCACTTTAAACAAATCATTTTCCTCCCAGATTATTTCTGGTCACACTTGGGATTTTTAATGCTGTTCTTCCTTTCCCAAAGCCATCATGCCTTTCTCTAAATAACTGATGAGAAGTATGTCAAATTCCTATTTTGAATCAACACCACATATACTTTCCTTAACTGTTAAGAGGGCCACAATTTCTGTCTAATAAAGTTAGAAATTTGAATGTGAAAGAAACCATCAAAAGAACCTGATCCCCCCTTCTCCCATCCCCCAAACTAGTACAGTATTAAGGACGGGAAGGATTTTAGAGTTCATGACCTACCTATTCATCAGGTGAGAAAACCAGGACTCAAGGTCACACATCTACCACTTGACAGCACACACTAGAACTCAGGCACCCTGGCTTCTGGGCTAGTTAAAAAAGAATGAATCCACGTGGTTTTTAGGCAAGTTTCACTGATATGGCTTATTTTCCCAAATACTTCCAGGATAAGGCAGTACAAGGCAGGCAGAGGAATAATTTCTGTCTACCATGCCAGTGAAGAATGAGATACATTCGATTGCATGGGTATATCCTTTGCCCGTCTTCTGACATTGAAGTGACCAGGGGCACCATTTGCCGTCTGGGCACACCCTACTCCAGCGTTTGTCACTGGGGAGGCTGGTTGGGCAGGGAGGGTGAGTGAGGGTTCGTGTGCATGGTCTACAGGTGCTTCCTGCTGAGTGTCTTCCAGGGCAAGGCTATCAGAGGGACAGAGAGGGTCAGTGGCTGCACCAGGCTTTGTTTGGTGAGAGCCAAGCCTCAGAGTCAGAGGGAAAAGGGGCCTAGGACACACTTGTAAGTAAAGCAAAGAGCCTGAGGATCTAAGACCAGAAGGAAGCAACCTCAGAGCACTGGGATGAGAGGAGGCTCTAAGAGTGCTGCATTTCCTTCAACTTAGAACGCAACTGCACTCATCTCTCCCCGGCATCCCTCCAGAACAAGACTTAGATTTCAGCTTGTTATCGCTCCTTGGTCAGAAGGGTTGATCCATAGGGAGGTGTGTTGTCAGCTCAGCAGAGACGCAACCAGGCCGAATAACCTCAGGAGTTTGGGAGGTGAGGGGTCCGATGTCACCAAACAGCGACAACACCGTGAAATAGGTTTGATTTTTGTGGGAATTTTCTCTGAACCTAAACTGTGAGAAGCCTTCTTACTATGAGGTAACACTAGGTGAATTTTTGGAAACTGTTGAGTCACTGACATTCGTGAAGACTTCGAATTTCTTTGGGCTTACTGCAAGAAATTATTTTCCTAGTTGGCCTCAATCAGTCAAACACCTGCACATCTTTGAGTCATGCCCTTGTATAACTCGAATTAAATCATAGGATTGTAACAATTATAGTGAAAGGACAGCTAATTGTTGGGAAACAAATATTCCTATACATTCCAGGTTAGGCTGCTAAGAGAGAATAAAGAGTGCTGAAAACAGCATGCTCTTGAATAGGTAAAAATTTGTTCAGACCTTTCCCTAGTAAGCGGAAAGCCACATCTAACCAAAGGTGGTCTGCAACGTGCTAATCTGAGTGCTGCAAAAATCAGGATAGGTTCAAGATGACGATATTGTCTTGGTTTTAAGTCTTCTTTAGTCTTCTGCCGCACCATTCTGCTTGCTCCAGTCTCTGACTGGGACAGATGGGAGCTGGTGATGGCTTGGTGCTGGTGAATTAATGATTGTCCCCTGCCACCTCCACAACTGTAAAACCTCCAAAGCATTCACATCAAAGGACTGGAGAACAAAATGCAGTAGTTACAAGTACCCGCATTCAAGGGGCAATTTCATCCATGTCTAGGCCAAGGACTACCTCCCCTTTCCCCCAAACAATCCCTCCCAACACAAAGAAATAAAGGAACAAACAAAAAAGAGCTAGGCAATGGAATGAAATGACACCCAGCAGTGCTGTTGGAATTATGAGAATGAGTCAGTCTAATCCTCAAACACTTCCAAGAACAATGGGGGAAAGAGTTCCGTGGGGCATTCCACCTTCATGTGCAGGAAGCGGCTGGCATGGCAGGCTCCAATCATCCGCAGATCTGTCACCTTCATCAGGAGTTTTGGCCAAAAGTGAGTCACGTGGTGTTTCCGGTAATTGATATAGTGTTCAAAGGCCAGCAGGAAACTATCTTGGTATTTTTCTATTCTCTCAACACAGGCAAGCCCTGGGCGGTCTGAGGGGAAGAAAGAAGATGGAGGTTAATTTGGAGGCAGAAATGAGAAGGCTTGCCTGGTCCAGTTCAAGCCCTTTCATGTGAAGTGGGCTGATCTGGGGACTTTCAACTCCTAGGAATGGGCATGGAGGCTATAGGAACTCTGGGGCATCAGGGACCAAGATACCACGGAGCGGCATAACTTACATGAAGCGAGTCAATGCTTTGTTCAGATAAATGTCTCTAGTTTAGACAAATCACCTCCTTGGGTGTGAAGGGGGATGCCTCCCTCCTAGGCTACAGAAAGAGAAGCCTTGCCTAGAGAGCTGAAATACTCTGCATAATAAGGAAGGGTTTTGACAAGCATGGAAATGCAGAGAAGAGAGAGGTGTGAAAAGAGATTGCGAAGATCTCAGGAGGCCTGGATGCCAGAGGAGGAATGTCCCATGGGAAGAAACGCTGGTGAAGACAAAGCAGCACGATATCAAATTTTAGTTGTTTACCTTCCCGTCCCTTATACCTTTGGTTGCTACCGTAGCAGCCCTGGGTTGGTGGTGTCTTGGGAAATTAAAATGAAAAGAAAAGGGGACGTGAGCGACGCTAGGGTCACCCTGTGCAGAGAAGAGTCACAGTGGGAAGCTGGAGCTAGAGGAGACCATGACCATGTACAGCCCAGGAAACCTCCCCAAGTCTTGGGAGGACCACTGGTGTAGGAGAGGAATCAAGGCAGTTTCAAAAAAATGATAGAAGGATGTCAAAAGAAGGCTGGATGACAGGGGAATATCTAGGCTGCAAGCGATTGGGTTGCAAAAGTGGGTACAGAGGGACTGTACCTCAACATAATAAAGGCCATATATGACCAGCCCACAGCTAACATCATACTAAATGATGAAAAGCTGAAAACTTTTCTTCTAAGATAGAGGACAAGACAAGGATGCCCACTCTTGCCACTTTTATTCAGCATAGAATTACCAGTCCTATCCACAGCAATTAGGCAAGAAAAAGAAATAAAAGACATCCAAATTGGAAAGGAAAAAGTAAAACTGTCACTATTTGCAGATATCATTCCCAACTGCATCAAAAAGAATAAAATACCTAGGAATAAATTCAACCAAGGAGGTAAAAGACCTATACACTGAAAACTGTAAGACACGGATGAAAGAAATTGAAGAAGACACAAACAGTGGAATAATATCCCATGCTCATGGATTGGAAGAATTAATATTGTTAAAATGTCTATGCTACTCAAAGCAATCTGCAGATTCAATGCAATCCCTATCAAAATTCAGTGGCATTTTTCACAGAAATAGATTAAACAACGCCAGAATTTGTACGGAGACATAAAAGACCCCGAATAGCCAAAGCAGTCTTGAGAAAGGAAAACGGAGCTGGAGGTGTCACACTCTCTGATTTACAATAATATTACAAAATTATAGTAATCAAAACAGTATGGTATTAGCATAAAAACGGACACATAGATCAATGGAACAGAATAGAAGGCCTAGAAATAAACCCATGCATATGTGGTCAATTAGTTCACGACAAAGGAGCCAAGAATATACAACAGGGAAAGGACAGTCTCTTCAATAAATGGTGTTGGGAAAACTGGATAGCCACATGCAAAAGTATGAGACTGGACCCCTGTCTCATATCATATACAAAAATTAGCTCAAAATGGATTAAAGACTTGAATGTAAGACCTGAAACCATAAAACTCCTAGAAAAACATAGGTGGTAAGCTACCTGGCCTAGGTCTCGGTAACGATTTTTTGGATTTGACTCCAAAAGCAAAAATAAGCAAGGAGAACTATGTAAAACTAAAAATCTTCTGCACAGCAGAGGAAACCATCAACAAAATGAAAAGGCAACTTACTGAATGGGAGAAGATATTTTCAAATCATATATCTGATAAGGGGTTAATATCCAAAATATATAAAAAACTCATACAACTCAATAGCAAAAAGCCAACCAATCCACTTGAAACATGGGCAGAGGATCTGAATAGACATTTTTCCAAAGAAGACATACCAGTGGCCTACAGGGACATGAAAAGATGCCCAGCATCACTAATCATCAAGGAAATGCAAATCAAAACCACAATTAGATATCACCTCATACCTGTCAGAATGGCTATTATCAAAAAGAAAAATAACAAGGGAACGCTTATGCACTATTTTGGGGAATATAAGTTGGTACAACCACTGTGGAAAACAGTATGGAGGTTCCTCAAAAAATTAAAATAGAGCTACCATATGACCCAACAATCTCACTTCTGGGTATTTATCTGAAGAAAACAAAATCACTAAGTCATCAAAGACATATCTGCACCCCCCATGTTCTCTGAAGCATTATTACCATAGCTAAAGTGTGGAAACAGCCTAAGTGTCCATTGATGGATGAATGGATAAAGAAGATATGATTCACACACACACACACACACACACACACACCCCACCCTGGAATACTATTTAGTCATAAAGAATGGAATCTTGCTATTTGCAACAATATGGATGGATCTTGAGGGTATTAGGCTAAGTGAAATAGGTCAGAGAAAGACAAACACCGTATGATTACACTTATTTGTGGAATCTAAAAAACAAACAAAACCCCAGCAAGCTCACAGACACAGCAGATTGGTGGGTACCAGAGGACGGGGGTGGGTGGGTGAGATGGGTGAAGGGGGTCAAAAGGTACAAACTTCCAGTTATAAAATAAATAAGTCATAGGGATGTAATGTACAGGTGACTATAGCTAATAATACTGTAATTGCACATTTGCAGGTTGCTAAGAGCGTAAAAGTCCTCATCGCAAGTCCTCATTGCAACTATATATGGGGTTGGATATACAAATATCCAGTCATTATCTTGTACACCTGAAACTAATGCAATGTTATATGACAATTATACCTCAATAAAAATTAAAAAAAAAAGAACTGTATAAACCTGAATGAATTCCTCATACAGCTTCAGGGAGCCCTACCATCCCCCTGCCCACTTCTCAGGTTGTGGCTCTGATCACATACATTCATGCTCCACGTGTCTAGTTATTGAAATATCTGTATTAGTAAAACTCTAAGTAGGGTTCTGCTTAATCTGAAAGGAAGAATCAGGGCTATTGTCTCAATGCACCCTTCTGAGTTTAAACAAAATATGCTGGCTTTTGAAATCTGCTATCCAGCTCAAATTGCAATTTGTGCATTTTAATTTCGTGTTTTCCTTCCTATTTCATGCTGCTGCTCTGAGGCTCTGCTGAATCTCCCTTCTGTTCCCCGTCTCCTCTCTCTCTTTGCATGTGCCAGATAAATTCTCCACAGGATCCTGTAACTTTTGATCCAGACAGAAGATCAACATGATGTTGCTCTGCACTTACTTTGTGCAGTTTCTTTATTTTAAAGGACACTGAAGGCCAGAGACCCTAGCAGCTTCCCTCGAGGTCACACAGGGAGGCCTTAGATGAGTTACACATTTTATTTCTTTAAGGATAATTCTACTGATGGGCCGAGGGCCCTGGCTTCTCCCTGGCTGTCGACTGGAGACTGCCCTCGGCTTCCAGGGGCCACAAGCAGCTCCCTGTCACCTGAGCAAGGAGAGTTGTCAGAGCACCTCTGCTCCCAAGAGGGACTCGCGTATAATATAATGTCACGCAGTCACATGGGTGACACTGAATTCCCCAGATTCTAAGTGGAGTAGGTCATGGGTTCCCACACACTCAACAGGAGGGGGTGAACATCAGAAGAGGAGGAAAAGGGAAGGCCGTGCCAGAGCCTGCCCACCACACAGGCTAAGGGTATGGGTGACACCAGCATCCTGTGCGAAGTCCAGGACACACAAAACCAGAGGGGGGCAGGTTGGCCAACCGCCCCAGGCAGGCCGGGCAGTGTCTATGGAAGGCGGACCATTTCATCGAGTCTTTAGCACGGCTCCTCTTTTCCCTCCCCACTACACGGGGAGACTGCAGAAAGCATCAGGAGCCCGACACCCACCTTCAGGTCCCAGGCCGTCGGCTAACCCCCGCTCGCTCGCTTGCTGGAGGGGAGCGAGACGTGATTCTGAAGCTACCGGGGGACCGGAAACTCATCAAGTGATCTGAATGCACACCAGACAAGCGCGAGCTCTCTGGATGCCCAGTCTGGGCACACTCACCTGAAGACATCAGCAGGACGGCCTGAAGGAGTGCGACTTCAGTGTCATCCAGGTTGAAAGAAGACAGCGACATGCCCAGGTCGAAGATGGCATCGGACACCACCCCGAGACCCCCGTTTTTGAGCTGGCCCCGAGTCACCGCCATCTCCCCGTTCAAGGTTAAAGTCTCACTTTCTGGATCGTAGCGCACAGCAGCGCGAAGGGACATGATCTCCATGCAGCAGCCTTTGAGGAGGATTATCTGGTCTTCGCATGGCAGCTGAAAAGAACCAGGGCACGTCAGCAAGGAGCAGTTGCCAGTTAGGAAGCGCGCACGGGGCCTCCAGGGCCATGGGGACGGTCCCCCGCAAGCAGCACCCGTCCTGCCCTCTGTGAGCCCGTGGCCTTCCCTTCCTGCTCGGCTGCAGACGGCCACAACCATTTTTCATACTCCAGACTGCTCGTAATCTTCACCAACTTTAATCTTGGTGGTTTGCATTATATTCCAGTCATATGTGAAACTGTGCTAGTCACGGGGGTGTCTATTACACCACCAACGGAGACCTGCCTAAATGCACCCCCATTTTGGTCTGGTAGCTCTAACAGTCAACAGCTGACTCCACCGTTCAGCTGGCAACTGCCCTGCTCCGTTTTTCGAAGCAACTTTGCTCCCTGAATCTCTTAAAAGGCCAAGAACGAGGAGGTCGCTTACAGATGCATGTCACCCACAAGACCGAGAGATGTCCCAGCTTTGCTCAGTCACCTAGTGAGCCAGAGGTGAGACCAGAATCCAGACCTCCTGGCTCCTAGGTCGTTACGTTCTCCTCAGCACCTCGGGCACCAGAATCACTCCACATGCTGGATCTTTCCGCCAGTGTCCTAATCTCATTTTAAGCTCATTTGGTTGCCCTGTTAATTAGGGTTTGTGATAATGTGATAACAGCATCAATAATAAACTTAAAAAAAGAAAACTTTGTGAAGAGAAATAATAAAAAATGAGAGTTTGATTTTCTGGAGGGGGAGAATGTTTAAGTGCCGTCATCAAAGTAGTTTGAAAGACTTAGTTAATGGGTGTTTTTGACGAATTGGGCATCGTGCTAAGATTTACATGCGTCACCTTGTTTAATGTTCGCAGCAATGCAGCGAGGTAAATATTCTAATTCCAGTTTTACTGACAGGTGTGGAAATTCAGGCACTAAGAGATCGAGCGACATGCTAGGGAGTCCCATGAGTGTTTGTGGGTGAGGCGAGGGGTGGAAGCCAGCTCTGTCAGAATCCAAGGCTAAGAGAAGGGGAGAGCTCGCTCTTCGAAGGGCTTTGGGTGTGCGTTTCCGTAAACGACGAACGTGTAATGACACGTAATTTCTATCTCTTCATTAAAGCAGGTACCAGTTCTCTTTTGGGAAATACTCTTGGCAACACCTGACTGGTTCAATTTAGGATATTATGTCAGACTGAAAGTAATACTACTGAATTACCTTTAAAATATGGGATATTTCATATTTTTTACTAACTCAACCTACCCACCTTACTGTTTAATTGCTTTGCTTTCTCTATAGCATAAAAGGCATTTTGTATTTGGTTCTGGAATCCATTCGTGTGAATTCTCTCCTTCTACTCATTAAAAAAAAAAAAAATGACTGCAGTTTGCTTTTAATTAGGCTCTAATTTGTACTCCTCAGTTACATCCTTGGATTCCTGGCCCTGGGGCCTGGTAGGAAACAGGAGACCAGAGCTTAGCTAGATCCTCCACAGGCAAGTGGAAAGTTGGCTCAAGTGTGTGGACACTGGCTTAACTGCCGAGGGCAGCGGTCCTGTCTGCAGCCCCATCACTGTCACCGAGGGCTTGTTAAACACACACTGCTGGCCCTGCAGTCTCGGTGTCTGCATTCTCTGAGTTCCCAGGTGATGCCCACGCACCTGGTTCAGGGACCCCACTCTTGAGAACCACGGACATAGAGTAGCAAAGAGAAATGACTCATCAGATAAAACCATTGTTTTCTTTTTTTTAAGCTGTCACATAGTATGCAGCTAAGAGTTAAAATTTCAATACAAGCAGAATAAGGATTTGTCAAGGATCACCAACGGTTTAAAAACTAGGCCAGATGCCTTTTCCTTTAAGAGGGGTTTGCAGGATCCTGCTGAGGCCTGTTTCCGCACGTGGGCAAACAACCTCTTAGTCACCTGCCAAAAGACTTCCATTGCGAGAACGCTCCAGAAAGGGCCTGCCAGGCAGAGAGGCTCCTGGGAGAGCGTCACTCGGGTTGATTGGCAGGGACGCCAGTGCCCTGCACTCTAACAGGTGATTCTTAGGTGCGCTTTTGGCAGCTCTGCCCGCAGTGACGTCAGAGCTTTCGAAGCCCTCGGTTGGCAGGCTGGCATAGATCTTAGCAGAAAACTATCGCAAGTGCGGTTTGAACAGCAGATGCGTCAGATTGCCTCTGGCACGAAACTCCTGGTCCCCGAGGCCACCTGGGGTCTCCAGCCCACTCCACAGGTAGCTCAGGGCCTCCACAGTTCATTTCCCTCTTCGGCGTTCCAAAGAGGGTGTCAAAGGGTAAAGGCCCTCAGGAGGCCACAAACACCAGAAACGTACGCATCTCTGCTGTCAAAGTAGCCGCCCGCCCACATTTTTTTTCAGTTTGGAGACTACAAAATATCAGGGTTGAAAGAGAGATGAAATCATGACTTTGAAGCAGATGTAAATTCCTAAGGGAAACTTGAAGGGAGAAGCTCGCCGCAACTCATGCTTGAAAAGTTGCGTGCTGAGCCCTCAGCCTTGCCAAGGACATAAGTGCACGGCGTGTTTGTGGCTGGTGGTGGCGAAGGCTTCTTTTCTTTCTTTAACTGACATATCTCTCAGAGGCCGGTTTCCACGAGCTTTACGTTTTCTGAAAAACATTTTCTGGTGGGTATTCAAAGGGGAACACAGGACTGACAGGCTAGCTCAAGTCGTAGAGCTAGCAAACTCCACGGAGTTCTTTCCAGACACCAGGGACTGAGAAAAGAGGGCACAGCCCGGAGAGAGAGGACCAAGAGAGGCCCAGGGAAACAAACTCAACCCAGTGCACGGGAACGAAAGATGGTACCTGGCGTCAGAGGAAGCCGGTGTCCACGGCGCAGCCGCGAGAGGGTACACACTTTCTAGAGGGCAACTTGGCAACACG
Organism: Delphinus delphis; assembly: GCF_949987515.2. NCBI lineage: Eukaryota > Metazoa > Chordata > Mammalia > Artiodactyla > Delphinidae > Delphinus > Delphinus delphis. The sequence goes on from NC_082686.1 coordinate 141,076,915, forward strand.
TATCGAGAGCCCTAAAAGGTGTAGCCAAGGCCCTTAAATTCCGCTTCTAGGATTTGCCCTTAGGAAATAGGCAGCTTTGTGAACTGGGTATAGGTACCAGGATGCTCACTGCAGAATATTTGTATTAGTGAAAAACTGGATGTGAGCTAAAGATCCTGTAACAGCAGATAACCTAAGTTATGGGAGAGCTATTCCTTAGCATACTATGTGGTCATTAAATATTATTTTGTCTCGTGGTTACCAGTAGGGGGGAGGGGAGGGGGGATACAACCTACTGAGTATAAGATGGCTCAAGGGTGTCTTGTACAACACGGGGAATAGAGCCATATTTTGTAATAGCTAAATGGAAAGTAACCTTTAAAAATTGTGTAACAATTTAAAAAGTAATGAACTGTAGAGTTAAGCAATATTATTTCATGAGAGAATACTTAAATGTTATGTTCTACAGCTGAGGGTAGAAAGTTAAGGCATTAGACACCAGGGTGCTGGCAGTGATCCGTGTCTTTATCTTGGTGCTGGTTACGCGGGTGTGTTGGGTCTGTGACAATTCATTGACCTGCACCCTTATGATATGTGCCCCTTACTCTTTAGTAGAAAGTTTGAAAAGGTAGTTTCCTAAGTAGAACGTTCATTATGGTACAAACTATATTCATATATTCCATATATGTATGTGTGTGTATATATGTACGTGTGTGTACACACACAGATTTGAGAAAAGGAACTACGCTCCAAAATGTCAGCAGTTTATCGCCTGGTGGTGTTACCATGAATCGTTGCCTTTATTGTGCTGTGTCGGTCTCCAATGAATACGTATGATTCCTGTAACAGCCTCCAAAACTTTAATAGACGTTAATTTAAAAAAATGGTCAGAGGCATGGAAAAGCACACCAAATACAGATAGAAGTCACAGTTCCTTGTCCAGGGCTCGCCGGCTCCCCTGGGGTGGGTACGAGTGGTCCCCACCATGCGGCTGCTGGCGGCCCGCGTGGCACCTGGCCCCCAGCACCCTGCGGCCGGGGGTGACCAGGAGTCATACGCTCTGTCTCAGCAAGGCCTACGACCAGATGGATCCCTGCGTCCCGAAGCCCAGTGCTCTGTCCTTCCGGGTGTGGCTTCTGTGCAGGCTCAGAAATGGCCACGAGAAGGGTCCCTATCAGGGTCTGAGGTCTCTCAGGATCCTAGCGGGCTCCCTTGACTGCAAACTCAGACGCACGTGAACTGGAGGCCACGGTGGGATGGGGTCATTCCAGGTGAGGACACTAAGCCTCCTTCTGGGGGATACTAGGTTCCCTGGCACTCAGGTAGCTTCCATAAGGGGCCCGGGGCCGGACGTGGCCCTCTCTGTTTGCTGTCTTTCTGGGACCTCTTGGAGGTCTGAAGAGCAACAGATTGGCCCTTGGTGGGGTTTTTCGAAGGGGAAGATTCTCCGGAAAACATCATCAACCCCATTTGATTAAAAAAAAAGATTAGGGACAGAATGGTAATGTAATAGATGAAAGAACAGCAGAATTCACAGCTGAAATTTATGGAACATTTATGACCCAGGCACTACCCATAAATTATCCCATTGAAGCCTCCTAATAGTTCTAAGAGGTAGATCTTACTCTGACTCCTATTTTAAAGATGAGATAACCAAGGTTTGAAGACATCTGATAACTAATCAAGGACGCTCGCCCCTGCGGAGCCCGTGCCCTCAGCTCCCACATGGTAGGACGGCTACAGTTGGGATGAAGTGTCCCGAGGAAAGTCTATGAGCTCTGGTGGGTGAGCTCTTCAGTGTGCCCTGAAGGTGGGGCAAGAAAGGGTGAGCTTCTAAGAGGGAAGACTTAAGGAGATTTTAAGATCCTTGCTCTGTGAGGGTCATTTCACCTGTCCTTGAGGATGAAGAAACCACACAGCCATCTTGCTGGGATATGTAGTGGAAATAATACAGATGGAGACTCAAAAGAACCAGGGCCTCACCTTGAGTGGGTGAAATTCATCTCTTCGATCTTAATTTTCCCCATCTGTGAAATGGGGTTAATTAGAGCCATCCTGCTGATCTGTTAGCAGGACTGGATTTAATGTGGCGAACCTGGGCGTGGCAACCGGGACATCACAGGTGCTGACTGATGGAGCGATGGCTGTCATGTTTTCCTGCGCCTGGAGCCAGGCAGGTCGAGAGGCTCTTTGTCGACCTCATGTGGACAAGCTAATGGATGACGACCCAACAGAGAAGGTGGGGAGGCGCACGAAACAGTGCATTGCCGTTCTGTACTGCCACGGCTTTCGTATGACTAAGCCCCGACTAATTAGTATTAAATTACACGTCATAGTCAGTATTCCTGGAGAGCGAGGAAACTATAATGAGAAGGAATGAAGAAGGAAAAGCAATCTCCTCACCTCACAAAACATAGGCAACTTTTTGGCAAAATCCACCACTCTGGTAATTGCTGGTGTGATGATTTTTGTAAAATGGCTGAAGGCTTCCAAGTCGACCTTTCCACCTTCTGGGGCGTTTACTATTGGCGCTTGTCCAATGTCTTCTGGCTGAGGTGAGACAAAGAAAATTTAAATGGAGACATCGAAGGGACCACGGGTCACGGTTCTCACGCGGCAGAAAATCTCTTCTGAACTGACATACTGTACACTTTCCGCATCTTTTGTTAACAGACCCTGCAGTTTTCACGCCCTTTAGTTCTCTGGGCAAAGATACCTGTCTTGGCCATTGCTTTCAAAGGCCCCCAGTGATCATGGTCACAGGATTGTTGCTGCAGAAAGAAAGAGAAAGAGGGAGAGAGAGAAAGAGGGAGAGAGAGAAAGAGGGAGAGAGGGAGGAACAACAGGAATGCTTCTGACTGCACAAAGGTGACCTGTGCTCTGGGGGCTCTGGGTGCCGTTTTCAGAGCACGGCGTACTCTGGAGGGTGCCTTTCTGTGGGAGGTGGGCACGGTGTGGGCAGGGATGGGGAGCCCTGGCCAACAGCACCCGGGGGCGTCGTTCTTGCTTCCGATGCCTTTTGCTTGGCTTGAGCCCTCCACACGCCAGCTGGAGGAGGCCTCCGCGGGCTGGGGGAAGCCCTCTGCTTTGGGTTGCCTTCAGGGACTGGGCTGTGTACGCTGGGCAAACTGGAGGGCAGAGTGGAGAATTTACTGGTACGACTTCTCTGCCCTTGTTCGCAACCATCCATCGCCTTGCTGCTCACAGGGTGGGTGTCAGCAGCTTGGGTGTCATCTGGAGACTTGCTGGAAATGCAGAATCCCGGCCCCCTCCCCAGACCTGCTGGTGCAGAAGCGTCACGCGCGCAAGCCCTCAGGCGCTGTGCACACGCCAGGCCCCCATGTCCACTGGGGCCTTCCAGCTCCTCGGCCTGCTGTCCAGTGACTGCCATGCTGTGGCCTCTCCACTATCTGCTGTTGTCAGCACTGCTCCCTGCCAGGGGCAGTCCTCCCGGTCACCCCTACTGGTCCTTGTGATGACAATGACCGCCTCAGGGGGTTCTCACCCAGTTCCCGGCAGGCAGATGGGCAAAGGAGCACCCAGGGAGGTTAAAGACGGTCCCCTGAGGCCAGGACTGATTGCTGGTCTTCCGGGAAGTTTAATGGGATCAGAGGATCCTACCCTGCCCGACGGTGACCCTCTTTGCCTAGAGTCACGGCGCACATGCAGGAGCCAGGCAGCAGGGTGGGAGGCGCGGGAAGCGGGGCAGAGAGGGCAGCGGGTACCGGCTCTGTGAGCCTGCTGAGCCGTCACCGCCGAATGGCTGGTGAGCGCACCGCTGGTGACAAGACCGTGGCCTGCCTCCTAGGTCCCCAGGCTTTCCTGTGCATCAGAATGACCCCCCAGACTTTCCAATTTAGGTCTCTGTTAGAGAATCTGAGCTCCTAACAACTTCCCAGGGCACCAATGCTTCTGGTCTGAGACCACACTTTGAGAACCCACTGGGCTAGCACTGAGGAATCCACTTCCCATTTTTCTCCCCCCATCTCCCCTGTTACTGCTCACGTCTAAGTTTTAGCACGAGGAAAAGCAAGGATGATTCTTCCACTCTCTTGCTGCCAGGGCACCAGGGTCAACAGGAACAGCCCAGGCCCTCCAAAGTGTGGTCAAAGTTGTGGGTACAGCCTGGGGAAGGATTTTTAAATCTATTACATAACAAATGCTGGCAGCACTGACCTTTTTGGAATTCTTCTGTTTATTTTATTTCACTTTTTTATTGTTTGTTTTGGGGGCAGTGAGTGGATGGGAAAGAAAGCTGGTTTCCGTCTTGTTTCAGAATCAATGACGATATTCTGGGGCAACTGCTGGCATGGCAAAGCCTAGGAAGGCTACTGGTTCTCCGGGTGCAGACGGAATTGATGGAATAATCACAGGTACAGCTTCTCTCACTCTCTCTCTGTCTCTCTGTCTTTCTCACATAGACTGAGCTAAGGGAAAAGGTACACAGAAAGTCTGGGCGTGATTCTGAGACACAGTGAAGTTGGGTCACTGCTCCTTCTGGCATCCTTCAGACCTCCTTGCTGGTCTTTCTCATCCCTGCCACCCCGAAATGCGGCCTGTCTCACCTGCGTGTTTACTGTACAGCTCTCTTATGAAGATCAACTGATAAAAGGAACATGGTCACACATTAAAAAGGTAGGGAGGTGTACACACACACACACACACACACACACATAGGGTGAACTTTTTAAGAAATAAAAATATTTTAATAACATAGCTTTGGCCTGGAATGGTCTTCAGTGGCTTACTATGGATGTTAATAATCTCCATTTAATCTGTGAGTCTGTGGGGCATTTGAATCACCGTCTGTGATACCTCTAAAGGCTTGAAAAATAGGAGGGAAATTATACAAGGAAATATGACAATTCTAACTAAAATTAAATGCCCAAATGTAACAACCTCACAAGCTTTCCTGTTGATAGATATCAGAGTAGGAAAAAAATTTACTTTTAAGCCTTTGGGTATTTAATGGAAAATACAATTGCTAGAAGGAAAACCACATACAAAGTAGAAGCCTTCTATTACGTTATGAAGCTTTCTGCCCATAATAGGTCTTGGATACTAGAAAAAAACATAGAGGAGCTTGGTGTGGTGTCTGCTGGTTCCAGGAGATTCGAGCTCCAGCCAGGATGGTTGAGGCTGTTTGCAACGACCGTCTGGGGTGAACCTGGAGCTTTACTACCAATAGAGTAGAGTTCCTTCTCCCTGTCCTTCCCTCGTCCCCCACCCTCGCCCCCCCACACTAATATGGATGCTTGTTTTTGAAAACTCATGTCAGTAAAAACTTAGAGGCTGAAAAAAGAAAATAGATGAATCGACCCAAGTTAACACATCAGGAATACAATTAAAGTTGAGCTTGTTTGTGACTTCCCTGAAGGTTTTTTACCCATAAGGACAACACACTATTTGCTAAAATATTTGGAAGATGTTAAAAATAGAGTACCAATATTTGGCACAATTGAATCTACTGGATCGCTTCTTACAGCTAGTAGCCTAGAGTGCACTCCCTGAACACGTGTGCTCACACACACACACGTGTGTTTATGCACATGAGATCAAACTCGGAGACTGAGGATAGGTGAGGCTTGCAGGCTCACCACTGGGGACTGTGGGGAAGCCTGGTTTTTGCCTCTGTGGATCAAAGTGCTTGAGCTGCTCAAAGGGGTGGGCAGGGGGCCCTAATGGACCTCCGGAGCCTGCCCTGCCTACCTCTTCCCGTCTCTGCCACAACTTGCTTCATGCTTTTCCACCTCGGGGCGGCCTTCCTCCTGGACTTTTGCTTTCTTCAAAGTCCTCACTTCTGTCTCATCTCTGCCAGTTCCAAACCACCCACTTCCAATTCTGTCTTCTCCTCGAAGCCCTCTCAGATGGCCTCAGTGGGAAATGAGTCTACCTCATTTGAATACACCTGGTGGCCCATGTAACCACTCATCTGCATCTAGGCACTTATTACTGTTACTTTTATTGTAGTTATGCAGGTACACATCTAAGATATGAACTTCTCAAGGTGGGGGGATACGCCTTGAGTACCGGTCTACTGTGTAGACGGCACTGGGCCAAATGGTGGAGGATTGAGGGACTGAATAAACCTGTGTTTATACACGCACTCAACCAGTGTTTCTTGAGCAACTACTATGGGGTCAGGCCTTGTTCGAGATGCTGAGGTGACAGCAATGAACAATGTATCCTCAAGGAACCTTCATACAGCGAAGGAAGACAGACAATAAATGAAAAGCATACTGTCAGGTTGGAAGAATTTTAGTTTGTGATAAGACTGGAGATGGCCTAATAATACATGGGGCCCAGGAGGTAGGGTGGTCAGCCAGGCCCCTTTGAGAAGTGATTTGTGAGCTTTAACTTGCAGAATGTCACGAAGGCAGCCTTCCACAGACGCAGAGGACATTTTAGGCAGAGGGCAAACCCAGTGCAAAGTCCCAAGGTCAGGAAGGAGGCCCGTGTGGTTAGGCCCAGAGGTGGCATGAGATAAAGGATGGAGGGGCGGCAAGGGTCCCATCACGATGGGCCTTCAGGGCCATGGAGGGGAGATGGGCACATTTTAAATGCCATGGGGCGCCGCTGAAGGGCTTTAAACGGGAGCAGCATGACGAAATTTATGGTTCTATGTGGAGAAGGGATGTGGTTGCCGAGGAAGAGGTGGGAGAACAGCAGCAGTGGTTTGGGCAGGAGATGAAGTGGGCTGGACCACGGGGGCAGCAGGAGAGATGGAGAAAAGTGGGACCTGGAGACATATCTAGGGAGCCCAGGGCAGGGGTTTCTGATGGGCTGGAGATGGGGTGAAGGTCAATAAGGAATCCAGCACGTCTCCTCTGGGGCAGTGGAGCGGGGAACCTATAGAAGGAGAGATTCAGGGGTGTGTGCAGGTGTGGGCTTCAACCCTAGCTCAGCACTAGAGGTGGCTGGTATGACACAAATCGAGACGAACTGGGGCTTTGTGCTTTGACTGTTGCATCAGAATTGTTCAAGGTGAGTAGGAAGTGCTACCAGTTGACCCCTTTGCAAGTGGCTGTCTCAGAGCTGAGGGCTTCTTGGCTGGGGTCTCTGGCACATGCAGCGGGGATGGGGCCAGACGGGACTCTTCTCTTCCTCTGAGTGATCACAGTGTGTCTCCCCGCACCTTTGTGATGGGGAACAAATCGTGATGAGAGGTCCCTGGGCCTTGGGCCTTTTCCTGGGGAAAGCAGGGACAGGATGGTACGGGTGGTGGTGCAGGGATGACGCACACTGTAACTCCATAGGAGCTTGTTAACGACATGCCAAGCACTTCTATCTATTACTTTTACACCACTGATAAGGGCATAAAGGCAACCGAGACTTAGAGGTGGGAGGCAACTTACCCAAAGTCACATAATTAAAAAGCAACAGAGGCAAGCAACAAACTCAGGCTGTCTGGTTCCAGTTTCTATGCACATAACTACCAGACTACGCTGCCTTTTTCTGATGTAATTATAACCATTTTGGGTGACAGAAGCCTTCCTGGCTTGACTGCACTTGTTTTATGACCACACGTGGTCAAGTCACCCATCCTGCATCACCCTTCTGCTTATGCCCCTTTTCTGAGGCTGTTGTTGAGAATTTGTGTCATCAGACAGTAATTCTGCCAGGGGAAAAGTGGGGCAGGCCCACCCTGGTTCTGCTGGTCACATTTGATACCTGGTGGAAAATCCACCCGAAGCCATACCTTTGCATGTGAACTAAGGGAGCAGAGTAATAAGGAGACAGGCTGGGACCTGGGACCTGGGACCCTTGGCTGCAGGGCTCGCACCCGGACAAACGTCTCCTCCCACAAGAAAATACAAAGAAACTATAAGGGACTAAAAATAACTGCGTACATGTGCAGTTGGGGCAAATAATGGACAAGACAAAACAAAAAGACCAAAAAAAAAAACCCACCTGCCACTTCTGAAGAGCCGGGAGCAAAAGCACAGTACTGGGCATGCTCCTTGCACTCAGCACCACCAAGGGGTGGGCAGACCACCTAGGACATCCCTCTGGCCCCACCCCTGGCCCCGCCCCTCCCCTCCCCTCATATAAGGAACCAGCTCACCCCCCACTCCCCCCAGGGAGCTAGCAAGGGCAACTGCTACTTGTTCTCGCTCCCCCCTGCTGCAGCAGGGACCCCAATAAAGCCTTGCCTGAATTCCTTTTCTGGCCTCTGATCAATTTCTATTGATTAGGGAGTCCAAGAACTCTGGCGGGTAAAAACAACACAGTGTTCAACAGACAATACTGTTGCTGTACGGAGTTTACTCCAATCCAATGTCTTCCACATCTGGGAGCGCAGATGTGAGCTGCCTTGGTGGAGAGACTCTGCTTTCCCTTGTTCACCACCACCGGCCTCTTGCCCCCCTCTCAGTCCACATCTACTTTCCATCATCACTGCCACCACACAGGAATCGGCACTTCTGCACCATCAGAGATTTGAGTGGATTGGAGAATGACTTAAATGTTTTTGGAAGTAGTTTTAAAGAGTGGCTTTAGAATTACTGTGAAAATCTGCATGGCTTTTGCAAAAGTTCCTTACTTGCCAATGACTCATTTTCACAGGCGTATCGATTTGAAACCCCGGTCCAACCACCCGTCTCTGTTTATGACTTGAGTCCTGGTCTTCGGGTAAAAAACGATGAAGAAGCTCCTTTTGGGAAGTAAGTTACTTACCCATTCCAGATAAATGAATACTTCTAGCTTTTATGACAACGTATAATTTTTAATCCCTTATGACATTGCCACACTATTATTAACATAATAGCCCTCCTCAAATTCTTTTCCAGAACAAGATGGGCAATCATCACATAAAAATAAATGAAATAATATACATAGCAGTGTTGTAAGCAAAAAGAGTGGTATTGGCCACACAAGAAATGCAAATCTGAACGTGCAGAAGCCAGTTCAGGACATAGATACTATGTAGCAAAGCTGTCTTTAATGAAGGATTGTTTTTTTTGTTTCTTAGAGATTTTTTTGATGTGGACCATTTTTAAAGACTTTATTGAATTGGTTACAATATTGTTTCTGTTTTACGTTTTGGTGTTTTGGCCGGGGGGCATGTGGGATCTTAGCTCCCGGACCAGGGATTGAACCCGCACCCCCTGCTTTGGAAGGTGAAGTCTTAACAACTGTACTACCAGGAAAGTCCCTAATGAAGGATTCTTTAATTCACCCCTCAAAAGCGTGAACTTTTTCTCCTGAGCATAAATACTCAGTCAGAGTCACCCTGCTGCAGGGGATGTGCGTAAATGTGTCAAGTGGCTAAGACACAGGGCTCAGTTGTGCTGTTTCTGAGGATGGGCCCATGGAACTGGATGGTTTGTTACACAGGTATTTACTGGGCTCTATTCTGGTTACCTACTGCTGTGTAACAAACCTCCCCAAAACGTAGTGGCTGAAAACAACAAATTTTCACTCTCTCTCAGAGTTCTGGGGATTGATGGGCTCAGCTGGGTGGTTCTCACTTGGGGTCCCTCATGAAAGGGCAGCAGAGTCTGGTGTCACCTGCAGGCTTTCTTACTCACATTTCTGGTGCCTGGGCTGGTTGGGAATCTCTCCAAATGGCTGGCTTGAGCTTCCTCACAGCATGGTGGTCTCAAGGTAGTTGGACTTTTTTTTACATGGCAGTTGGCTTCCCTCAGAGAGACCAGATGGCGTCCCTCTCCAACATAACCAGTGCGGAACTGCAAGCCTTCTTATAACTCAGCCTTAGAAGTCGCTCTGCCCAAATCCATTGCTTCAAGGAATCACAGCCCAGCCCAGCCTCAAGGGAAGAGAGGAATACACTCCACCTCTCCATGGGAGAGAATGGGCCGTGAAGACAGGGAGGAAAGAATGTATTGGCAGTCACCCTGGTGAAAAGATACCACACGTTTCAACCATGTTGCATAGTGTGGTCGTTGAGAGCATGGATCCTGGAGCTGGGCTGTGTCCATCACCACTGCTTACTAGCTGGGGGATTGAGGGTAAATCTCCTTAACGTCTTTGTCTCCGTTTGTAAAATGGAGATACTAACCACATCTGCCTACATAGGTTGGTTGACATAGGGAGTTAATATCTGGAAAGCACTTACACTGGTACCTGTCACTTGGCCAGGGCCATCCAAGTGTCTCCTAACTTAACTGTTAGTGGCTGCCATCCACAGAGGAGTGTGTTAGAAGCTGCTCGTTAACAAAAATGAAGGTAATTATTGGAGGGCAGGCGGATTATGGGTAAGCTTTTTCTTTCCAAAAATTTCCTTTAAGGTTGTTGTTATACCGTCTTCATGAAACCAACCAAACCAAACCAAAGCAAAAGCTAGCCCATTATAGTGGTGATGTTGAGGCGTGAAGACAATGACAGCCTATATCTCTTTGTTCAGATGAGGAGTGCCCTCACCTACCCGGGAGATACAAACAGACCCACAGAATATCCGATGCTGGGGCTGAGTGAGGTCCTCATAAAGCTTCATGTCATAAACTAAGAGCTGGGTCAGTCTCCGAGATGGCCAAACACCAGCTGGTGGTGGGACGGGTGGTGCATCTGGGAACTGGGGACAACAGACGTGAGTTGGCCTTTGGGCCTGGCCCAGCCACTTTCTGGCATTGTGACCTTCGGGCGAGACACTGAAGGCTTGGTTTGTGTACCTACAAAACGGGGATAGTGATTCCAGCCTACCTACCCCAAAGCGTTGTGAAGTCCAAAGAAGAAATAGAAGGAAGGGCTTTCACGATGGTTAGTTTTTATAAAAACATCAAACATTGCTATTCCAAGGGTCTGGAAAGGCCTGTTTTTCTTTACACTCCCCTTCCCCATCCCTTCTCCCCATTCCCACTGTCCTCCTGGACGCGAGATAATTTATTTTAAACTCAACATTTTGACTTCTGTTGGCGTAAAAATACGTTTGAGATATGAGTCACTTCATTCTAGGGGTGATTCTAAAGGGGATATTTTGGAGTGAGTTTAGGGGACTAGGTATGTATATAAATGGGCATCTGAAGGAAGAAATAGGTATAAAAAGGGAAAGCTAGCAGGTAAAGAATTTTGCTAATTAGTTGACCCAGCGCTGCCCTTACAGCAAAAGCAAAGAGATAAGTGCATTAGAATTCAGTGACTCAGGCAGGAGAAGGTCAGACAGACCTGGGTTTATATCCCGCCTCTGCACTCTACTCTGGTCAATCAGATGCAGCGAGGACACCAGCATCCTGGGTTCTGAGGACCAAACGGATCGCGCAGAGGTGCAAGTGGAAGTGGAAGGGGCGGGGCCTTACCAGGAACTTCCGCTTCTGCTTCCAGTGGCTGCCTTGGGCGTTGGTGGCCACGTGGGCCTCGGTGACGGTCTTGATGAGCTCCCACTCCTGGTCGGTGGGCTCGGGCTTGTGACCGATGGATCTCTGCAGCTCCTCCCGCCGCCTTTTCTCCCGGTTCTCCTCGATCAGCTTCCTCTTGGCCAGACGCTTGCTGTCGTCCAGGACCACTGGGGGCGGGGAGGGACACAGAACAGACACTCCCCAGACACCTGGCAGACCCGCGGGGGCTCGGGCCGCTGCATAGCCCGCTCAGGGGGCCTGCGGGGGTCACCCTGGGTCATTTCTCCCTTGGCAGCAAAGTGCTATGGACGAGAGCCATCTTCCACCACTAGCCCCAGCACCAAACTCCGGATGCCTAGCCAGCTTTCTAGAACAAAGATGGGGGTGGGGGGGGATGGGGGCTGGACACTGGGCATCTCAGCCCCACAGAGGGGGGGGGCCCTAGATAAGAATGACCCAGAGACAGGTAAAGCCCATCCTACCTATAGGTTCACAGGTGTGTCTGTCTAGCCAATCATCTGAATTCACTCTTAGGGTTTCTGTTCCTTCCCTCCGCCCCGCAAATGGCTCTTACTAAGAAGAACTGCAGGTTCAGAAAGTTCTTGAGCAGTAAACAGAGGCTGGTGATCCCTTCCTCAAAGGAAAAAGGAGTCTAACTCTTCATTCGTTTCCTGAAGGCTGATTGGAGTATGGCGGGGCCTAGCTCAGGCCTCACAGGCACTCACTTTGCATTTCTCTCTACCTGGTCGACGCTCAAAGGTGATTAAAGAGCCCAGGCTTTGGAATCTGGAAAGACTTGGGTTTGAATCCCTATATTACCACATTCTAGCTGTGTGACCTTTGGAAGGTTACTGAGGCTCTCTGAGCTTTCATTTCTTCCCATATAAAATCCGATCAAGGGACTTCCCTGGCAGTCTAGTGGTTAAGACTTCTCTGTCCAATGCAGAGGTTGCGGGTTCCATCCCTGGTTGGGGAGCTAAGATCCCACATGCCTCGCGGCCCAAAATCCAAAACGTAAAACAGAAGCAATATTGTAACAAATTCAATAAAGACTTTTAAAATGATCTACATCAAAAAAAAATCTTTAGAAAAATCGGATCAATAATACCTACTTTGCAGGGTATCAGCGTGATAATGCACGATACATGCTCAGGAAGTAGAGCCACGACTTCTACCATTTATGCAAAAGGGAACTAAGAAGAGCAGGTAACAAGAAACCTGTATTTCTGTGGTTAATTTCCAAAACGAAACCATTTCACCAGACTCTCAGTAGCCCTCAGTGGCATGGAAAGACTCAGGTTTCGTACTACAGAGTCATAGGGTTTTACCGATGGAGGGTCCTCAGCTCTTATCTAGTGCAACGCCCTCCTTCACAGAGGAGGAGGGAGATCATGACTTCCTTAAAGTCACACAGCAAGTTCATGGCAGAGGCAAGGCAAGACCCAGGACCCCTGACTGTGGTCCTACAATATCACTGTCCTAGGGCCATTTCTTGAGGAAGCCGCGACCTGGTAGGGAAAGAAAACAAAGCAAACGTAGCAGAGGAAGAGAACCAGAGGTGCCTGGCAAATCCACGGACAGAAGAATGAAACCCCAATCGTGGAGATGTGATTGGGTCATCAGAGTCAGGGGAGCACTTAGACATGTGGGCGGATGGGTGAGCCCTGTGAAGTCATCATGATTCGCTCCTTAAGGGAGACAAGGAATGCGCTGCACTCATAACCTCACTCCCCAAATGCTTCCCTGGTGCCAGGGATCGTGGCACTGGATGTGCGTTACCTAATTTATTCCTGAAAACCACCTGTGGGGCTGGCGCTACCTTCACACAAGGAAACCGGAAGTTAAGTCCGATGGGCACACAGCTAGTAAGTGGCAGGCCTGGGACTCCAACAGCTTTTCTGATGATAAAACCTGAGCTCTTGTAATGCTTCACAAGCAAGCAAGGTGCACTCAAATTTCCACCCCGTGTAGATCAACACTGACTTTTTAAACTTCACCAACATTCATCTCTTTAACTTCTTAATAAAACAGTGCAATGGACATTCAACAGGTCACTCATTTCCATAGAACCTTAGCAGGCATTTTGTTGGCAACCGCTAAAAGCCTTTCAAAGATCAAGACAAATAACTCAGCCAGAGGTGAAGGATTAAACCAGGGTTTCCAGCCTCATGCCCAGACACAACCCCCCTCTTTTTTTTTTTTTTAAAAAAAGATTCCTTTTTCTGTCTTCTTTAATGGGCAAACCAGGACGTTCCAGAGATTTTTTGTTGTCGTTCTAGCTGAGAGAACCCTGTTTGTCGCATAAATGCAGCTGTGACTATTTCCTCTTCACAAGGAAAAATCCTCATTGCATTCTTTTTTCTTTTCTTTCTTTTACTTTAAACTGAAAGTAGGACTCCTTCATTGATGTGCAAAAAAATTTATGCCAGTGGAAACCAGAAACCCTGATGCCTGGCAAAAGAGAGGCCACATGTTGTGAATGACACGATTCTCATTTCATAATTAGATTAATTAAAGTGACTGGTGTAAATCCCTTGCACAGTGTGGGGAGAAGAGACCCCAACGGCTAATCTCGCCACCATATGCTGTGGCACTTTGAAACTGGGTAGGATGACTTCAGCTTGGAATGTTTTTATGGCTAAAAATATAACAAAAAAACCAACTGCAGAATGAGTCATGCAATAGCACTCAAGTTCACATTCTTTAGAAATTTCTGAACACGATGTTTTCTACCAGTGCCCTGACTCCAAAAATGTCCACAGAATAAATTCCTGTCTCTGCTTTTGAAAAAATATTAGTCCTTGTGCTTCTCACCACATGAATGTTGTGTGGAAAATTACACTTTATCGAGGTGGAAGGACAGACCCCCTCATCTGTAACCTCTGTGCAGACAGAGCACTGCTGACTGTCCTGCAAGCATGATGGGGACAGTTTAACCTCTGTCTCTCACCCATCACCTGGATGCCTTCGGAGTCAGGAGTTGATGGGGAGGGTAGGATGGAAACCGCCCAGCTATGGCTGGGAGTGAGGGTCCCTGAGAACGCTGCGTGCTCTCCCTCTGTCCACATGCGTTCCTGCTTTCTCTCCTGCCTGGGTGATTTCCTTGAGCCAACCTTTTCCCCAGTCAACACTCCTTGAATATGAAGCAAAGGAAGAAGGTTACTTACAATCTGTTGCCATGCCAACGTAGATGCATTTTTTAAAGCGACATTCCTGGCACTGATTTCTTGTAACTTTGTCTATGACACATTTTCCTTCATATTTACAGGAATAGGATGGATGGAGATTTTTCTGAATGGTTCTTCTAAAGAAACCCTACATGAAAAAGAAAGACCCAGGACAACCACTTCATATTTTCGAGAAATAAGTGACTCCAGCATTTTGTATCTTCCTGACTGTGATGGACAGTTTTAGACCTTACCTCTGTACGGGCCTTTAGCTCGACCTATTCAAATATAGGGCAGTTGGCCCAAAGTGAATCTAAAGAATTCTAAATCTGAGGGAGATGTCAGAGGCTACGGAGTCTCTTCTTATCTTTTTGGCATTTACTCAAGGCTGATGGGAAAGTCTCATGTTCGTGTTTATGTTTTTTAAACGATGAGTCATATAAATAAATTATATTATTCATGCCATAATTGTGTTGCTAAATGAAGCTCTGAAGAGGTTTGCTGTACTTTATACTGGAGAAATAAGAACTGGATACTTGTGATGCTTTATTAATTAATTAATCATTTGGTATTTAAAGGGATGCAGTAATTGCCTTTAGAGATTTGGTTTAATTCTGGTTTTCGACTCTTGAGATGGCCATGACCAGCTCAAAAGCCCTTGAAACAACAGTCCTTGGGGAGGAGAAAATTCCAAGTTCTTTACCAAATTTTTCCCATAGCTCATGGCACTGGCGTTTTCCTTTCCTAGCAGCCTTTTTCGCCAATATCTGTAGACATGCGCCCTAAAGTTCAATGTTTCTTCTTCTCTCAAGGCATGGGAGAGGGCCACCTGAGAATACAATGCAGTTCCAGGCTTTGGTGACTTACATAATAACATCCTCAAGGCTGTGTCATATGAGAACCTTTCTGGACATGATACTCAAGTCTGGTAGGAATTTATAACTGCAGAAAGCATGTATCGTGAGGGGCGCACTGCAAAGTGCTGCAGACAAGTGCCAGGGCCTCTGTCTCTCCCACAACCTTCTGAGGTCAGTATTCTTAATATCTCCACTGTGGGGATGAAAAAGCTAAGCCTTAGACAGGTTAAATCACTTGCCCCAAATCACATGGCAAGTACATGCTGGAACTCGGCCTGGGGCCCAGGAGTTGGCTTACGTGATATAGATTGAGTCCAATTTTACTGTATTATTTAAATGTTTTAGATGAACGTATTATAAACAGTCCCCTCTCACCCACCCCTCAAAATAACCACATCGTTTTATGGTTTAGTAGAATAGCAAGGCACAACAAATTTTGAAGGATGTTGTCCACTAAACCTTAAAGGGACCTCCAACTTTGTTGCATAAATTGGACGGAAATGCCAGTTCATCCAGGCTAACCCAAATTGTAATTATCCCATTTAACTTGCCCTGGCTTTATGTACTTATACCACTTGCATATTCCTCACTCAGACACAGGAGCTCTTCCTTGTAATGAAAAGGTCCAAGGTAGGGTTTTCTACTGGGCATAGCAGAATAAACTGGAAAAATGACAGCAGTAGCTGAAACTCACGGACTTGGTTTCGGGGCACGTTTGCCAACCCCTGATATCACTATTGCTCAGTTCCTAACAGAAGAACTGTCATATTGTATTAGGCTTTGCATCCTTAAACACTGAGCCCATTAGTTTGAACGACATCGATGAACTGTCCTAAGATTCCCTAAAGCACACACGGGGCAGCTGCTGACATGTGGTTCCCGGGTGTTCAAGGTGGGCGGTCCTGCCAAAGCTTGGATGTCAGGGCCTGCACAGAACGAAAAACAAGCTGTCCCGGCTCCTCTACCCCCTCCCCCTCCCTCCAATCCACCCTTCAAGGGTTACACTTGCTTGAAAGACAGAAAAAACTCAGAGATTCTAGCAAGGAGACATATGTCACAGACAGGGAGGAGGGGGGACTGTCTAGCACCCTCTTTCTGGAGGATGCAAAGCGACCTAAGTCCGGGGCCTCCAGCGAGCAGGCTGACTGCTGCTCTGAAGATGGGAAATCATTACTGTGGAGTTGGGAGACCTTTTCTCCCCCATCTGCTCACGCTGGCTTGTGTTCTGGGTGGCGGGAGCCTACCGGGGAGTAAGACAACAGGAAGGTGGGAACAGGTGATATACCAGATGCAGAGGTAACGTTCATTTCTCCAAAAAGGCTACTCTCAGCTTTTACAAGGAATGAATGAAATAACTTACGCTTAGCTTATTTGGAAAAAATGTTGAGGTAGCAGGCTTCGCTATTCATAGTGCCATCTTTTCTGTGGCTTACCTTGCTGACGCTTCTCCGACACTTCATGGACCAAATCCCTTTTAAGATGTTGGCCTTCCCTAAGCTATGCTAAAAGCATGTTTTCCCACATGAAGGGACCACTTTATCTGAGTAAATGTTGAAGATGGTAGGTCCCTTAATTTTAAAAAGGGACAAAAATTAATTTTGGGATGTGAACTTGGATAGAAAATACTTAACAGAATCTACTTATAAAAAGCTCTTTTTAGCAGTGAGCTGACAAAAGAGATGTCCCAGGGACTGAATAAGAACATATCTTTCATCGATGATTTGTGGGTGAGCGGAGGTTTCGCTTTATAAATCGACATCAGACTCGTTTCTCTGCACTTTGAGAAGAACTGGATCCGTTCCTTAGTGGTCCAAAATGATGCACTCATCAGTGCTACAAGGAACTGTCACCCTCCTAGTTCAATATTCGGGCAACTGTTAAAAAAGCTTAGAGTCTCTCTTTAAAAAGTGATTTACTCGGGGCAGTATCAACATTCTTTCTACAAAAGATGCATGAAAACTGGCCCATCACAACAGATGAAACATCTCCAAAAGATTTCCACTGTCTTCAGGGCAGAAACAGGCAAAAAAGATTCTCCCCCTACACACTACGAGTATGGGGTAGAAACACTTGCAAATTACAGGCTTGAGTAAACAAGATGTGAAGCGCGACATTTTTCATCTTTGGCCATTTTTCAAAACTGTGTCTCATGTGACCACCTCTTTTGTCTTTATCCAAGACACTCTGTCCTTGCATTAAATGATCTGTGTAACCGCCCTAGGAAGACTTTCTGATTTTATGATTGGGGCTATGCTGGAGACAGGATTCTGATCCGAGACAAAGGCACCAGGGCTGAGAAATCTAGCTTTCTGCTACATGATGGATTCTTTTAAGTAAACCTCAGTTGAATCAGGCCCCAAACATCCTGTGATCTTGGGAGAAGAGGGTAGTGGATTTCTTGATCATCATGAAGACATACGTGAGTCAGAGACACGTATTAATAGGTTAATAGGCTTGGTTCTCCTTTGTTTAAGTCAATCACTAATGATCATTAAGTCCTCTGTAAGGCACATTTGGTCTCTAGAGTCACTTTGGGAGTTGAGTAATAAATGGAATTGTCATTAGAGTCTCCCCCAGAATTCAAAATTTGAGAGAATCTCAACGCTGCATAATCAGGTAGGTAAAAGCCTTATGAATTAGGGCCAATTTAGAAGAAAGACCCATTTGAATTAGGGAGCTTTTGGAATGAGAGAAAGTATCTAAACTCATGCAGTTTTATTACTTTCAAAGCAAGCCGATAGAATTGGGCTTTCAAGAGACAGTCTGCAAGTGTCCCAGTTAATAAACAGCTGCAACTTATTTGTAATTAATGCCATTAAACTCCTTAAGACATTATTTCCACAGATGTAGTAGCAACCTTTAGCTCAGTCTTTGTTAAAAGGTGACAAGTTCTATATCAAAGGGGCCTGGATGAATGAGAACATATTACATCACATTCCAAAATAAGTCTTGCCTTGAGGTCTTAAAAATGACCTCTTTTCAATGGATAGATCATCTGAACACATCAGTAGGCTACAAGTTTCCTCATTTCGTGCACAAAAAGTAGGGAGTTTGCATGGAAAATCTTCCACCAGGGAAATGAGACAGGTTAGTATGAAACCGACCTAACGTGTTGATTTTGGTGGTTTAGGGTCAAAGGTTAGGAGAAAAGAGAGTAGTAGGAGGGAGGAAAGGAGAGGAGGGAGTGAGGTGGGTGACGGAGGGGGAAAGACGGACTTGTTTTATAAACATTAATACGATTTTTGCTCTAGGGTTCATATCTTCTGATAATTTAGTTTAAAATACAGAAGGTAAATAAAACATTCAACAAAAAATTAAAGCCTTTCTCTGACTTACTACCTCCTTTATAAAACATTAGCTGAACGCACTGGGTTCAGCTCTGTTTACCTTTACAGTGGACTTTATTTTCTAGGCTAGGCTGTAGGACCAAAACGTGTCTGCCAGAAACTCATCTTCACTTTGATAATGAAAATGTAAGTAGGCAAATTCAGGTTCACTTTCGGGAGGTAAACTGACTGTTGATCACTGGTGTCTTCTTGTCAAGTGTCTCCTGAAGATGGGTCTGGAGAGCGTGTAATTAGCTGATGGACGACCAGAATTTACTTACTGCAGGCTATGCCACGAGCCAGTTTGGATCATTTCAGAATATAACTGAACCTAAGTAGCCTCAAAGATATTCCCTAATGGAACCCTTAAAAGTGAGCAAATTCTCTCAGATTGACACTGGCAACTAGCTTGTGGTTGGAGTGAACTCTGCCTCCTTAAACAGTGGAGATAAAACAGGAGGAGAAATGGTTATTTCATGGGATGATAGCACGTTATAAAATATCTATGCATTTTTAAACTCAAAGGGAGGCTTTTATTAATTTCTTTACATTTTATCAATTTTCTCCCTGTCTAAAACAGCAGACCTCACACTGTCACAAAACTTCATCTAGTTATTTTTGATTTGGGGAAAAAAAAAATTCAGTTCTTGAATACGCCCCCCCAAAATGAAGAGGATGAACACAGGCCATGAATGTCGGGATTTGGCTCTAATAGGAACCTAAACTTCAGGTTCCATTCTGGAGGACTCCTGGAAGGGGCTGGATCGGGGCTCACTGGCCCCAGGGCAGTTACCTTGCAGCCTTCACACGTGATGCAGCGGTAGTGGTAGCCGGTGGCTTTGTCACCACACACGACACATAGCTCGTCCTTGTCTAAGTAACTGGGGATGTAGCCTGTGAAGAAGGAAAGAAGAAGCGTGTGAGAAAACAATATCATGTTAAAGACACACCATAGCCCGAAGGAGGAAGGTGGATGAGGAAGCAGGGCTGACTTGTTCTGTACATTTTAATACAATTTTTGCTTTACAGTTTACATCTTGTGATCATTTAGTTTTAAATATACAAGGTAAGGAAAACATTGAACAAGAAAACATTTAAAAAAGTGACCTAATACACTTTCTCAGTATGTTATACTTCCCCAGGACCTCAGTTCACATTTACAGAGTTAACAGGCCCGGGATTTCGGAATGCCTTAGCAACAGGTGTGCTCACTCTTGCTGTGCAGGTGGGAACAGGCCCGGAGGCTCCTGCAGCCAATGGATGTGGCAGAGAGGCCTGGATTTTTTTAAAGATTTACTTATAAGTGGATTTATCATTTTTGTTATACATAACATTACGGGTAATTATTAAAAAGAAAATATAAGATCTTTCAAGAGCAACCCGTTCTTTGCTCCTGAAAGGATTTGTACCCGTTTTCACACCCCAATCACTAACTTAGATTACTGAACTGGGGAAACAGTTTCTTTTCTTCTTCCTAACACTGTAATACAATGGATTCCTGATTAGACCTGAGAATCACCCTGTTTAAAATTATTGAATCTTAGAATCAACTGTTTAAAAATACTGAATCTGAGAGACCAATCCCCTCAGAGAATCTTATTTCAATGGCTTTAGGGTGTGGAAACATAGGTATTGAATTTCCTAAACGCTCTCTGGGTGATTCTAACGTACATCTAGAATTGAGAATCCCTGGGCCTGGGCTTATATGCAGAGATCCAGAGAGGCTGGGATTTGAGACACCTGGGGTGCTCTGGGTAACACAGCCTCTCTCAAAAGGCTTATTTCTGAACTTGTTCTTAGGGGACTTGATCTACTTTGGAACCAAGGCAGCATGCAATAAATTCAGAAAACTTTATAGCTGGAAAGGTCCTGGGAGAGCAGGTAGTGTTGAGGTGAACAGGCCTTCAGAGGTTTGGCCGTCCTCAGGCTCACACTAGAAATTAACAGCAGAGACTAAAATCCAGATCTCCTGACTTCCAGCCCTCCAGTATAAGTTATGTTGGTCTTTTTCTAAAAATAGTTAACTTCAGGTAGAATGAATAAGGCCATCTAAAAAAAAGGATTCTGCAAACTTGTGATATTATTATGATAGCACAACCAGACAACACTGGCAGTTCCTCAAAAGGTTACACACAAAGTGATATACAACCCGGCAATTCCACTCTGAGGTCTATGCCCAAGAGAAGTGAAAACATGTATCCGTACAAAAACTCATACATGAAGGTTCAACACAGCATTATTCATAAAACTCAAAATGTAGAAACAACTGAAATGTCCATCAAGTCATGAATGGATAAACAAAATGTGGTATATTTGTACAATGGAGTATTATTATTCAGCCAGGAAAAGGAAAGAAGTACTGTTACATGGTACAACAAGGATGAACCTTGAAAACATGCAGTGAAAGAAGCTAGATACTTCCATTTGTGTGAAATATCTAGAATAGGCATATTCCTAGAGACAGAAATTAGATTAGTGGTTGCCAAGGCCTGGAGGGAGGGGAGAATGGGGGAGGACCACTAAAGGGTACAAAGTTTCTTTTCAAGGCAATGAAAATGTTCTGGAATTTCATAGTGCTGAAGGTTGTACAACTCTGTGAATATATTGAAAACCACTGAGTGAAAAACCATTGCTTCGAATGAACCTATTTTGTACACTTTAAATGTGTGAATTTTATAGTATGTGAAATATGTCCCCATAAAGCTCTGATTAAAAAAACAAAGAAACGAGGAGATAAAAGAGGACGGTTCCGTTCGATAAACATATATATGGGGGTGCTATGTGCCAGGCAACAACATGCCAAGGATCTAAAGATGACTAAGTCTTAATTCTTGGGGCAGCTCTCAGTGTTTTGGGGGAAACAGACAATAACAGATCATCTGCATATAATGAGGTCAGTACTGGGACAGGGCAGTGTCCAAATCACAAGGGGGAAAGTCTCTGAGATGCCTTCCCGCCCACCCCCAGCCCGAGTCCAGGTTGGGTGCTTCCATTTCTCCTTGTGCTGCCCCAGTGGCAGCCCTTTTCTTTCTTTTTTTTTTTTTTCGTGGTACGCGGGCCTCTGACTGTTGTGGCCTCTCGCGTTGCAGAGCACAGGCTCCGGACAGGCAGGCTCAGCGGCCATGGCTCACGGGCCCAGCCGCTCCGCGACATGTGGGATCATTCCCGGACCAGGGCACGAACCCGTGTCCCCTGCATCGGCAGGCAGACTCTCAACCACTGCGCCACCAGGGAAGCCCAAGTCCAGAGTTTTTAAATAAAAAATTACACGATTAATACAATTCATTGTAGAAGAACTGAAAGACATAAATTAGCAAAAAACAGACTAACCTATCAACTTTCTACCACAGAGATAACCACTGTAGCATTTTAGTTTCTACATCGTAGATTAGTATGTTTGACTGTGTGTGCACATATGCTCGTGTGTGCGTTGAAACACATACTCATAAAACACAAAGCAACTTTTATTTTTAATTAAAAACTTTTTTAAATTTTTGGCTGCGCCATGTGCCCTGTGGTATCTTAGTTCCCCCACCAGGGATCGAACCCGTGTCCCCTGATTTGGAAGTACAGAGTCTTAACCACTGGACCACCAGGGAAGTTCCACAGAGTAACTTAAATAACAAAGTAAGCCAATGATTCAAGTATGCACCTCCTGTTAAAGTCAGATGGAATATACATATCCATGTTGTCAGGAAACTACAGTTTTTTAAATTAAATTTTCTTATTGAAGTATAGTTGCTGTACAATATTTTATAAATTACAGGTGTACAATATAGTGATTCACAATTTTTAAAGGTTATACTCCATTTATAGTTATAAAAGATTGGCTATATTCCCCACGCTGTACAGTATATCCCTGTAACTTATTTTATACCTAACAGTTTGTTCCTCTTACTCCCCGACCTCCATCGTGCCCCTCCCCCTTCCCTCTCCCCACTGATAACCACTAGTTTGTTCTCTGTATCTGAGTCTGCTTCTTTTTTGTTATAGTCACTACTTTGTTGTATTTTTTAGATTCCACATGTAAGTGATCTCATACAATTTTTGTCTTTCTCTGTCTGACTTATTTCACTTGGCATAATGCCCTCCAAGTCCATCCATGTTGTTACAAATGGCAAATTTTCATCCTTTTTTACAGCTGAGTAGTAATCCATTGTATATACATACCACATCTTCTTCACCCATTCATCTGTTGATGGACACTTGGGTTGCTTCCATGTCTTGGCTATTGCAAATAATGCTGCTATGAACACTGGGGTGCATGTATCTTTTCGAATTAGTGTTTTTGTTTTATTCTGGTATATAACCAGGAGTGGAATTGCTGGGTCATATGGTAGCTCTATTTTTAGTTTTTTAAAGGGATCTCCATACTGTTCTCCATAATGGTTGTGCCAATTTACATTCTCACCAGCAGTGTAGAAATGTTCCCTTTTCTCTACATCCTCACCAACATTTGTTATTTGTGTTCTTTTTCATGATGGGCATTCTGACAGGTGTGAGGTGATATCTCCTTGTGGTTTTGATTTGCATTTCCCCGATGATTAGTGATGTTGAGCATCTTTTCACGTGCCTGTTCACCATCTGCATGGGAAAGCTACATCTTGATCTCTTACACCTAGAGGTTATGTACAGTTGAGCAGAGTAAAGACGTTTGAGTTCTTGGTATCAGGTGCAGATGGCAGAGAGAAGGGAGAGAGAACTGCAGGTCTTTTCCTTCTAATCTCATGTTTGGGAACAAACTGTACTGCAGTTGGACACTGTGTTGCTTGAGGGACATGCCTTGGGAGGGCCGGAGAATATCCACTAGAGTTAGGAAGAAGCAGGACCCTTGCCATCTCTCCCCCTACCTCACCACTACCAGCCTGCTTTAACTCTTTGGTGTTGGCAGTAGGACACTGAAGTTTTCTCTTCTCTGTAGCTCAACAATTTATGTAGACGGTTGAACTGTTTGGCCTTTAAAGTTCCTGTGAACCCTGGAATCCAGTGATAATTCAATGTACGAGTGGAATGGGCTCCTGCTTTCCTTTTTTTTAATATAAATTTATTTATTTATTATTTGTTTTTGTCTGTGTTGGGTCTTCATTGCTGCACGTGGGCTTTTTCCAGTTGCAGCAGGCGGGGCTACTCTGTTGCGGTGCGTGGGCTTCTCATTGCGGTGGCTTCTCTTGTTGCAGAGCACAGGCTCTAGGTGTGCAGGCTTCAGTAGTTGTGGCACAGGGGCTCAGTAGCTGTGGCATGTGGGCTCAGTAGCTGTGGCTCATGGGCTCAGTAGTTGTGGCTCATGGGCTCTAGAGCTCAGGCTCAGTAGTTGTGGCACACGGGCTTAGTTGCTCCGCGGCATGTGGGATCTTCCCGGACCAGGGCTCGAACCCGTGTCCCCTGCGTTGGCAGGCGGATTCTTAACCACTGAGCCACCAGGGAAGTCCCTCCTTCTGTTTTCTGACTGCTAGTCTGAAGGGTGGTTTGCTTTGTTCTCTTATTTCTCCTACATTATTTTCTTGGTGGGTGGATGAATAGGTGATTAACCATGTCTTTAGTTAAATCATCAAAACGTCTACAGAAACATCTACTTAAGTTGGTAGCAGTTGCTTACATGATCTCACTAGTGCACCCCACCCATCTCTTTCTTTTCTCTAAAGTATTAACTCAGAAGCATCTTATTTACCCAGAACAGTCACCACAAGCAATGATACATCAATCATTATACCTAAGTCCATTATCCATCATTAAATAACTGTCACCAGCGAGTGAAATCCCACACACAGTGAATAGGTAGGTGGGGATTCTCTTAAGGTTACAGAACGTACATGACAACATCACACGGTAACCAGTTCTCCTAGAGAACTTAACCACTGCTTGCTCTGCTGTCTCAGGGTCTCCACCCTTTTGCTTTTTCATGCTCCCCAAATGAGTCACATGCCGGCCAATACGCCCAGCCACGGAAGATGCATGCTGCCAGGAGTGCACGCTCATTGAATGTCAGTATTGTGTTCCGCCTGGAAACAAATATGAGAAGCACATCCTGGAGGCCTGGCTGCTCACCTGAGAACTGCATCTGCGAGCTGTCCCAGGTGACTGTTAAAGAAGCGTGGTTAATCACGCCCGAAAACAGGTAAGGCCCATGACTATATGGGATAGTGCAAGGATGATGTATTTTGCCCAGCTTTTATATTCTCAGATGCGTTATTTCTTAGACTAATAAACCATGCTGTCACTTTATCCAGCCTATTATTATGAAAGCAAACTCTATCTGTTTGTTCAACAAAGGACTTGGAGATGTTTTTAGTGGACACTTGGAAATGTCTGATTAATTGCTAAGTATTACCTTGCACGTAAAATAAGTTGACATGATAAAAAATTACTAACATCATTTTTTTACCTTTTTTGCTAGGAGCTTTATCAAGACCTAATTCACCTACCATACAATTCAATGGCTTTTAATATATTCACAGAGTTGTGAAATCATCACCACAATCAAGTTTAGAACATTTCATCATCCCCCTAAGAAACCTTGTACCTTTAGAAGTCACTCCCTAGCCCTCCCACCTCCTCCAGCTGCTCTGCCCGAAGCAACCACTGATCTATTTTCTGTTTCTACAGATTTGCCTATTCTCGACATTTCATACAAATGGAATGGTACAATATGTATTCTTTTGTGACTGGCTTTTCACTTAGCAGAATGTTTTCAAGGTTTATCCGTGTCATCGGTAACAGTAATTTTTAAAAATTCGATCCTCAGAGGGACTTGGTATGTGGAAGGAAAGTTGTGTGCATTTGCGCTAGAAATCATGCAACAGGGAGCAAGCTTGGCTTCTCGGTTGGCACTGAGTGCAATTCACTTGGTTTCCCATGAATGGGTAAAATCAGAAGGCTGGCTAGTTTAACTCTTTTGAGTGAATTATAACAGCATCTCAGGTCCTAGAAGAAGAAACACTGGGCCCTCCTTTGTCCCGCTGGCAGACACAGAGGCCTTAGGAATAGAACATAAGGCAGATCTTGGTGGCAGGTGTAAAGGAGACAGAGCTGCCTAGGCAGGTCAGTCCAGCAGAAGTGGAGAGGAGCTGGGCTCAGAGACCATTTCCAACCTGGCTGATCTTTCCTTCTGTGTCAGACCACTTGCCTAGCACAACCAGTCCTGGCATCTAAAAGGAGCTGTGGTTGTTATTGGTGGTGGGAAGTCCTTTGGGCAGTTCAGAAAGGTACTGATTCATGGTGAAGTTAGTGCTAAGGACCCTGAGTGGTTTGGGTCAGGCTATCGGATGAGAATGTATTTTCACACCCGGAAGAAGCTAAACCATTAGCAAGTTTAGTTTTTTTTCCAATTTTTTTTAACATCTTTATTGGAGTATAACTGCTTTACAATGGTGTGTTAGTTTCTGCTTTATAACAAAGTGAATCAGTTATACATATACATATGTTCCCATATCTCTTCCCTCTTGCGTCTCCCCTTTTTTCTAATTTTAACGGAACTTCTTCAAATCATCCCACAGCTCAGGCCCTTCTGATTTAAGCTTTTTTTCCCACTGGCACCTTCTTCCTGATGTCATTTCTTTATATAGTTAAAAAATCTTGAACAGTTCATTGCTTAGCTTTTTCCTAAGATACTAATCCTGACTCTTTTTACATTTAATTCTTGGTACTAGATAACGTTTTGCATCACATTAATATTTAACCCTCTGATAAACACTATATCCATCCATCCATCCATCCATCCATCTCCATCCATCCATCCATCCATCCATCCATCTCCATCCATCCATTTGTCTGTCCATAGATGTGTCCTTCTGTCCATCCATTCATCCACCCACCCATCCATCTATCCATCCATTTACTTAACAACCATGTATGGCCCAGTGTGTAAGAAATGGGGTTCAAACTTGAAGCAGTGATAAATTTAAAGGTGTTCTTCCACTGCTGTCTGCAAATCCCTAGCAGAGCTACCCAGAGGCTCCCATTCATGAAATCTTTCTTCAGAACAGCACCTTCTCTCCGCTTTCCCCGCATGGCATCACTGAGCAGCTTTGCTCTATACCTTGCCCTATGGCTGGCTGAGGGGTGAAGATACCCGAGTTCCAAGTCTTCAAACTCTAGAGCTCTGCGGGGTGTGGGCAGAGGAGGGAAAGGGAAGCAGAAGGAGGACCAGGTCAGAGTTGTTAATGCAGAAAAGGGGAGAGGACATGATGACAAAGGACTCTGGGTTTCCTTCATCTTGGAAGCCTTAGGGCAGAAAAGGGGGGCAAAGCAAGTGTTACCTTATTTCTTCTGACTCAAGAATTCCTGAAACTAAAAGATTTCATTTTTAGGGCTAACCTTGGGTATAATACAGTTTCACACACAAGAAGTCCCTAACTAACCTTCCTTCTCCCTGTCCGCATAGACTCCAACCCTCAGGACCTGACAAAACCTTTCAATCCACAATTAGAGCTAAAACCACTTGAAGATGCAAATCACTAAGATGGGGAAAAGATTGGTATAACTAGCCAGTCAAAAATTTAATCAAGGGGCTTCCCTGGTGGCGCAGTGGTTGAGCGTCCGCCTGCCGATGCAGGGGACACGGGTTCGTGCCCCGGTCTGGGAAGATCCCACATGCCGCGGAGCGGCTGGGCCCGTGAGCCGTGGCCGCGGAGCCTGCGCGTCCGGAGCCTGTGCTCCGCAACGGGAGAGGCCACAACAGTGAGAAGCCCGCGTACCGCAAAAAAAAAAAAAAAAAAGCGGTGATTTACACAAATGATTCAGCACTGTTATATTACGCAAGGGATACTTGTCTTTGAAGTCAGGGCTGGTCAGGAGCAGGGCTTTTGGAGAGAATAGTGCCGGTTAAATAGAAAAGGCTGATGAGCTGTGAGCTGAATCAGTGACCTGAAGTGATGCAGGCTGAGAAGGGCAGGGCGCACACTGGGGTGTGGCTGGGAAAAAGTATCATTGGTTCAGGGATGGGGGGCAGTATGGCTGAGAGAGGAGACTGGCTGAGATTTCTGGAACAGAGCGTATGGGAGGAAGCACGACACCAGAATCCAGACGGAACTCTCTGGGGCAGGGAAGAGGTGGTGGAGTTCGTGTTTGATCCAACAGGTCATGGAAAGGGTCTGAACGTTTGAGGGTGGGTGGAGAGGGCAGGGAGGAACTGCCACCGAGTGACCGGAAGCAGAGGCTCTGGGGGAGAAGAGGGGGGACACGCAGAGGAGAGGACAGGACGGCGTGGCGGGCAGTTTCTGCAGACAAGGAACGGGGGTGGGTGGAGTGACCGACCACTCTGGGAGTCTCCTGGAGAACGGAGGAAATTCTCTAAAGCAGCTGGTAGAGAGGGCGCTGAGATGAGCCTGGTACCAAGGACAGCGCACGGAAGCGCCCTGGTCATGAGGGTGTGGAAAAGGGAGAATGCAGAGCCTAAGTGAGCACTGGGTGGTATCAGGACAAGGAAGGGGGTCCTAAAAGCTGGCCCAGAGCAGATGGTAGAGCGGGAAGCAACTGGACCTCAGGCTGAATGCACCTGAATGCTGGGAGCTGAGAGAAAAGCTTTGAGTTTGTGGAAACGATTTTGTGGAGGGATGTGAGGTGGCGGACGTGAACCCCATATGCAGGAAATAAACAGCTCCAACATTCCTTCCCAAGCCTGCCGGCACCTGACTTCAGTTTCTCATAAGACCTTGGATTCTTGCTGTTAGCTTTCATCTCGAGGAGTGGCAGTGGGTGCCTGAGGATGGGCATACAATGCAATCTCTGAAGGACATGCCTTGACAAGACAGGTACCTGATTCTCAGGAAGGAGAAGAAAGAAGAGTCAGCTCATGCTTTGTCTGCACTTGGACTTGGTTTGCAAACGACTGTTGTGCATTTCTGGGTGCTGAGAGGCACTTTCATGCCACAAATGGGTTTTGTATTTTTAAAAAATGGTTCTATTATTTTCTGGAGCGGTGTTGACTCTTCACAGTCTATGGGTGGCAATGCCCAATGTGAAATCCTGCATTTACATCAGCATCCTTACAATTACACAAGCATTGCAGAAAAGTCTGCAGTTGCGTTAACCTCTTAAGTATTACATTGTAAAGACATGATGCCTACAACATCATTCATTGGGCAGACGGATCATATATGTGTTTAAATTAAACAAATTCAACTAGGGAGGAAGAGTAGGGGTGGGAGAGACTGGGGAAGAAAGAGGAAGACTGAGAGAGAGAGAGAGAGGTAGAGGGGAAATAGTAGGGGAAAGAGACAAAGGGAGGGAGAAGGCGAGAAGGAAGGGTTGAGAAAGAGAAGTTGAGATAGTGTGTCATCATTTCATATTCAAGTTCATGGCAATGGGACTCATGAATCTTCCCTTTTTTGCTCTCCTTTTCTGCCTGTCTCTCACTGGACTGAGCGTTGATTCTAGGGTTTAAGGGTACTTGTTTCTCCTGTAACATTTTTTTCAGGGCAGCCCGTGGAACCGCCCTATCCCCAAATGTACTGTATAGCAATCCTTCTTTAACTTTAAAAGAGGCTAAGGAAATTCTAATTAGAGACCGTATTTCTTTGGGGCTTAACTCTTGTTTCTAATCCATTTCTCATGTCTACACAATTATTCACATACAGTCAACAGAGCTGCAGAACGTGAAAAAAGACTTCGATTCCTGACTGGAGGCAGAGGGGCAATGAAAACAGATACAGAAAGGACAGCTCTATGTGGAGTTTCTGCTTCAGGTACGAATATTTCTTTCTGCACTAGTAAGAATGCAGCTGTAAAACAAGGACACGTGCAGTCAAAACACCAAACGGAACAGGACAAACACGCGCCATCTCTTTGATCCTGGCTCAAACCCAGGAAATTCTTACCCGCTTGGACATGATAACCAACTTGGATACAAACACACTAGCTACATTTTTGGACATGCCATTCCTGTAAAGATGGTACGGAGAACGTTGAGCAGAGAATCCTGTGGAGGAGGGTTGCACAGGACAGACACTCCAAGGAAGGATTCTGTTGAAACAGACCCAGAGGCGAATTGGCCAAGCTGCCCGCAGAGCGGCCAGACTCAAGCTCTTTGGGGACTTTGGAATGTAACTGGAATTTCTGGTGGAAACAGCCAGCAGCCCCGCCCAAAAAAAAAAAAAAAAAAAAGATATCGACTTATAGCTCTGCTGAAACCTCTGCCACGAAGGAGAAGTCGCGGCACCCTGGCTGCCAATTCTCTATCCCTCTGTCTGATTTCTAAACCTACTCTCCCCTTCCTCCCTAGCTGGGGCCAGGAAGAAAGTGTGGAGCGGAACTGGCTGTGTTGGCTGATTTGAACATAACAAACCATGGCTAGGTTGCTTGGACGATTAAACAATAAGGAGCCCGTATCTTCTTAGTGATTGGTCGAGTTCTTTTTATTTGTCCCTCACTTTTAAAAACTAAAGATGTCTTTTCTCGTATACTCTAGGAAAATTTGACAGACATCACAAGTCTGCATTTCAGCCCCTCTCAATGTGAAAATTATACTGCCCCCCCTTCTTAAAGTTTTATTCTAAGTTTGACTGAATGAACTGCATTCTGACTCTTCCTTAATTCAGGTTCTCAGAGCTTCAGGAGCCTGAGAACTTTTTCTCCTCTTGGCTGTAAATGTAAAAACATAGAAAAACAACACAAAGAGAACTAAATCATTCTGAAGACTGTTATCGAGATAACCAGTCTTGTCACTGGGTTCTGTAGCCTTCCTTTACTTTATCTATGTGTACTGAATGCACACTTCTTTTTTAACAAGGTGATGATCATTCTCTACATACTAGAAAACTCCAACTTAAGGCTAGAGAATAAGCCATCCTTAAAAAAATAATGAAAAAGTTAAGACAGCTGCATTATTGAAGAGTGTCTAGAGTTGTGACAGTGACGAGCACAGACGAAGCAATTATGAATTTCATGAAAATAGATAAAAATCCAATTGGAATAATGAGGCCTGCCGCACTGAACACCTGTTTATTGTCTTAATTTTGCCTTAAGGGGATACTACTGATGTTCTCCAACAACAGCAAAAATCAATAATGGATCAATATGGATAAACGCGTTGGGTCCGACCTTTTGTCCTAAGAGACAGTTGACAGCTGGGTTTAGTTTTACTGGGATTTACTTAAAGACTTGTAACAGTAAATAATGGCGCATTTAAGAATATTTGCCTGCTCTGATTGAGTGAGTTTGGCAGGTGGCAGTGGCCTTTCAATGGCATATGGCTTTGAGAAATTACATCAATATATGCATACGATGTGTCTTAGCCTCTGGCTCATGAGTCAAGTTGATTAGTAAAGAATCGCTGGTTTAGCGTTTTATAAGCAAATATTCTCCAGCACAGGTGGAAGAAAATACGGTGAAAAGACAAAAGGAGAAAGAGTAAAAGCCTGTAAAGTTCTGCAAGAACTTTTAAGAATAGTGGAATGCCCCAATACAGAGACACACCAATATTTTCTTGAGCTCCTGCAACATTAGGAAAGGCATATTCAGGCATGTCTAATGAGGCAGTGTTAACTGCTCTCCAAAGACAAATTACTTTTAAGTACAGTATTAAATGCAACAGAAAGCACACAGTCTACCTCAAACGTTCGCAGTAGGGTGTCCCTTATAATAAACAAGAACTTCTGATGCCTTTCAAGAGGAGGTGAAGCTAAATGAAAATCAGATGAACGACTCTGAATATGTTTTAGGCTGTAATTCCCTTCATATTTCATATCTGGAAGTTACGGAATAGCACAGAAAATGCAAATACAGCATATGGTAGAAACTAAAAGGGGTTTTAGTTTTAGTTTGTTCTTGAAAATTTTGTTTCATAGTTTTCAGAACAGGCTACTTTTAATTGTGGAGTCGCATTAAGAAAAGCAAATGATAATTTTTACAGGAGTCACAATCAAATAAACAACATTAGGTTTTAAGATAATTTCATAGAGAAATTCACCTTTGAAGATCAGAGGGCATTATATTCTTGCAAATTATGGAAACCTGTACCTGTGGTTTCCTCTGCAATATCCAGTGGATTGTTCGCAGAAAAAAGGAGTTTCTGGGATGTTTGCACTAGAATTTAAGCTATTTTCAAAAGCATTTCTATCTGGCAGCTGCTTGAGTACTGCCAGTTTGCCTCTTTTATTTTAGTTTTTGCTAATACGAGACAGATTCTACCGATAGAAAATTAAACAGCATTGGAAAGCCACAGTGTCTGTTAAAAGAAGTGGACCTTGCACTTGTTTGAATATTGGATATTTGGAAGGCGATATCACTTTGTTTCGTACAGAGTTCATTTGACATGATTGCAGACATGTCCAACTTTAGGGACACCATGGCAAGATAAAGTGTATCAGTTTCTTTATGAGTTTTATATTCTTACAGCTTGTTATGATTACAAGTAGATTCCTTACAGTTTACATGGGTAAGTAAATCTATTAAAAAGAACATCTACAAATCCCAACATATCAACATTAGAGTACTGTCAAAAAAAATCACGGAACTATTTCACTAGTTACCTAAAATAAACTTTTACTATGACGTGCCAAGAAAAAGTCAAACGAGTTTTAAAATCTGAACCTCAGCTGAGGAGAACGATCCCACTTCAAATGCCGCAGTGCCTGTCCACCAAGGGGAAGCCTTTACGTATTTTCTTTAGCAAAGAAGCTGACAGTATTCCCTAGGGGCAGTATATAGCCACACGCGCGTGCGCACCCACGCTTTAGAGGTAACATACACACAGCCTCAAAAACCAACTCCATCCAGCTTTCATATAGGAAGAAAAAAGTGCTCGGAAATCTCTGGTGTTCAAGGACCCCTTTCGATCACTTAGCAACCACTCTTTCCTGCTATTTTTAATTTCAGACATTCAGCGTTCGAAGTCGAAGATTTGACGAAGCGGATGCAAAGTGTCCCTTTCAAACACCCCAGAGACAAACACGGAAACTTGGATCAAACGGAAGTAAGATGGTCCCTACCTTTTTTCTGAGAGTACGATGGCGACTGCAGTTGAGAAAAAGTAGGCTTTTCTTCGGTGAAATATTCAGGTTGGCTGTATTGATTCAGGGCCATGTCCAAGTCAGAGTCCTTGCTTTTCTGCACGTTTCCAGGGTAACTACAGGTATAAGGCTGATTCGCTGCCCAGGCCTGTTCCATATATATGTTGTTACTGGGCACAGCCTGAGCGTTGCAACCACTGTAACCTGGACTGTCTTTGAAATACGCGTAATAATCAGTGGCCTGCATGTAGCAGTTGCTGCCGGCAGCTGGGTGTACTTCATAGAGTTCTTGCACACAGAAGTTCATTTTGTTGCCCGGGTTCCGTTTCTACTTTACATATACACACACTCTATGCATGAGATCCCCAGCCCATACCCCCCGAGAGCTGGGCATATACGCCGAGCATCGTCCATCCATACACATGAAAGGAGAAGAGAAGATGAATAAACACCACCCACCACACGGCAACCCAGCCTGCTGTACTTTGCAATCGCACCTGATGCGCTAAAATCCTACTTAGGTGGAGGTGTCTCTGGAGCTGTCCTGCCATTCCCACATAGTGGAAAGCAGATTTCTGACTATCAGAGGTCTTAAGCTGTGAATTCAGCTAATTCCTGGGGAAGATGGCAGGCAGGTAGGGATGACCTCCACCCAGCCCGAGGAGTGACAGCGACGATGCTTCTGTGGCTCCGAGGCTGGGAAGATCCATTTTATCTGCTGTGTTTGAACCTCTTTCAACGTGATTAGAAAATGACTGCTCACTGTTATGTCATTTTGGTTGACAACTGAAGCATGAAACATTATAAAGACATCTTAGAGACTATCCTTGGATACACAGAAAATCCGAAAATCAATAATCTAGTCTATTAGCACGGACCAGAGAAAATCCAGTAGTAACGAGCCTGATGACTGACTCCAGAACGTTAATCTAGTTCACACAAACGTCAGAGGTTACATCTGTTGTCGAATGTTACCGACGGGCTTTTCAAGCAGGATCCAACCATCTTCCTAATGACACACAGGGTCCACGAGTTTTGAAAACACGCCACGGAGGCCACGTCTGAGAATATCGCTGGTGCTTGTAAGTTCTCTTCTGCTTCTGGCTCCCGGTGATTTTCTACATCGTTAGCCTAATCGACATGAAACCTCCAGTTAACTTCACTTTGTTCACTCTGTCTTGGTTGTGTTTGTAAGTGCCTGAGGGGGGAGTGTGTGCCGACACCCTAAATGCAGAGCACCCCTCTGTGAGAGCAGTGTTCCTGTTCTGATTGTGGGTAACACTATTCTTAACGGTCGTCTGTGGAAACTGTGTGCAACTGTCTTTTTTTTTAGAGTATGCTACCTCTTTCCCCTTTTTTTAAATTTAATTTTTATTTTATATTGGAGTATAGTTGATTTACAATGTTGTGTTAGTTAAGAATGTAACAGCATTCTTTTTTTTTAAATTTATTTTATTGAAGAATAGTTGATTTACAATGTTATGTTTATTTTCTCCCGTTGCGGAGCACAGGCTCCGGACACACAGGCTCAGCGGCCGTGGCTCACGGGCACAGCAGCTCCACAGCATGTGGGATCTTCCCGGACCGGGGCACGAACCCGTGCCCCCTGCATCGGCAGGTGGACTCTCAACCACTGCGCCACCGGGGAAGCCCTGTAACAGCATTCTTAACAGTCGTCTGTGGAAACTGTGTGCAACTATCATTTTTTTTTGTTTGTTTATAGTATGCTACCTCTCTTTTTTTAATTTAATTTTTATTTTATATTGGAGTATAGTTGATTTACAATGTTATGTTTATTTTCTCCCGTTGCGGAGCACAGGCTCCGGACGCGCAGGCTCAGCGGCTGTGGCTCACGGGCACAGCAGCTCCACAGCATGTGGGATCTTCCCGGACCGGGGCACGAACCCCTGCCCCCTGCATCGGCAGGCGGACTCTCAACCACTGCGCCACCAGGGAAGCCCTGTAACAGCATTCTTTTTTTTTTTTTTGCGGTATGTGGGCCTCTCACTGTTGTGGCCTCTCCCATTGCGGAGCACAGGCTCCGGACGCGCAGGCTCAGCGGCCATGACTCACGGGCCCAGCCGCTCCGCGGCATGTGGGATCCTCCCAGACCGGGGCACGAACCCGTATCCCCTGCATCGGCAGGCGGACTGTCAACCACTGCGCCACCAGGGAAGCCCTGTAACAGCATTCTTAACAGTCGTCTGTGGAAACTGTGTGCAACTATCATTTTTTTTTTTTTGTTTATAGTATGCTACCTCTTTTTTTTAATTTAATTTTTATTTTATATTGGAGTATAGTTGATTTACAATGTTGTGTTAGTTTCAGGCGTACAGCACAGTGATTCAGTTGTACATATACATATATCCATCCTTTTTCAGATTGTACAACCATCATTTTATTCCCATTCAGTTCTGCTTTTGAGATGATCTTCGAGCTTAATTGTGATTTAAGTGGTATTTACGCACTCGACATTTAAAGATAGTGATCCAAAAGGGAAAAGCATTTTCTAGGAGAATCACCATATAAGACGCGAACAAATACCAAGTTAGAGCTTAAAAGCTTGCTAAGATGGCCAGTGGTGTTTTCTCCATGTAGATGATGGTGAGCATGTATGTTCTAGATCATGATTCAGGAAGGGTGGGCACTGCTTTCTTTTCTTTCTTTCTTTCTTTTTTAATTAAGGAATTTAAAAAAAAAAAAATATATATATATATATATATATTTATTTATTTATTTGACTGTGCCGGGTCTTAGTTGTAGCACGGGGGATCTAGCTCCCTGTGCACAGATCGAACCTGGGCCCCCTGAATTGGAAGCGCGGAGTCTTAACCGCTGGACCACCAGGGAAGTCCCGGAAGCTGCTTTCTTTGAAGCCGGAGGTTCTTTCTCTTTCTTCTGGAGACTTAGTTGGCAGGGTTGGCCTAGGGAGGTAACATGTACGTTTGGGTTCCTGTGAAATACCTCTTGGTATTTCCTTCCTAAGGGACCACAGACAAGGTGATGTTGTAATATTCAAGAGTGATACCTCCGCTTTGGACGCAAAGCTCCAGTCAATTGCAACATACAATTCTGGGCAGGCGCATAGGACCGGAGAAAGGAGGGCATCACAGCCATTCAACAAACATCTATAGGGCATCTGTTCAGTGCAAAGCAGGGAGGTGGTGGGAGCAGAGGTGGCGATTCAGAAGGTCAGTCACGGTCCCTGCCACCAAGCAGCTTAATAGCAGGTGTTTTCAACACACAGAGTCAAGTGGACCATTGTCGTGAGTCTGTCAGTGCTGATGATTTTATAAAGGAGCCATGGATTCAAGGGAAGAAGGTTAAGAATTAGAGAACAAGCAACAGATGAGACAAGATGAGGGACTAAACCCAGGCAGACCCCTGGGTGGGTGTTTAGTCATAAGACTCCTCGAAAAACTGCAACTGAGCTATAAAACAAGGAAAGGAATGGTCTCCACATTGGTACATTTGAACCCTGAGGACGAACTGCAGCATCCTAGAAGGCATAAAATTTACCATAAGGAAAGAAGAACACAGCTAACACTTTAACAGTGTTTTTACTCTCTGGTTACTCTTAAAACAAATAAAAGATTTATTCGCAAGTGTTTTTAAGAACACATACACATAACATTACAATTAACATTTTCTCCCTACTGAACATGTCAAAACATTTCACTGGAAGCAATGACTATTTTCTGAAAACCCCAGGAAAAAGGATCCAGGCCTTATGTTTTTTGTCTGATCTCATTTATTTATCTCAAATTTCCCAAAACTAATCTGAAAATTAACCTTTCGATAAAGCAGTTTTCTTTCCTGGCAAACACATATGTTCCAAGGCCTCTTTTTTCTGGTTAGATGCTGCGTGTCACCTCCATCCAATTTTGCAGTTTTGCCCAGTGAATTTCCTGGCTCCCTTTCTGTTTCACTGCAGGCACAAATCCAAGCCATTTTTTGCTTTCCACCAGTAACAGTACCAACTCAAGCCAGAATCTCAAATTTCATTACAAAGGAACACTTCAAAACAATTTTCCGAAATTGCTTGAAAAATCGGAGCTTTCTCCTGTCCCAGAACTGGATCTACATACTGCAGCGAAGAAAGACAGAACAACTCCTGCAAAACTCTTTTTTCCTCTCTCAGTTTTCACTAAACATTTGGAAGACCCCTGAGAGTCAAGAGAATTTTGATTGAATTCAAACAATCCTGAATTCTCCCAGAAATCTTTGAATAGGAAAAAAGTTTCAAAACACGTTTAAGAGAACCCACTTCCTCACTCACTTTTATCTTTTGGAAAAAACAGAACCAAACTTTCTGAAATGCACTCTTCTTGTACCAAGTGGGGTTACTCTTAAGAGTAAACGTGTGAGACTCTGATGATTGTTAGCTGGAAATGAAGTTCAAGTTGAAATACGGCCCCTCACACCCTGAGGGAGGCAATCCCAGTGCGGCCACTCACGAATGATCTGGCCTGCTTCTTTGTGAAACCAATAAAGCAATTTAAACACATCATATGTCACAAACGAGGTGAGTTTCAGTAAGACTGTTTTCTTATATCTCTGGCTGATGACCCTAATTTAGTTACTGAGAGAGAAGCTAACGAGTTATTTGACCCACAGAGCATCAAACTAACTGAAATAAACTCAGGAGGGCTTTCACAATTCTCATTAGAAGTGCTTCAGTTGGACTTCCCTGGCGGCGCAGTGGTTAAGAATCTGCCTGCCAATGCATGGGACACGGGTTCGAGCCCTGGTCCCGGAAGATGCCACGTGCCACAGAGTAACTAAGCCTGTGTGCCACAACTACTGAACCTGAGCTCTAGAGCCCACGAGCCACAACTACTGAGCCCATGTGCCACCACTACTGAAGCCCACGTGCCTAGAGCCCGTGCTCCGCAACAAGAGAAGCCACCACAATAAGAAGCCTGCGCACCATAACGAAGAGTAGCCCCCAGCTCGCCTGCGTGCAGCAACGAAGACCCAATGCAGCCAAAAATAGAAATAAATAAAATAAAATAAATTAAAAAAAAGAAAGAAGTGCTTCCATCAATAATAATTTATTATCTAAATACACCTTTGTCCTTGGTGGGAAGGAAATAACCTAAAAAGATAAGACTAACGATCTTGCTGGGGAAATTGGTAGATAAACAACAAACCCTCAAAGTCTCTGAAGGAGGAGAATTGTTTCTCTCTTTTCTTCTATTTTCAACTGTGTTGATTCTCAAATACGGCTGAACACTGGAATCACCCACAAACTTTAAAAACACCAGAAATTCTGATTTAATCGATATGGGGGTGGAACCTGAGTGTGAAGACTTTTTCAAGTTCCCCAGGTTATTTCACAGGCAGTGAACTTGGAGAACTACTGTTCTGCTGGGCGTCCACGCCCAGCCCCTCACCAGATACCAGGGCGTCCTGAGACACTCCTTTTTCTTCCGTTGCAGCTTCACTGCCTATTTCCTTTTGTTTTTCAAAGTTTACCTTCCATATATCAATCTGGCCTCACTGCCCTTGAGTCATCTGGTCAATTAGAGGAAATGGGTCAAGGAGACCCACCAGGACGAACTAAATCCAAGGAATTGTGATGACCATGACATGGGAACCCAGGAAGATTCTGCCTTGGGAGCTGGGGATGGCTTTGCAGAAGGGTGACCTGTGAGCTGGCATTTGGAGAGTACGTAGGACTTCAGCAGTGGAGGGAGAGACACGAGAGACTTCTAGCGTCTACTCTAGTGATTGTTCTTCCTCTGCTTTAGTAGTAGAACCTCTAAATGTTATTCAGGCACATGGCCCTTGTTTCTCGGTCTCCCTTGCACCTGGGGGTGTCTGTGTGACTAACTTCTGGCCAATGAGATGTAATAGAAGAAATATTGTAAGGCAGATTCCAGGAAACTTAAAAAGACAATTTAAATTGACAACTGGTGCATGCCTTTTGCTTCTTTTCCTTTGTTACTTCTTCCTGCTACCTGCAATGTATATGGGATGGCTGGAGCCCCAGCCACCATTTTGGTCCACGAGGATGAGAGTCATACTCTAGAGCTGGCAGAAGAATGAGTTGGAAGGAGGTTAGGGTGCTGAGGTCCACAGGATTGTCACACTAGCCTAAACTGCTAACCTCTTGGTTTTTGTTTTTGTTTTTTTTTCCTCAAGACGGAGAAATCAACTTTTTATTTAGCTCATAGTTTTTTCATTTGTAAGACAGAAATAACAGTGCCCACCTCATTGGTTATTGTAAAGATTAAGTGAGTTAAATATAAGTAAAGCACTTAGAACAGTGACTGGTGTAGTAAGTGATGTAATTATGTATACATAGTATATTTAGCTCTGTCTTGGAATATATTCTCTTCTCAGTCTACATTTTCACTAGGTCAGGAGTCAGTAAGCTTTGGTCTGCAGGCCAAGTATGGCCCTGTACCTGTTTTGTAAATAAAGTTTTATTGGAACCCAGCCATGCTCATTTGTTTACATCTTGTCTGGTTCTAAATCTACTACGTGCTACAATGGCAGAGTGGAGTCCTTGTGACTGAGACCATGTGGCCTGCTGAAAATATTTAGTATGTGGCACTTTACAGAGAAAGTTTGCCGTCTCTGCTCTAAGTGATCTCATCCTGTCTCGTAAGTTTATTTTTAAAAAGTTTATTTATTTTAAAATTTTTATTGAAGTATAGTTGATTGACAATGCTGTGTTAGTTGCAGGTATACAACAAAGTGATTCAGTTATACATGCAGATGTATCCTTTTCCAGATTCTTTTCCCTTATAGGTTATTACAAAATACTGAGTATAGTTCCCTGTGCTATACTGTAGATTCTTCTTGATTATGTATTTTA
The DNA here is from genome assembly GCF_949987515.2 of Delphinus delphis. NCBI lineage: Eukaryota > Metazoa > Chordata > Mammalia > Artiodactyla > Delphinidae > Delphinus > Delphinus delphis. Next base: position 141,116,310 of record NC_082686.1, read on the forward strand.
TATACAGTAGTGTGTTATATGTTAACCCCAAACTCCTAATTTATCCCTCCCCACCCTTTGGTAGCCGTAGGGTTGTTTTCTATGTCTGTGAGTCTGTTTTCTTGTCCTTTTTGAATAATAGTTAAATGTGGAAGACAGTCCCAATGTGTATCTCTAGCCCAAACGTCTTCTCTAAAATCTTTTGTCCTGAATCATGTCCTGCTGTCCACTGACACTCATCTTTGCAACAAGTGGACATCTCCAACTCCATGCTTTCTAACACCAGTTCCACTGACACTCATCTTTGCAACAAGTGGACATCTCCAACTCCATGCTTTCTAACACCAGTTCCTCCTGCGGTTCTCCCATCTCAGGACCACCACCACCTGGGGGCTTTAGCCAAAAACCTTGGAGCCCTCCTGGACCCTCACTCTCCCTTCCTACCTACAGCCAATCCATTAGCAAGCTCATCGGTTCTTCCTCCAAAATATATTTTTAATCCAACCACTTCCCTGTACCAACTGCCATCGCTTTAGACCAAGCTGTCACCACCTCTTCACTGGACTCCCCAGACGGCCTCCTAATGGGACTTGCCCCGTGGTAATTCTTTTTTTTTTTTTTTGTGGTACGCGGGCCTCTCACTGTTGTGGCCTCTTCCGCTGCGGAGCACAGGCTCCGGACACGCAGGCTCAGCGGCCATGGCTCACGGGCCCAGCCGCTCCGTGGCATGTGGGATCTTCCCGGACCGGGGCACGAACCCGTGTCCCCTGCATCGGCAGGCGGACTCTCAACCACTCCGCCACAAGGGAAGCCCGGTAATTCTTTCTTGATACAGCAACCAGTTGTGTTTGAAAAACAGCACACCCGATCATGTCGCTTCCCTGCTTAAAATCTTCAGTGGCTTTTCACTGCACTTAGAATAAAATTCCAACTCCTCACCAAAAGGTGTCCCTTCTCCACCTGCTGTCAACCCCTTCCCCGCCCCGGCTTCCTCTCATACACTTGACTTCAGCCCAAACGTTGTGCCTGCCGCTCCTTGAGCAGCCCTGCTCTTGCGTGACTCAGGGGCACTCACTGCACGTGCTCTTCTCTGTCTGAAATGCCTCCCCGTTCGGCTCTCTCCAGGTCAGGGCCCTTCTCGTCCTTCAGGATTTAGCTTCCATATCACTTTCTCTGCGTTTCAGGGGCCTCTTGACTCCATCACAGGCAGAAGGCCCCTGCCACTCATCACCTACGTGACAGCAGTTGTTCAACCTCTCAGAAAAAAGGTGGAGGACCCTCAGCGCACCCAAAGCTCTGTGCATTTTTAAAAAAACAAGATACAAGTTGACATGTTGCAATAAATGGACTCTCTTAGGCTTGGAAATTTCCAGTGAGACATCTGTCTGTCTCGCGTTGAGCCAGTTTGCTCTGTTATGTTTTGCCGCTAGAGACAGACGTGTTTATGAAACCTACCTTCATGGAGGTTTGGAATTAGGAATGGGTGTCATCACTGCCAAACATCTCTGCTCCAAGAGAGGTTGTAAAACGGGTAGAAACATCGCCTGCCCGCTGAAGGAGCCACTCAGATTGAGGAAAGATCCCTTTGTAGATATAAGGGGGGAGCGTCTAGGTCTCACCATTTGAGTGCTGAAAGCGTAGCTAAATGTTAGGGGACATATTAGCGGGGGGAAACGAAAGGGGTGCGGAATAACTTGTTCAGTGTGCACTGTTCGTCTTTTGGTGTGTGGAATCTTCTGACTTGTCCCTCTTTTTTTTTTTAAACAAATAAATTATTGTTTTTTTCATTAATTAAAAAAAATGTTCTACGTTTTTATTTATTTATTTTTCCTTTTATTTTGTTTCGGCCTCATCCCTCAGCTTGTGGGATCTTAGTTCCCCGACCAGGGATCGAACCCAGGCCCCAGCAGTGAAAGCACCGAGTCCCAACTGCTGGACCACCAGGGAGTTCCCTGACTTGTTTCTCTTTAAAAAAGATTCCAAATTAGTTCAACTCCGGAGATGAGAGCAGGGCAAGCTCTGGGCACTTTGGGACCACTCTATCTTCAAATGCCCCCCGCCCCTCCCCAAGACAGCTGGGAAATGATGGAGGCTTATACAGAGGATTATACAGGATCCTAGGAAACTGCAACTAGAACTTCTGAGCTTTGTATTTCCATGTGTATTTTATTTGACTTTTGAGGAAACGAAGTCCCAGAAGGAGAAAGTGACTTGTCACACAGTAGGCAGTAGTTATTGGGACCAGAACCCACTGCTGCTTTGCATGTATCAGGCCTCCTATGCCAGCTGGGGCCTTTAGTTTCCCAACCGACTCTAGTGCTTTAGGCTTAAAAGAACTGCCTTGGAGGGAGGGAAGGAATTAGGGGGATTTGACCCAGGCCTGGGCATTGACTCTCCCTCCTCAGAACTTCTATTCCATTATATAAGACCTTGAGTCGATAGGATCATGTCAAACTAACCATTTTGGAACTTTTTCCTTCCTCGGTTCTAGACGTGTTCACTGGCGTGAATCACTCTCCCCTCGGTTACTGTACTTCTGTGATCCTTATTAAATGAAAACTGTGGCTGCTGGATTAACGTGCAGATGGTGTTCCCAAAGTGTCCAAAATATCAGTTCCAAGAGATGCCTTGAAGAAAAAGCAGTTCAAAGAGGTTCTGTGGTCAAGTGAGTTTGGGAAATCGTATATCCTTCTCTTGGAGATTCACCAAAGAAAATGGTTGAACTTTGTTATGACTCTGTATAACTCAGCATTTCCTGAACACACCCTATACTAGAACCCTGTGTATCGTGTAATGCTAGTTACCAGTGTCCCTTGAAATATACTCTGAGAAACACCGAAGTCTGTTCTGTTGAAGACAAGCAGGAGATAGCGTTGTTAGTATGGGTGTGTCACCTGGAAGAATGGCGTTTTTGCTCAGATTACAGACCAAAGACAGAGAGGAGGAGCCTGGGAAACCGCCAAGGGCGAGTGTCTTTTTCTTTCGTTTCTACCGAATAAGAAAACTACTGGCCAGATGAAGCTGGACGGACCCGTGAAGTGCAAATCCTCAGGGGCCACGACAAGCCTTTGGGCTTTGGGATGGAGTCTGCTTTGGCATTTGAGGAAGAGAACTCAAAGCCCTTCTCTTTTAAAACTTCTTGCGCTCTGAATTCCTTTCTAATTTTTCTCCTTTAATAATTAATCAAAGCTTTTCCATAGTTCTAACCTGGGGGGGGCCTCTACTGAAGGATACTAAGGAGAGGGGGGGCTCTTGGGCACACTCCGTCACCAAGCAGAATTTGCTTTTACAAAAATGTGCTTGAAAAAGTGGCAACGTGGTTTCGTAGCACAAAGGGAATGGATTCTGACCTGGTGCAGTGGAAAAGAGACGGCTCCGATGAGAACATTGATGGGGGAACCAGACACCCTTGGGGCGCAAGCTGACGGAAACAGCCCCGGGTGACTGAACTGGGAGATTCCCAAGGAGATAGAGGCTCTCATTAAGGCAGTCCTGGTGGCTTTCTTGACTTGGACACTCTTTCCACGTCTAAGGTTTGGTGGTTGTATGTTTTGTTTCATGCAGATGGAATGGTTGCCCAACACATTTGTGCCAAAGACACCACCTGCCCAGTTACAGCAGCTTTTTACTAGATGAAACAGGCCAATCTATAAGGATGAATGAGTTAAAGAAAACAGTCCTTTGAAGTTCCACAAAGAAGAAAAAATAGACTCCAAAATCCTTAGGTCAGTGGTTCTTAAAATACGGTTCCTGAAGCAGCAGCATTTGCCATCTCCTGGAACTTCGTAGAAATGCAAATTCTCCAGCTCCACCCCAGACCCACTGAACACAAGCACTGGGGGTGAGGCCAGCAGTGCGTGTGTAGACAAGCCCTCCTGGGGATTCTGATCCACACTCAAGTCTGAAAACCACTGCCCTCCAGGAAGGCTCCAGTGGTCCATAAGCTTGTTCTCTGCCCACATCCCCAGGCTCACTGGCTGTCCCCTGGAGCCCTGGATTCTCAGAGCTCCTTTCTTCAGCTTCTGTTTCCTGATGCCCCGGCAGGTGTATTGGCTTTGTCCTTGATCTGAAACCTTTTAGGCCTAATTAACCCAGGAGAAATCGGGTGCTCTGTATGGCCAGCCTAGCTCCACTTTCCCGGCCTCTACTTTGGGTTTTGGTGACCAATCACTATGGACATAACAGCATGTAGCACACTTTATCATTGCCACTCGGGACTCTTGCAAGGAGCATGACTTCCGAGATCTCCAGGTCTCTGTGTAACCAAAAGTGAGGGTCCGGCTGCTCGCTGCTCAAAAGCCAATGAAGAGGCAAGGTTCATGGAAAGGAAAGTTTGCTTTATTTTGGAGGCCGGCAACCCGGGCAGGTGCGCGGATTCCTGTCCAAAGGCCAACTCCCCTCCCCACCACTGACAGTCAGTGGGCAAGAGCTTTTATAGACAGAAGGAGGGGGCTACATGCAGAAACAGCACAGGCAGCTCTGACGGTCATCTTGAAATTGGTCATGGGGTGGTCTGATCAGTGTCATCTTGATTGTTTTAAGTACAGTTAGTCTTTAGTTCCAGGGTCGGTTGGTTCCCATTTCCTTGAGGCCAGCTCTCGGAATTGTGGCAGCTTATGTCATGCCTACAGCCTGGTCATCATGTCGTTAACGTCTTCCACCTGGTGGGGGTTTTAGTATCTACAAGACAGCTCACAGGAGAGGGCTCAGAACATTACCTATAGCCCTTGAGGAGGTACTAGAGATCCTTGACTTTGCTTAATGACTGAACTATTATTATTTGGTCTCCTCTGACTGTCTTCCTTTGCTTCTGTGTTTTCTCACTTGTTTGAGTAAACTTATTCTTTGGTTAAATTGTTTCCAGAGACAAAAGGCGGGCTGAGGACATGGGGAGGAGGGCCATAGCGTCCTGCTCCGTTTCATCTGGACTCAGTAGTATCGTACCTGCTTTCACTTATCCCCATGGCCACACCTGCTGATGGTGTTCCAGAAACTTCTACATCATACGCCTCCTCCACCTCTGGTCAATTCTTTCCAGTCTTCTTCAAGACATTGCTCCTCTGTCTGCCTTTAAAATCGGCTTTCCCTTTGGTTTATCCCGAACCTTCTAACCATGCGGTTCTCACCAGGTGATCTCATCAAGGTCCACATCTCTGACTACTGCCCCGTGCACTGGTGGTGCTTCATTGTGGACCCCAGGCCTGCGTGTCCAGCCACCTGCCCTCTCCCCAGATGCCTCCACGGTACCCCACGCACCGGGACTGAACTTCTCTAAGAGTCTTATTTAATCCTTATGATGGTTCTTCAGGGCAGCCATGGCTATCCACGTTTTTTTTTTTAATAGATTAAAAAAACCCATCTATTTGTCCAAAGTGGCACAGCTGGTTATTTGAAGAGGCGGGATTCAAACCCAGATCTGTTCTAGTAGAAACTGCCCGCTTATACGTTTCCTTGCAGCTTATTCATGTCTCTCTGAGATAATATTAAATTATTATCTGTGATCCCCAACATCTGGTCACAAAGGTCGGATGAGTCCAGGCTGCCACTGTCTTCAGGAAACTCCCCACCACTTCTCTTTAAGAGAAAAGTCGGGGCTTCCCTGGTGGCGCAGTGGTTGAGAGTCTGCCTGCTAATGCAGGAGACACGGGTTCGAGCCCTGGTCTGGGAGGATCCCACATGCCGCGGAGCGGCTGGGCCTGTGAGCCACAACTGCTGAGCCTGCGCGTCTGGAGCCTGTGCTCCGCAACAAGAGAGGCTGCGATAGTGAGAGGCCCGCGCACCGCGATGAAGAGTGGCCCCCGCTTGCCACAACTGGAGAAGGCCCTCGCGCAGAAAGGAAGATCCAACACAGCAAAAATAAATTAAATAAAAAAAAAGAGAAAAGTCAGCGAACCCAACAGGTTTCTATGTCTTTAATGTTACTCTGACCTTCCAATTCAATCCCAGGGGGATTGGGGATTGGCTGTCCAGGAGAATCGAAAACATGTCACCTCTTCCCTCTCCCACCCTCATCCTGGCTTGAAATCACACTCACTTTTCAGGAAAAAGTTTAAAGCCTTAGAGGTCCTTCATAACATGGCCCTGGACTGCTTTTTATTCCTCTCTCTTGCTGTTCACTCAGACAACCTGAACTCTGGCATTTCTAGTTTGGCTGAATAGCACCTCTCCCGATGCCTTGGTCACACCCTGTGCCCTTCCCCTACCTTATCTCTATTCCATACAGTGATCCAAGCCTGTGAAATGCCTTGCATGGAGGTGCTATCATTTAAGCCTCACGACACTTTTGTAGGTACATATCATCGTTCCTATTTTAGAGATGAGGAAACCAAGACCTGGAGAGGTTAGGTACTTGCCCAAGGTCATAGGGCTGATCAGGGGTGGATATTTAAGTTAATTTAGGGGTTTACAGTAAGCATATAATAATTGCTTAACACAGGAACAAATGGATGGGAGTGGACAATGGCTGAATGACCTAAAAATTATAATCCTGCAGATGGTGAGTTACGATGCATTTTCTCCATGCAAACAGGATGACGTGTTGGAATACGGTATGTGGATATAAAATACGCCTCTTGTTTCCTGCCTCTATGCCGTCAGTAGTTTACATTGCTACATTACTGTAGGACTACAATAACCCGGCAGGCAGTGATTCTTCACAGCTTGTTAACTGTCCTCCTTTAGGGGCCTAGAAACTTAACCATGCCAGACAAGGGCATTTATATGCTCAGAATATTTCTTGACGGATGCTTAGTTCATGCAATTCTCTCTCGCATATTGGAAAATAATGTATCATCTGATTTTAGCCTGAAGTCAAGATTTGTTCCATTTAAGTTTTCGAGTCATGCGTTGTAGTGCTCAAAATTCCCAGACATTTGTGCAATGTCAAACCCTCTCTTCCACAGCATTTCCAATGGATGGAAGAGTGATGATGAATGATGGACATTCCAGCACAATGTCTGGCATCTAAGAGTTCCCAGCATGAAGATCAAGGGTTTTATTCTGACTGCTGTTTCCTAAGACCAAAGACAAATCATAAAGTCTCCTTGTGCTTTGAAGGAATGAGATAATATTCGAAAGGAGATCGGCATCCAGACCAAAGGACAAATGCATGTACACAAAAGTGAATACAGAATGGCACTCTTAAGGCTGGAGATTGAAAAGAAAAAGGAAGGCTTGTAAACTATATTTTAGGCCGTGGTTATCAGCATTGAATTCTTCTCTTTTCTAAGCCAGCAGTGGAATCTCTGCTCTTTTTCATGAATGAGCATCGGATTCAAAAGCAAATCTTTCCTGACTGTAGTCTGACGAAGCTTGGGCATCATAATCTAGAAAACATACCATAAAATTTCCGTTTGGGTATAACTTCAATTAGAGCCCTGGCTAAATAATGGTGATAACATCTACTGCGTGCTGTCTTCATAACCGAACAACCAGACTGGTGGGGGAGGTATTTCCATTCGTTTGACAGAGTGGAAAACTGAGGAGATGGTTTTCTCACTATGATGTAGTTACTAAGGGAAGATGTTAGTATCGAAATTTCAGCTCTGGAATTGCTATTCTAGAACTTGTTTGTCTCACTTCCCCACACTGCTTTTCTAAGTAGAGAATCATTTTATGTTTTGAAAGTTCTGGGCAACTAAGTATGTGTTTCAACACAAATTCTAAAATCACTGTGATGATTTAGCTGTTTTTCCAGAGATGTGCCTAATTTAATGCTACTTCATAAATTTATATTAATATGTTTGTTTCCCTCTATCCTGAGAAGAAAAAAATGTCCTTTAACATTTTATGAATATCATTGTTGCTTTGCATGAATATCACATAGCCACTTATTTTATGTATGCTTCAATTTAATCACCCACAGTGCGTAGATTCATTTCCCCTTAATTTAATGTATTAAGATGATTATTTCATTGTAATTCACACGGATGGACTTGGTTTGAAAAGTTGAATGCTTGTTTGAATGGAATGGTTTTGACATTTAACAGCTATAGTATACTTTCTTTATTCTAGAGTAACATATCAGAGATTAATTTTATAACAAATTTCCCTAATAATAGGAATAATGAGTGAATGATTGAATCATTTGCATTTACTTTGCTTTTTCACCTTGAAGAACAACTCATGCAAAATCTAGATGCTGCCACAATGGATGTCAACTTCAAAAGGGTGTATTCTTTGTTCACTAAAGGCTCCAGTTCTTCACTTATACTTGGAAGTATTATGAAGAATGATTAAAGGTAAAAAGTTCAGATAAAGTACTGATACATGCAACAGTATTTTGCATGAACCTCAAAAACAGTATGTTAACTGAAAGGTGTCAGTCTTATTGTATGATTCCACTTTTGTGCAGTGTCCAGTAAAGGCAAACCCGTACGGACAGAAGGTAGGTGAGTGGTTGCCAGGGGCTGGGTCCAGGAATGAAGAGTAGCTATACATCAGCTCAAAGTTTCTCTGAGGGTGATGGGAACGTTCTAAAATAAGGTTGTGGTCATGGTTGCACAATTCCGTAAATAGACTAACAATTATGGAACTGTACACTTAAAATAGGAATTTTATGATACACAAAATATATCTCAACAAAGCTTTGACAAACTAGATGTGAGATTATAAATAAATAACTCGAGGTAATTAAAATTTTTGTCAACAGACAGAAAATTAGTAAGTTCACATCATTTATATACCAATACTATTTATATAACATACTGTGTACGTTATTTTCCTACACTTAATGGAGGATACACCCCAGGAGGAAGACATGATTTTCCTCTGAAGTTTGCAACCCAACTAAAAGAACATATCAATAAGCAGAAGACAGTATCTGACCACCAGTGTTAGGTGAACAGGGAAGAAAACGGAATTCTTATTTCCAAAACAATGTAGGTTAGATTCTTTTTTTTCTCTAAGATAAATGCCAGCCAATAGAATTTTCATCATTGCTTGGCCATAAACAGGGTTGTGCTCATTTCAGGTCTCAACTCAAAGCTCTTCCAACATTTCTATTTGGAAATCCCATGCAGGAAGCAGGGTGTCTCATCAGACTTCTTATTCTCAGCACACAGTACAGTACTAGGCACAGAGAACACACTAAAAACATTTCTGATGTAAATCAAGATAAAATCAGAGTCACTGGAGGATCAAACAGGCATGTTTAAAGCCACAATATGATACGGCAGAGCACAGGAAGTACTTTAATTAAATTTCATGACAGCATGAGAAAGAAATGATTCATTGTGAGTGGAGAATCCCAGAGGAAGTGATATTTGAACTGGGCCTTGAAGGATGAGGGGTATAAAGGAGGATTTGTAAACGTTTTCAAAAATAGGATCTACTTCATGCTGGCACCCTGAGACCCAGCTCTAGAACTGGTCTAGACAGAACTGGTCTAGACAGAACTGGTCTAGAACTGGTCTAGACAGAACTAGAAATTCTTCATTCTATTTCAAATGTCAAAATAGTCTAGAAAGATACACTACAGGTATCAAGATTAACCTAAAATATACCCCAATCTTAGTGGTTTTGTAATTTACTATGGTTTGAATCGTGGAAAGGAAAGAAAGTCCAGTTAAACGTGAGAAGAGACCGAAGAGGCAGCCATCTATTTGCTATCCTCAGAAAAGCCTTCAGACGGCAGAGAATCTGCTTTCTGTCCCAGTACGAAGAGAGGTGACCCCCAGGTAAGCATCATCCTGTCATTCCAACCTTGAGAAGGTCACTGGTTAGAAAGAAACAAATAACTTTTATTCTGGAGACGTTCACCCTTAGAACACTGAAGGACTCAGGCATAGGGAACAGACTGGTGGCTGCCAAGGGGGAGGGGGGTGGGGGAGGGTGGGATTGGGAGGCTGGGATTAGCAGATGCAAACTATTATATACAGGATGGATACACACCAAGGTCCTATCGTATAGCGCAGGGAACGATATTCAATATCCTGTAATAAACCATAATGGAAAAGAAAAAGGGAAAAATAAACACAAGAGGACTCACACAAAGATGTAGGTGGTTTGGAAGACTGGAAACTATTTCTGAATCACATACTTCAAGTTAAATTTTTATAGGAACAAACATCGGGTGATACAGCAATTTTTACTTTTTGTATTTTTGCCCAACACGCACAATCTGATTCTAATCATGAGGAAACACCAGTCAAACGGAGGGACATTCTAGAAAATAATCAGCCTGCATTCTTCACAAATGTCAAGTGCTATGAAAGACAAAGAAAGGTTTGGAACAGATCAAAGCAGACCTAGGCAGACAGAAACTAAGTGAAAGGCGCACTCCTGGCCTGGTCCTGGCCCGGAAAACAAGCTGGTTTAAGGAACAGCGGTGGCAAAGCCCTGTAGGGAATGAAGTCAGGATCTAGTCCTCTCAGTCCTGCTCTCAGCCTTGACCTCTCCTCTGTGGGGAGAGAGGGGTGAGGAGTGATAGTTTGTGAAATTTAAATAAAGTCCGTAGGTTAGATGATAGTACACATCCATGTTAAATTACCCGATTTTGATCATTGTACCACGGTTTTCTAAGAGAATTTCTTTGCTTTCAGGAGACACACTGAAGTATTTAAAGGGGCATGATGTCTGCAACTTAAGTCTTAAATGGTTCTGAAAAATGATAATATGTATATAGGCAGACAAACACATAGTATTCACACACACAGAATGATAAAACAGATGTGGTAACATGTTAACAGTTGGTGAATCGGGGTGAAGGGTATATGGGAGTTCTCTGTACCACTTCCACTTTTTGGTAAAGCTGAGATTAAAATCAAATAAAAAGGAATTTATAGATTTGCCTTAGCAGATCTTCCAGGAAAACACACAACTCATTCAAACTTGAAGACATGATGGTCTCCTGCCACCAATTTTCTTTTTCCAATTCAACGCTTAAAAACAGAAACCAGGCCTTGGAGCAACTAAGCCCGTGCGCCACAACTACTGAGTCTGCCCTCTAGAGCCCGCGAGCCACAACTACTGAGCCCGTGTGCCACAACTACTGAAGCCCGCGTGCCTAGAGCCACAACAAGAGGAGCCACCACAATGAGAGGCCCATGCACCACAACGAGGAGTAGCCCCCGCTCGCCGTAACTAGAGAGAGCCTGCGCAGAGCAACAAACACCCAATGCAACCAAAAATGAATAGATTAATTAATTAAAAAAAAAGAAAAACAAGACTTCCCTGGTGGTGCAGTGATTAAGAATCCGCCTGCCAATGCAGGAGATATGGGTTCCATCCCTGGTCCAGGAAGATCCCACATGCCGCGGACCAACTAAGCCCGTGAGCCACAACTACTGAGCCCGCGTGCCTAGATCCTGGGCTCTGCAACAAGAGAAGCCCCCGCTTGTGGCAACTAAAGCCCGCGTGCAGCAACGAAGACCCAACGCAGCCCAAAATAAATAAAATAAAAAAACAAAAACCAGAAACCAACCCCAAAACTAAGCAGATCTGGTGGTGATCATTTTGAGACGTATAGAAATATTGAATCACTAAGCTGTACACCAGGAACTGACATAGTGTTGTAGGTCAACTATACTTCAAAAACAAACCAAAAAACTCATAGAAAAACAGATCAGATTTTCTGTTACCAGATGCTGGGTGGTGGGGGGGGGGGAAGGGGGAGGGGGAATTGGATGAAGGTGGTCAAAAGGTATAAACTTCCAGTTATAAGATACATAAGCACTAGGGACGTCATGTACAACATGGTAAATATAATTAACACTGTTGTACGTTATGGAGAGCAAATCCTAAGAGTTCTCATCACAAAGAAAAATTTTTTTTCTATTTCTTTAATTTTCTCTCTGTAAGGGATGATGGATGTTCATTAAACTTACTGTGGTCATCCTTTCACAATGTGTGTAAGTCAAAATGTTATGCCTTAAACTTATACAGTGCTGTATGTCAATTATATCTCGATAAAACTGGAAGAACAAAAATTGAAAAGTAAGCCAATTTGCAATAAAACAAGAAGCCAAGCTCAATAGCCTTTGATTCATCTGAGAAAAGTGTGTCAGATTGATTAGTGTTATTTTCTTACTTTTTAGTGGTGAGCACCACTATTCTTAATATTCTTCATTCTTAAAGGTTTATACTCTTTTTTTTTTCTTTTTTTTTTTTTGTGGTATGCGGGCCTCTCACTGTTGTGGCCTCTCCCGTTGCGGAGCACAGGCTCCGGACGCGCAGGCTCAGTGGCCATGGCTCATGGGCCCAGCCGCTCCGCAGCATGTGGGATCTTCCCGGACCGGGGCACGAGCCCGTGTCCCCCGCATCGGCAGGCGGACTCTCAACCACTGCGCCACCAGGGAAGCCCTAAAGGCTTATATTCTTAATATTGCAAAATACTTTAAAACATCGTAAGAATAAGCATTTCTTTCCTTTATTTGTGGAAGAAATGAGACTCAAACATAGAATGATCACTTCAAAAGAAAGTTAAGAATGAGCATATCATGTGTAACCAGAAAGGGATAACAAGAAAGGAGTATCCCTAGGTCCAGCCATAAATATGAAATGAGATGAACCCATTTCAGATAACTGTTTCCTTGGCAACGCAGTCAATTGAAAGTCCTGCAAAAATTAACATGTATTTTTTTCCTCCCTTAAAGGGCAGGAGCTTCTTCTACTTACATAGTTTTGACCTTTAGTTTTATATCTTAGGCTTATTATAAGACGTTTTTTCCAGAGCTGGGCAAACAGAGCCAAATAAGTATCTTTTCATTAGTTCTGAGGCTTGGCTTACGATCATATGGCCTTTGTAGTAGCTGCATATCATGGGGCAACTGTGAGGAGGGTAGTTGGGGTAAAACCTGCCACTCGCTGAATATTGCCATCTGGACTAATAAACCATCGGCCCACATGCAATGTTGTCACTCACGCTGAGTGAGTTCACAGTAGAGCTAATTGAGTTAAGTAGTCATATTGGCAATAGAGTTCTGTATTTTATTTAATTTATTTTTTTGATGTGGATCACTTTTAAAGTCTTTATTGAATTGGTTACACTATTGCTTCTGTTTTATGTTTTGGTTTTTTGGTCTCGAGGCATGTGGGATCTTAGCTCACCCACCAGGGATCGAACCCCCATCCCCTGCATTGGGAGGCAAAGTCTTAACCACTGGACCACCAGGGAAGTCCCCAGTTCTATATTTTAAGAGGCAGTAAAGTTGAACGATGTCAAGTCTCTTGTATAAGCCAATACTGACAAATACCCTGAGGATAGTGGTTCAACAGAGGCAATGGTTCTGTCTCAGCCGATGCCATGGAGGATGGCTCTGGACCACGGAGGATTCCCGACTCTCTTTCCCAAAGCCCTGCTGGTTCTGGATTTCTGGTATCTTTGCAGTGTGGGTAGAGGAACAATTCAAGTCAAAGAGGCTGGATTGGTCCAGAACCAAGACTAATCTCTAAAGACAGCTCATCCTGAGCATCACACAGGTGATAAGTGCAGGTGAAACGGTCCCCAGGAGACCTGCCTTGTCTGCGATGGTGCTACCAGAGGTTGCTCTTGGCATGGATTTTCTGCTTCTCCGGGGTTTTCAAAACCCAAAGCCTCTGCCCTGCAGAGGTAAGGATAGAGGGTAGAACTGGTCACCAACACCTTCGGGAAGAGAAGTTTATGATGGAACATGGGTACGTTTTCAGAAACTGAAGAGGGAAGAAGCCTAGACTTACTAAAGAACTGAGAATAACCTGAAGCCTCCTCTGTTCCTGGGGAAAGCTGGCCCAGGGTTCAGTAAGAACACTGAAAGAGGCAGTAGAAGACGACTGATTTTGTACTTTATGCTGGAGCTGGTGCTATGTTTTCATGATGATCATAGCTTAGGTTTTGGGGGCCAGTACTGATTTAATGTATTTTGCTCTATTTTTCCCACAGGGGGAAATATGGTTATTGTATTGGAGAAATACTTTATTTTATTTTTGCCATTATTTTGTATTTATTTGTTTACTTTTTTTTTTTTTTTTGCTGTGCTGCTTGGCTTGTGGGATCTTAGTTCCCCAACCAGGGATTGAATCCAGGCCACGGCAATGAAAGCCCAGAATCCTAACCACTAGGCAAACAGGGAACTCCCTACTTTTTTTCATTTTAATTTTTTAAATTTTAAAATATTTGATTGGAGTATAGTTGATTTACAACGTTGAGTTAGTTTCAGGTGTACAGCAAAGTGATTCAGTTATACATACACATATATTCATTCTTTTTCAGATTCTTTTCCCATTTACAGAATATTGAGCAGAGTTTCCTGTGCTCTACAGTAGGGCCTTGTTGGTTATCTATTTTATATATAGTAGTGTGTGTGTTAATACCAAACTCTCAATTTAACCCTCCCCGCCACGTTTCCCCTTTGGTAACAAGTTTGTTTTTGAAATCTGTGAGTCTGTTTCTGTTTTGTAAATATGTTCGTTTATATCATTAAAAAAATAGATTCCACATATGAGTGATATCATATATTTGTCTGTCTGACTTACTTCACTTAGTATGATAATCTCTAGGTCCATCCATGGTGCTGCAAATGGCATTATTTCATTCTTTCTTTATGACTGAGTAATATTCCATTGGATAGATGTACCACATCTTCTTTATCTATTCCTGTGTGGATGGACATTTAGGATGGAATGTAGGTTGATGTCCTTGGTTTCTCTGTGGCCAACTAATCTCCGATTACAGTATTTGTTGGAGAGAATTAGGGATCTGTCCATAGTTCAATAACTGGAAAGTGTCAGAGCCAAGAGGCAAACCATGATCTTCTATTCTAAACAGTCCCTATGGGCCTACTACATGCTGAGCGACGTCCCTAAGACTCAGTGCAGTAGGCCAGCTGTGTAACAGGCGGATTCTCAGAATGGTTTTTTTTTTCAGCTTTACTGAGGTATAATTGACAAATAAAATTGCAAGATATTTAAAACATACATTGTGATGATTTGCTGTATTTATCAAATCATATGTATATTTGTGTGTATGTGTGAACATCAGTCTTGGAATATCTTGATAGCCAGTGATCAGTATGCCATTCACACCTTTGTCTAAATGTGACTGGAACCTCTTTGTATTTTCATCCTGTGTTCCGGGCCAGCTCCTGGCCAGCAGTGAGGCGGTGACGTTTGTTTGCAGGGCGCCATGTCTGTGGTAAATACCACTCCTACTGCACAGTGCACAACCTGACAACTTGTACAGAGCTGCATGGGAGACCTGCTCTTTATTTTCTCTCTCTCACCCGTTTCCCTGTGATCCTCAGCCCTCTCATGGCCTCCTCCCTTTCCCACTCCTTCTCTTGCCTTTATTGGATCCTGTTGAGGAGGAAAGGAATCGGACTCAATTCTCCACTTGGAGATACTAGTGACTTGATAAGATATCCAGCCAGGAGGTTTGCATTTTGAAAGACCACAGAGAAAGGGCCATGATGGAATTACAGGCACTCAGGGCAACCCGTGCAGGAAGGGAAGGACTTTGAATTCCAGTGGTCACCTCTGATAATTTTGTATGGCTGACTCTCCCAATAGTTATCTTTCCAACTTCAGTGCAAGGTCAGTAAGTTAACCTCCCACGTTGTCCCAGATTTCGTCTGAAAACTACCTGTTGGGATTATCACAGGATTCGACTGTTGTGTCTCTTCCCCCTGCTTCCATTATATTCCTGGCTTTAAAAACTTCAATCCTGTTAGCATCAACTTAGTGGTTATTCTCACGTGGGCGTTCTATATCCCTAATATCCTATCTGCTTCTCATAATGTTTCTAAGCTTCATGATGAGAAGATAACTCTTACTTATTGAGCACTCACGGTGTTCTGTGAAATCACCTAAGCTTCTTTCTTTCCACAATTCGAGGAGAGAGGCGAGACCCCATTTTACAGATGAGGAAACAGCCTCAGGCAGGCTAAGTGACTTGCCCAAGGTTAAACGGCTGGTACGTGGCTGTGCGAGAATTTGACCTTAGACTGTAAAACTAGGTATGTGCTGAGCCCCACTGCTCCATCCTGGCTGGTCTAACTGCCCCACATGTTCGCCTCGTGTAGACCAGCATCTTCTCCAAGGTTTTAGATTTCTTCCTTAGGGTTCCTGGAATTCTCTCGCCCTTTTGTGCTATAAAAGTATGAATGGTAAAGAGCTCTGATGTCTGAGCCAGGCTGCCTGGTGCAAATTTCATTTCAGCTCCTTCATACTTTTCTTGGTTTCTTGTTTAATTTTTTCAACTTTTTAAAGAGTCTGAAAAATACCTTGGTTGTTGCTATCGATTCTTTTCTCGGTTGTTTATGCCTCTCCTCTAGCTGTGTATGTGATGGTTTGTTCTGCTTTTCCTCATTTACGTTTATCTACTTCGTCAATGCATTTCAAGGTCCAAAAGGATAACAAAACCTGGAGAAAGAGGGCTGCAGGCTTTCCTGTAACAGACGCTACAAAACTGGCCTCGAAAAGCCCATGCTCTCCCACCGCTCCACGCTGCATCTCAATGAAAACTGCAGCTGGGTGGAGCAGAGCTTTGAATTTCAGAGGTTTGTCTTCCTTTGACATGGCTGTTCCCAGTTTCCCTCCCCTCCAGTCGAGCTGATGACTTTTCTTTCTTTCCTTTTCTTTGTTTTTCACATTATAATGTGTTTTGATTATTTCAAAGGGTGAGTGATATAGGTCCCCTTGCAAAAGGTCTAGGCAATCAATAAGAAATCCTTATACAATCATGTGAGTCTTATTCTGCATTATATAACTTATTAGACTTCAGAAAACACCAAGAGGTCCCAGGAGTTGTTTTGTCATCCTCACAACGTTGGTGAGTGGATTCTCCACAGATGAAGTGGCCTGGGCTTTCTTTTCTAGCCCTTCTCTTTCTGTCTGCCCTGGGCTACTGATGGGTGCGCTTCCCTGCCTTTGAAGTATCACATCTCAGAGCTCTCTGGCACGTGCCAGAAGCTGGTGGAGAGCACCTACTCCCATGTTGGTGACTGAGGCTCCCCGATGCCCTCGAGGTGTGTGAATCACACTGGTGCTCTCAGCTGGAACCACGCTTCCTGATGGATGGGGAGAAGGGACAGAGAGGAGAGTGGAAGTGGATGGAGCAGATGGTCTACTGGTGGGAGGGCTAAAGCTTTTTAATCCCCGACCTTCTAAAACACTCATTTACCTGAAGATGTCCTTGTATTTTACTTAAGGACAAAGAGAGCCATCACGTGTTTGAAAATGTGACTAACTTGAAGGATTACTTGACTTCACGTCTCTCATTTTTAGAACACTCTGTTATTTTGGTAAGGGAGGATTATACATCATTTAAAAGGGTCATCATTGATTTGGTTCACTTTTTTCCTCCTTCTGAAGAGCTTGTGTTCATAGTCTGCCCCTTTGCGGACATAAGAAATTGCTTTAAAAAGTGCTTTAACGTGTCTACATCTTGGGGACTGGCTTAACAAATTATATCTATAAGCAAGGATAATCTACAGCCAATAAAAGTCAGGATTCAGGAGGATATTTAATGACGAGGGAACATGTTCATGATATACTGTTAAGCCTTAACAGCTGGTTAAAAATGGTATGCCTAGTATGATTCCAAGTTTGTAAGACACAGATATGCACAGAAAAACAGACTGAACTATAATAAAGATTTTAATATCCTTGGAGGATGGAATTACAAACGATCTCTAAAAGTCATTTTTGTTGAACTTTTGGGAAAATTTTACTTTTCGTACATGGGGGGCTTTTTACAGTGAGAGAAAGTAACTTCCTAGTAAAATTCTTTTGACTATGTTTTCTTGCCTTTCTGGGTATCTGAGATTCAATTCTCTTGATACTAAACACAGAACGGACCTACAGAGAAAATTCAGTGAGCTCATCAGATTGCTATCTTTTTTTTCCGATGCAACCCTGGAAATGGGTCATTCCCTGCCTTGTTTCTTCCACCAGGTTCCAGTGTTTCAGGAAAGTCCCTGATTGACATCAAGGGCAAACATCCAGGCTGGAGGTCTGACTGTCTGGGTTCAGCAGGGCTGACAAGATCCAGCTACAGGGGTGCGTGCATCTGTCCAGGACCCATCCTTGCGGGGCTGGTGGGACCTGTGGTTCCCAGAGAGAAGCTCGGGAGGGTGTGAGAGGGCTGAGGGGAGAAGCCTTGTAAGAACTTGGAGGAAGAGCTGGGCTCCAGCCAAACAGAGTGGGACTCTCAGAAGGGTTCAAGTCCCAGAGGGATGTTACTGGGCAGAGTGACTGAGCAGAACACCCGGGTGGCAATTAAAAGAAGCCAGGCCTAAAGGGAGGACCCATCAAGAATGGAGAGACTCAGGTGGCTCCCCAAGGTGCGCTCAAGGAAAGGAATTAAAATGCACATTCCCCGAGTGTCCACTAGGTGGCAGACACTTTCCTTTACTGGTACTAAGAGCTTGTCCATATTCTCAGGCACTTCCTGATGCTCAAGTCTTAAGAAATGCTCAGAGGGCTGGTTAAAATACAGATTCCTGGGCCCCTTTCCAGAGCTTCCAGCTCAGCAGTCTGGGGCCCGAGATTCTGCATTTCTAAGAGGTCCAGGTGCTGCTAGTGCCCCTGGTTGGAGAGCTGGGAGCATCATCTCAGACTCTGGGAAGGGAGGAGGTGGGCGGGGAGCAGGGTGTGGTCCTCACCGTTGAGCAATGAGCTCACATTGTGACAAAAACTCTAAGGCAGCAGTGTGGCTGGGGGAGGGGAACAGGGTCACTTGCTTCTGGCTGGAAATAGCCTCTGGCACTAGAGCAGATTTGAATTGTGGGAAATGCAGCAGAATGTCAGGGCTCCAGGGCTCTCATTTCATTTAAATGTGTTACCAATTAATTTCCTTACAATGGTTGTAGCACATAGGAGCACACGTACATGCAGATTAAAATAAAAGCAGTATTCAGATCAAAATGAAAAAGAAGGCATTCAGTACCTACCAAAAATAAGCCTAGAGAAAAACATTAAGAATACTACAAAGGGAGAAAACATTAAGAATACTACAAAGGGAGAACACTACAAAGGGACTTCCTTGGGGGCGCGGCGGTTAAGAATCCGGCTGCCAATGCAGGGGACACGGGTTCGAGCCCTGGTCCGGGAAGATCCCACATGCCGCGGAGCAACTAAGTCCGTTCGCCACAGCTACTGAGCCTGCGCTCTAGAGCCCACGAGCTGCAACTACTGAGCCCGCGAGCCACAACTACTGAGCCCACGTACCACAACTACTGAAGCCCACATACCTAGAGCCCGTGCTCCACAACAAGGCCCCGCTCGCCACAGCTAGAGAAAGGCTGCGCGCAGCAATGAAGACCCAACACAGGCAAAAATAAATTTAAAAAAAGAAAAGAAAAGAAAAAGAATACTGCAAAGCATAAATCAGTAAATCTCGAATAATTTACAAAATATCCGATCCACGATGGCCCAACCCTTGGTTCTGCTGCACAAGATTTTTATACAGAGCCCTGCGTGACCGACCAAGCGAGTCTGACAATATCCAACCAGACTCTACCCTGTTCAGTGAGATGGATCCACTGATCATGCCTTTGAACACCAGTGGCGATGCTATTTGGCTATGACTGTTTCTAAAGCTTCTTCTCGGTTTCTGTACTTGCATCAGTAGAACCGGGTAGGAAGTAATAGTTTGCAGAAGGGTACCCAACCACAAACCACTGTGCTGTACAGTGGAAGCTAACACAACATTGCAAAGCAACTACACTCCAATAAAAATTAATTAAAAAACACACACACACACACACTCAGAGGCACATTGGTCTAGACTGGCTAGATCACTGATTTGGGAGATGGGCTTTTGCAGAACTTCAAACAGCCCATGTGTTCTTATGGCTCCTTCACTGCCGATTCTTTCTGTATCGTTAAGGGTCATTTGGTTCTCATCAATTCCATTTGGAGTCCTTGAAATGGGGGTACTTGGATGGATTTTTGGCCCTGCTGCTATTTTCTCAAGGATATGAAGGACAATCTCCTGCACATAGTAGGCACTTAATAAACACAGACGGGACGCAGGCAGGGAATGGTAGCCCAGGAAAGAGATACCAAGCACGCTTGCAGGCTAGACGGAGAGAGGCAGGAACTCAATGCCCAACCTGGATGGATGTCAAAATAGAGCTCTTCTCACAGATCCTGTGAGGAGGTGGCTGGCCAGCCGAGGAGATGGAGAGGACCCAACTCAGAAAAGAAAAGCAACCACTCCAGCTGTTTCCCTGGCCTCGCCACCACCTCATCAAATACCGGTGTCCATTGGGAACGAGTGAAATTCCGTTTGCGGTTTTGGCCATGACAGTAGCCTTCCTCAGCATCTTCACGCTGAACCAAGGCGTTGCTTCACGTCCATGCCAGTGCGAACCCTGGCTGTTGCTCTGGAAACTACGGGAGCGTTTACCTTAGTTGCGTTCCTTTTAAAACTAGAGTCTGGAGGAAGGCCTTTCATTTATTAATTTAAGTATATTTTCCTAGTCAACAGTTCTCCACCTTGCAGCAAAAGAGAGCTGAATGGATGCGAAACGGATGGTCAAATCTAAACCCCCTGCGACGTCACGCTGCACCCCACACCCACCTGTCCTGGTCTCCTTCTTCATCCCTCACCGGGCACTCAGCGCAGCCCAAGGCATTTATGTGATTTAATGATGCAGAGCTGATCATAACGGTCACAGCAAGAATGAAGCTGCTGCTTAGAGAGCACTATGGGAGATACTGTGCTAACGCGCTTACATCCATTATCTTCAGTTCTATCAACAATCACGTAGGTTTGCTCAAGGACAGAAGGTGGAAAGGCTGAGATTCTAGCCCAAATATGGCAGACTCAAAAACCTGTGATCTTAATCACTGTATTTACAACACTTAGGGTCTTGGATCCAAATAGAAACTCTTTCCTTTTGCTTTTAAGGGTTACCAACAAACTGGAAACTGGACGGCGTCGCAAACTCTACACATCCAAGGCCAAGATTTCTCACAAATGATGGAGATGGACCCATGAATGAATGAATGAATGAATATGGGTACCAATTAGGAATAAGTCACATTCAGTTTGTGAGGTCCTTAGATCACGAGGACACTGCCGTTTCCTGTAAACCAAGGCATTTCCCTGTGAACCAAGGACTGATGTGGTGTTGACGCCAGCTCCTAAAATCTGAAGATACAACCTGGTTACAGGTTCTAAGACTAACTCTCAATTGCATTTCAAACAAGTGTGCACATACACACAGAGACACCTGTTTTATATCCTGACTTTTTGGGAAAAACTTATTTTGCTCTTTTTCTAAATATCCCTTTCAATTTCTCAAATCTCCTAAATAATAAAGATGAGAGACAGTTCAAACACAAATCTTCCCCAAGAGAACATGTGTGGTTTTGACTGTATTGAAATCAGAGCTCATACCACTATTTTATGATTTGTTTAGATAATCCTGTTTTCCTCTGACACAATCCACACACCCAACTTCACAGGTCCACTGGTGGTTCCAAGGAGCTTCTGAAGTGTTTTCAGAAAAGTTAAAGGACCAGCAGTTTTTTGAGAGGGATGAATACGATCATGTTTTATGTTCAAGTTAGAACACTTTGCAAAAGTCCTTCATGGCTCATACAGAAGAGTCTTTACAAACTTTCATTAATATATCTTGGTATGTGATTGGCAGATTTTCAGATACACGATTTAAAACTTTATCATGCTAACACAACATTGTAAATCAACTACACTTCCATAAAAAAAATAACTTGATCGTGAGTCAAAGTCCTTAAAGAAAATGGAAAAAGACCTTATTTTTAAAAATGCTGAATTGAAAAAGAGTGGGAGGTCACATGCACTTGGACATTTAAAGACACAAATTGATTTAAGAAGCAAAGATTTTGGGAAGCCCTAAGACCATAAAGCGATCAACACAAAGACATCTGTCAGGGTGGAGGCGACCGAGGTAAAGACCAGTTAAATCTAATGCAATCAGAAACTTAGGCCAGTTTAACATCTTTTTATGAGGTGACAACCCCCTAACACCATAATCTCGCCTTTCAGGATGATGACACAGGACTTAATGAGTAAAAGAAAACAACTTCAAACCTCTCTCTTGAACATGAATTGTCTATTTAGGTTAAAGGTAGACTTTGAGATCCCATTAGCTCCTGGCACAATTGGGAAAAGTCATGTACACACACACACACACACACACACACACACACACAAACACATGCTTCAAAGCAAGCAGTTATGTAACGATATCAATGTCTGTTTCTACTTAGCTTCGAAAACAGAAGTGAAGCCAAAACTAACAACCCTCCTGCTAATTAGAGAAAGAAAAATGTCTTCTCCCCAAGTGCCCCAACATGAAACTGAAATTAACTGCTTTCCTTTGGAACCCACTTATTTTATGCTTCCCAGAAGATATGGGGATAAAGAAACTTTGGAAGAGAGCAGCTGGGGAAAACACATGGACACCATACGTGGACTCAGTGGAAACAGAGCACACACTTAAGAGAAAATTCTTTTCCTTGCGGCAACTGGGGTCTAATAAAAATCTGGTTACCTTTACATTTCTTCTCTTCCGTTTGGAAGGTCTGGGCGTTAGGGACGCTCTGATCGTTCACATCGTCGTGGTCCAGATGGAATATGGAGCTGGTCCAGGTGGCCTGGATGAGATGCCGGGGCGACTGTTCATTCTTCAGTGCGCTGCGCCTCTCTGGGGGGCTCTTCCTGTGCAGGCAGGCTTCAGACATTCCCACAAGCTTCCACTCCTGCTTGCCGTGGGGACAAGGCTTCGGCTTGTCCCAGGCTGGAAGGCCATTTTCTGGAGGGTTGAAAAACACGAGATGACGAGCTTTGGCATTGTCAGGACGGGGCTGAGATGGAGAGGTTTGGAAGGCAAGTGCTTCCTCGGTTCTTTGGGGCTGACAGCATTCGCACACCCCTCCCCTTGACAGTGGTCATAAGATGCAGAGGGTGTCAGCCTCGGGCATGGAGCCACCGGCGCTGGATTGCCTGTCGGAGTAATCAACACATTCCCCCGATTTTACTGCCTACAAAGATGTCAGCTCCTCCGTGGGAAGGCTGCCCTTTCGCCAGCCCTGCTCCCAACAGCGATGGCCCAGGAGCAAGTGGACACCAATTTATGTCACTGCTTAGATGACCATTTGAGGTCTCGAGGGTCAGGGCTGGCCGTGGACACTTTTCAGAGCCTCAGGACATAAAACGTCCAGGATTCGGCCTTATTTGACTTGGGTGTTATCACAGGCTGACCTGAGGGGCACCCTGTTGCTTAAGAGGGACGTGCCACGTGGCTACGTGAGAGTGACAACTCTGTTCTCCCTGTCACCTTCCACTCCCGACAGCCTGACACAAAGGGCTGGCTCTTCCAAGAGAAACTGTGTCGATGGTTTCAATGTTGTCCCAAACAGGCGAGGAGATCAGATGAACCGAGCAGATCGTGCTTTATTTGTGGGGTAAATTAAGAGCCCTAATGATAGAATGAAAAGCCACATGTCTCTTGCGTTGAGATACAGGCAGTTATGGTTTATGTATACGATGTTGTTTTCTCTATTCAATTTATAGGGACTTGAAGGTCTGCCCTCTAGAGAATGGGGAACAATAGAACAATATAATGAAAACGTTCTCACACTACCCTTCGCTGGTGGCCAATTTTACCTCCTTGAATATCTTACTGAATACAGCTATAAAGTAGAGAGTAAAAAGGAGTATGCTAATATATATAATTTGTAGATGCAGTCACATTAAAAAACATAATCCAGCTGGTCACCCATATTTCCAGAAATTCGTAGGCTATTGTCTGTCAAAATGAGAAAAAAATATAGAGTTCTACTTTTAAAGTGATTATAGACAGTGATGGAAAGACTAATCGATAAGTGAATTTCTTTTATGCTGAAAGGGCCAAAGGACCGTGAATATCCATGTCAGAGAGACAAGTCCATCCTGGTCTGTGCATAGTACTGGGAATTTAAAGCTGCTGTTCAGACACTGAAAATGAATTTTAAATTACTTAATGCAAGGGTTAAACACGCTTTCGCTTTTCACAAGCCCCCTTTGTCAAGCTACTAGATGCCTTCAGAGATGTTGGTTAGGGGTGGTTTCTCTAAAGGTGTCATCTGTTCTCAGCCCCTTTTGGAAGTTGCATTTACCTTTCCTGGTCTTGGGGTTACTGTGTGGAAACCCCGATACCCATCCACTTTATTTCTAGTACAGGAGAAGACTGTGAACAACTAGAGCAAGATAGCAATAATCGACGCGTGATTTCTGTCACAGTCAATGGAAATACTGCAGCATGAAATACCCTAACTTGGCCAGTAACCAATGATCCGCTTTAAACAAAATCGTACAACACTTTTGGATGTAATATTTGCTCTTATTCAGAGAAGAGCCCTGAAAATTCACTCTATGCAAAGGGCTGTGCTAGGCATCGTGGGAGGGGAGTGAACTAGACCTGGGTTCTTTCTCCTCAGTTTCTAGGGCGTTATCCAATGCATGGTAAATCCAAAAGGTCTGGACTCCAGCGTGCCAGCTCCTGTTGCAATTACAGGCACTTAGTCTCACTTTCCATGAAAAGAAAAAAATAGCTTAGGATCTTGGGAGATTGTATGGCATTTCAGATGAAACGTATCTGTGTGGAATCCTCTCAAGGACCCAGTATCCATGAGGGTTTGAGGTTTTCATGAGCTAGGATTTCCCTGGCAGTCCAGTGGTTAAGACTACGTGCTTCCACTGCAGGGGGCAAGGGTTCGAGTCCAGGTGCGGGAACTAAGATTCCACATGCCACGCGGTGTGGCCAAAAAAAAAAAAAAAGTTTTTCACGAGCTAAATATAAAGCCACTGAATGCAAGGGTTAACTTTGCAAAAAGAGTTTCATTTCGTTTTTACAGAAGTGAAAAGCCTTCTCACCCATGCATGTTTCTATGATGTCACGGACTCTAATTCCTTGGGAAATTGCACCGTGTAATGCTCCATTTTATTTTTATTTTTTTAAATTTATTTTTGGTTGTGTTGGGTCTTCGTTGCTGCGTGCAGGCTTTCTCTAGTTGTGACGGCGAGCGGGGGCTACTCTTCGCTGCGGTGCGTGGGCTTCTCATTGCGGTGACTTCCCTTGTTGCGGAGCATGGGCTCTAGGTGCATGGGCTTCAGTAGTTGTGGCACGCGGGCTCTAGAGCACAGGCTCAGTAGTTGTGGCTCACGGGCTCTAGAGCGCAGGCTCAGTAGTTGTGGCGCACGGGCTTAGTTGCTCCGCGGCATGTGGGATCTTCCCAGACCAGGGCTTCCTGAATTGGCAGGCGGATTCTTAACCACTGCGCCACCAGGGAAGTCCCTAATGCTCCACTTCAAGTAATGTTAAAGTTATCACAGTTTTTTGTAGCACCTCCAACATTTGATTTTTCTGCAGAAATTCTTAAAATGTGGTATTAATTCCCCTACCTGCACAGAAATTAAGAAATACAGCCAAACTGGGTAGTCACTGCTCCCTAGTGAAGGGAGCTAGTCAACATGCGTGGATGAGAGATGATGGAAGGGACCCCACCCAAGGGGACATTCCTCCCTAAAGCATAGCCCATTAAAGTTTGCTCAGCACGTCCCCTGGGCCAGCAAGAGCAGGAATTTCTTCTAAGCAAGTGAGGTTATTTTTGCGGGGAGGCAGGGGATAGGATTGCCTTCCATTTTCCTAAGAAAAGAGTCCGAGATGGTTTGGGAAAAGGGTTCCATTCGTGAGAGGCGTTTACGAGCTCGTAATTACTGTCTGTAATTACATTCATGATAATGATATTCTGTTGCTTAACTGGCAGGTTTATTGTTGGGGCACTGCCGGCACATCTGGGCCTAAGAAGCCCTGGTTGGGTCACGGGAAAACTTGAGGGATTTACTTAAGGAGGATTCTTGATTATTCTCCCAAGAAGAGAAGGGCATATATGATTCCTATTCCATTCCCAAGGAGGGATGAGACACGATTCCAGGCTCCTTCAATTCTGCCTGCCGAGGATGCTGTGAACTGTGTTATTTATTTATTTATTAATGGATTGGTTGAGATTTCAATGCTCCAATTTTATAAACAAAAATTTAGGTTATTTAATATTAAAGCAGAGACAAAAAGTTTTACCATTGTTTTCATCAAGTAACATAGCTGTTTGAAACAGGAAATTTTAAGACAGTTGAATAGAGCAAAGGGAAAGATGATTAGGATAGCCACTCTGAATAAATTCCTTACTATATGCATTTGAATTCCACTGTAAGTTTGGCACTAGACTGAACACTGGCCTAAGACAAAATTTTCTCTTTAGTGTTTAGAAGCCCTGAACGTTTTCCTTCAGATTTAAAAGAAGAAAAAGAGAAAAAAAGAAAAGGAAGAAAGAAAAAGGGAAAAACCCCTCTATAACAGAACCTCCTTAGCTTGATAATGGATATGCTGCATGCAACTTCATACCCCCTAAAGAATTTCAGAAAAGGGCAAAAAATTTAAAACCTAGGTGGGATGTGAATTTGCAAAAACCTCTTCTCTTTGGTGTGACAAAGCTCATTCCCTCCTGGTAGGTATATGGCTCTCCTTCAATCTCATCAAAATCTATCAGAACAGGCAGCTGGAGACCAATTTGTACCTCGCCAGTAAGATTGCTAGGGTTTAATTTCTTATAATATCAAGCTAACAAGGTTTTATTATACCAAATGTTTGTAGTTTCAATGTGAAAAAAACTTACATACATTTTGAACTGTGTTATTTCCATGTTTGCTTGGCAATGATGGTTTTCAGGGATTTCCTGCTATTTCTGTATCCTTTGCTTCCCCCAAAACCTCAAACCAATGAGATATTTCTTTTTAGAAGGATTAAAATCTCAAAAGACTACATCCGTGAATCTCAAATTTTGGTAAATATCAGTCATGTGAGGCGCTATTAACGATGGCAGGAGGGGGCTTCCCTGGTGGCGCAGTGGTTGAGAGTACGCCTGCCGATGCAGGGGACGTGGGTTCGTGCCCCGGTCCGGGAAGATCCCACATGCCGCGGAGCGGCTGGGCCCGTGAGCCATGGCCGCTGAGCCTGCGCGTCCCGAGCCTGTGCTCCGCAACGGGAGAGGCCACAGCAGTGAGAGGCCCACATACCGCAAAAAAAAAAAAAAGAAAAAAAAAAAAAGATGATAGGAGACCAGGCTTATTGAAATAGGATGGGGCCTGGGCATTTGTATATTTACCAAGTTCTACAGATGGTTCTGATACTCAGTAGAGATTGAGATCCACAGGGTTAAGAAAATCTAAGGTAAGAAAACAAATTATTGGCAGATATCGGATAAGGGTGCAGTTCCCTTCTCAGACTGGAAGGTTTTACACTCCCTGGACTAAGTTCGCATTATAATTAAAACATTCATCAATTGTTCTGGGATCTACTGCTTGAAGCATTAAAAGTCAGATGTTAACTGGAGTTATCTTGTAGATTGCAGGTATGGATGTGAGTAAGTATTCAGTAAAAAAGCCTGTTGTTCTGAGGAATATCTGGGCCACACGTGTGCACAGTAGTAGAAATACATTTTTTTTAAAAGGGAGATTCTGGAAATGACCATATCTTATTATTCGCATGAAGAATGAATTCTTTAATGGACCCCAGTTAACAGATGGCTTTTAATATTTCATAGTCTAGACATCGACAATTAATTTGTCAGTTATGATGCAGATTAATAAATAAGTAGAATCAAAGGAAAGAACTAGATAGGGGCATGTGAACTGCTACTAAAATAACTAGACACACATTGACCTGTGTGTCTCGAGGGCGTCTAGATTTGAATGATTGCATCTGTGTTAGATGACCATAATTCTAGTGGCTCGAATGACCCAGCATTGACCTAAAGGGTTCTTTTGCAAAAAGAAACAAACATAAATCCTATGAACAGAACTGCCTACGTCCTATCTCTGGAAATTTCGTTAAAGATAATGGAAAATAAACCTGTCCATCAAAAAAGGAGAATTGTATGAAAATATGCAAGTATTTCAGGACATGAAAGCAAGCTTACACCTTAGAAAAGTGCTAAGGCAAAGGAAATGGAATTATGACAAAGTGCTCAGGAAGGGTCTGCTGAGTTAGGCTGGGGTTTCATGGCCCCAATTACGATTGTGGGGTTTGCATTAAAAGGCCATCAGTATGAGGCACTGAGACCCCCGAACCATATCCTGTGTTCAGCGGATGTATATATGATACGCTTTGCCAACCCAGTGAGTGTGTAGAATTATCATCGTAGAGCATCAGGCCACTAAGTATGATGCCTCTGATTTCCGCTTAAATTTTTGACTCCAACCCGTACGTTCAGCCTTGTGCGATTCTCAGACACGTCAACTGACTTTTATTTGTGGAGTCACGTAGAACAGGAGACTCGTATTTGGCTGGGCATTTACTATGGGCCAGGTATAGAGCGAGACACTTTGATTCACCTCCACGAACATCCCGGAAGTACACAGTGTTCTACTGCTTGATTGAGCCCCCACTCCCGTGGCTCTGCCCCCTGTTCTCTGTCCTCTGGACGTGTGGGCTTCAAACCTGGGAAGCTCATTCCCACCACAGGGTCTTTGCAGAAGCTCTTCCCTATGCCTGGACTGCCCCCTTCCCGAACCTTATACAACCACCCCCTCTTGTACCAAGAAACCCACGAGGATCCAACTGCCTCCCCCTTTTACAAGAAGGTTAGATTTCCCCTGATGCAGAACCTCTCAGGGTTGCATTTCTCCAGGAAGGTAACTGAAAATGAAAAACCTTGGTGGAGGGAGGCAGGGAGGGGGCTGGAAGATCGGCGTCCCAACCCTTCTGTGGAGTGGTTGATGGGTCTAATCTTGGAAGATCACTTCCCGTCCCTAAGTCTCAGATTTTCCATTTGCAAAAGGGCAATATAATATTGCTCCTGGGATTTTTCTAAGGCTCAAATGAAATGATGTATGTATTTAGTAATTAAGTGCTCTTCAGGTGTACACAGTGCTGTAACCACCTAATCTATATTGTGTACATGACCATATGTATCTCTTTCTATCCAAAGGGAAAAAATACTATCAATAAAACAATGTGTTACTTTTCCTAATAAGATATTCTATGTTCAGTGGTTATGGGTACCTTACGTTTACTCTCAACACCATGACCATCATCAACACCGCTACCATCACCATCTGGTTCTCAACAGAACGTGTGTGTAGGTGAGGTTGTTTTTGATGACCTCCCACTTCCTTTTGACCCCCTTTTGATCGTCTCTCCCTCCTCCCAAGTCCTTGCTATTCTCATGCAGTCCTCTGGGTGCTCAGTCACCGCTGTGGGAGAATCCCCTACTCAAAGATCTCTTAGTGACCTTGGGCAAGTCACTTCTCTTCTCTGTACTTTAGTTTCCTCACCTGCAACATGGGAACATTCTATTGCTGTGATGATTAAATAAGTTCGTACATAAAAAGGTCTCGGAACAGTGCACGGCACATTGTAAACGGTAAATGTCCACTCTTTACTCACACACTCAAATGATCTCTTTCCTTTGCCCATCCTCCAAACTCAAGTCTTTTCTAAACGTGATTCTCAAAGAACGTCTCCAGAAGAAAGAAGTTTGACAAATGACTTCACACCACTAGCTTAAAGGCTTGGAACCTGGGATGAGTCACCCCTCTCAGCAGAAGTTGTGATTTAAAGAGGATGCTTGAAGAGTGTAGGACCGTAGCCCAGGAATGAGTGCCTAAGATGTCTGATGACCGTGCAAGGCAGGTGGGAGAGACGTTTTGGCGAAGTAGGCATTTCCGTTCAGGCTCCTGACTATCTCATACCCGGCTTGCTTGTCTTGGTGGGTCAAGCAACCTAATAGTGAGGACACAGGTTTGATCCCTATTCACCTTTCAAGACCTGGCTCATTGTTTAAGCTGTTCTTGAACCAATCCATCCACCCTCAAACTTCCATAGTTCCAAAAAGTATCTCCCTTCCTCTGCATGCTGCTTTGTACCTCGTGATATAACCATTTATATACACGTACAATTTTCTCTTTTTCTTTCGTGGTTACACTTACATTGCCTAGCACAATGTCAATGAATAACAATTAATATTTCTTGTTCCCTAATAATCTGATAATTGCAAAGAGAAAATTGCTACCTAAGCACAGACTCTGCCTATTTTCTTATCCAGAAGCCACTGGTTAGTCACAAGGTGGATTCGTTACTATTAAAACCAATTCAGTGCGATTTTCTATCACCAACGGTATTATCGTCCCCAAACTGCAGGTGAAAAGGGAAGCTCTTCTGCTCTTTTAGAGGCAGGACAGGATAGTGGATAAGACTATGGGCTCTGCTAGTCAAGGTTCAGATTCTGGTTCTGCCACTTATTAGCTGTGTGACTTTGAGAAAACTGGACCTGTCTCTGGAATATCTGTCCTGTTTGTCCTGCCTCCTCTGCAAGGGCAAGAACTTATCACGGCCTCCTTGTGTGTCAGTGGCATCCCCACATTCTTCCTCCTTTACTGGACCCTAGTCAATTTATCCATCTCTCAAATCCCACAGCTCTAAGCACAGTGTCTTAACATGACAGGACCTCAATAAATGTTATTTGGAAATAACTGAATGTAATCTAGGCAGGTCAGAAAACCCCTGAAGCCGAAACAGAGCACACACAGACTCTTATCTATCCAGGAATTTCTACCCACAGAACAGTAATGTGTTCTGTGCGAGACGAATCAGCCAGACCGCTCAGCGTGAGCAGCGAAGGTGGCCCCGCCAGGGACAGATGCTGGGGCACAGGCTGCGGGGTGCTCTGTGCTCAGAGAAGACAGAAAGGGCAGCCGGGTGACTCTGCTCCTCCCACTGCCAGGCTGGGTGATCTCGCTGCTTTTACTTTGGCGTTTGTACCCCATGAATGCTCTGCCCAAGCCACAGGTGTAGCCCACTGTTTGCTTCCCAGGCCGCGTGTGCGGCCGAGCTCCACAGACGTGCCACTGTGTGGCTGGTGAGTCTCAGGGCCGTCCTCTCAGGCCCCCTGACCTGGCACAGCACCCCTGGTCTAGTAGCATCTGGGATGGGGTGGGCCGGCCACCAGAGGATGGGCTGCGGGCTTGTCTCCTGGTGCCTTTGGGTCTGCCCAGGTGGCGTTCTTTACCTGGCTTGGGAATCCTCAAGAGTGAACTGAAGCTGTACGGCCTTGGGCACCATTTACTTCCATTTATGAAGGGCTTGGTGGGTGGCGCTTCCCCAGAGGAAGCCACGGGACTTGTAAATTTGGAATATTTGGGCAAGAAATGGAGAGTTCTCTGAATTAGACAAAAATCAAATTGTTGACTGTTTTTAAAGGATATTCACTATTACTACTTTCAAGAATGGTCAGGGAAGGTGACACAACTTTGCTGAGTAACCTGGGGTGAAAATACCTCACGGGGTGGGTGTGAAGGTGACATGAAGCAACATATGTACGAGGCCTAGCTTTGAGCAGAAGTGCAAGTGCTGGCAGGGCTCCCTTCCTATTTTCCTACTAATGATTATGGAGATCATAGCCACCGTTCCCGGTGGGCGGGATTGCACAGACCCTAGGAACCTCCCAGGGCAGGGTGGACACTGTCCACACAGCCTCTCTTACTATGCCAGCCTGCGGTGAGTTCCTCTCCTTTTGAAACACATTCGTTGTTTGTTCTAAAAACACGCAATCGTGTACTGTTTCTGAGATCTTACTGATATATATTCGTATTCCCAATATAAAGACTTGGCTAGCCCTGGAGGTTGGGACCAGAGACTACCTTGATATTCTCTACAATTTAAACCTGCAAAATGGAATGAAATGCTCTGACCATTGTAAGGCACACGAGGGAATGGGTCACAGCTGAGGACAGGGCCTTCCAGGCCCCTGACTTCTAAAGGACTTGTGGCTAGGGAGAATAAGGAAGGAAGGAAACCATGTATATTATTGTGTACAAGGTATTTACATGCATAATAATAGTAATAATGCTGGTGTAAGCAGCTTTGGGCAGGAAAGAGCACTTTGCAGGAAGGAGCTCTCTGCAGGAGGTCCCTTTTGTCTTGTCCCTTTTGTCTTGTCACCTGTCCTGTCACCAACCTTAAACCAGGCGCCCCATGTTCTACTCATCTCTGGCCCAAGCACACTTTTCAAATCTTTGGATCACACAATACGCTGCTTAACCTGTTGGTTCTTTCTTTAGATCAAAGAAGTAGAACTGAAGAATAAGTAATTAACAGACCACCAGATCTCTTCCCCAGCTTCCCCTTCAGTCACCTCAAGAACGAACAGCATCTAAAGAAAGGTCATGAGATGACAAGCCTGAACGCAGTGGGAGACTACGAGTCTGACCTCCTACCTCAATGATTAACTGAGATTACTTCCCCTTTTCCCTTTAAAAACTTTCATGGCCAAGTAGTATCTTTGGAGTTGGTTTTGGGACACAAGTCCACCTTCTCCCCAGATTGCTGGCTTTGTGATTAAAAGCAACATTTTCTGTTTCTACCAACCCTTGCCTCTTGAGTACTGATTTTCGAGCTGGGAGCAGCCAGACCTGAGTTTGGTTACACTGATAAAATGTACTGAGCACTTACTATATGCCAGGTTACTAGACTGGGCTCCATAAATACAAATTACTGTTCACTGAGCACCTACTGTGTGCCAGGTAGCCTCCTAAGTGTTTTTCATACATCATCTCATTTATATGCATAGAAATATCAAGAAATAGGTATTGTGTCTGTCATTTAAACCAATGAGGAAATAAGGGTGGAGGCGAGTTAACTGACTCCTGTGTTTCTGTTTAGGATGGGTTACAATGCACAATAATTATTAGTTCCCCGTTACATTTGTGAGTTCCTTAACAGCTGGGACCATGGCTTGTTTAGCTGCTTGCCCAGCACACAGCACTGGGGTCTGGTCCACTGAATGCTCTTTGCCTGGACTGAAACTGAACTGAATGGGTGGCTCTCCCCATCTCCATCCCTCTCCTCCACAGCCCAGTGGGAGCATCCTTCTCCCCTCTGTGCTTGTTCTGTTTTCCTGTGGCTCAGCTAAGTGTCCTTTCCTATGGCCCCTACACACTTTCCCCCAAACTTCTCTTCCTTTATTTCCTCCCCTTTCCAAGCGCTATGTGTCTGTGGCTATTTCAAGATCTGGAGAAGAGGTCTCTAAAGAAACTGGGTGCTGGGATTTGAGAAACAAATAATGACATCTTATTTGAAAATTTAGAAAGAAAAGCTTTTATTAACACTGCATTGATGTACGTACAGAATGAATGAATGAATGAATGAATGAATGAAATACTGAGGTGGGGGTAATGTGCTCAAACATCCCAGTCAGGGCTTACTCATCAGCTGCTTCACTCCTGAAATTTTATAAACAAGATTGCTGAAGCCCTTGTTCAGCCTTTGTCTGTTTACCTGAAACGCGTCCTCAGAAATATCATCTTGTAGGCAAAGTCTTGCAAAATTAGCCTCTTTGTTCAGATAGGCTGCTTTCCATTGCTGTGTGGTTTTGGTTTTCTTTTCCTGAGCACTTGCCTATTAATTTGCCCTTTTGTTGAGCCTGGCCTTCTCTGCCCTTGCATGCAGGCGAATTTAAGTTTGCTATCACAGCGGTTTTCTCTTGTTTCCCTGGCAGTGATCCTCGGTCCATTAAGTGAGTGAGATCTGGGAACTGCTAAGACAGAAACAAATCTTTTCCTTATCTGGCTGGTCTCACTTCTCCAGTTTTCCTGCCTATTCCACTAGGCAATCACTATCTCCATGAAAAACAATCAACATAGCCATAGAAATCTCAAATAAGTATTCTGAAACTAGAAACTACAATGATCATCTCTTGGTAAGTTAAAACCATTAAACATTTTTACAAGTGTGTGTGTGTTTAGAACCTTTAAATGGGATGCACATTCATCTCTTTTAAAGTTTAGCTTGAAACAAAGTTAAAAACCAAGCAACAAAACAACCTGTGTTCAAAGACCACAGGGGAAACTCCACTTGGAGTTTCACCCCATGAAAACGTGGCAGTATTTACCCACACGGGAACAAGCTGAATGCTGGAACACCGACCACAGGCCCCAAAGACTGGGAAAGGACTTTCCAGTGAACACAATGGAATCCTCCCTTGGGAATGGTCATTGGTTTTCCATAATTCATACCGAATTTAATCAGAGAATCCTCAGGTCGGATGACTCAAACTTGGAGGTAATTACTCTAATGGCCACAGAGATTCCATTTAGGATATTAAAAAGGCTACAGCTGTTGCAGAAACATTCATATTAAGGAGCCACAAATGCACAGTAAAGGGAACAGATGTTTGTTGCCAGGATTAGATTTCTCCTGTGCGAAAGTCCAGGTCTTAGTGTTGATTCTTGTTGCCAGTCTGAACCCACAATTTTGAAAAAAAACATAGGTCGCCTGTAAGCTCGACCCCATTTTATGTTCCCAAACTTGAAATACACCTTCCACAAGTAGGAAAGAATGTGAATCTTTTCTAACTTTGGAACCTAGGACTGGGACATAATTTGTGGATCAAGAACAAATTTTGAGATTTACCATTTATCAACTAAAAAGACAAAATATGACTTGGGTAATGAGAACAATTTTGTACATCACACTTCAAAGGAGTCTTATTACTTGGCAGCAAAACACAAATTCTATCAATGAAATTACACACACTCAGGGCTTAACAAACTGGACAAACATATATGCTGGTGTTAAAAAAATAAAGTCACATACAAGCCTACAGAGGCCCCTTCCTCTGGGTTTTCATAGAAGCTCACGACCGTTTTTCCAGATATTGCTTTGTGCAAAGGGGTAACTAGGAGCGAGATCTCGGCAGATATGCCCTTCATTTACAGAGGAAATATTTCAATCTGGAGAAGGACTGCCCAGCTCCAACCTGCCTGCCCCCCAGCGAGGGCCAGGCGTGCCCCATGGCCCCTCCATCTCAAATGGCTTGTCAATGTCTAATTACTCTCCCGTAGTCTGAGGACCCACAGAATCAGCGTCACCGGGAACTTGTTAGAAATGTGGGATGCTGGCCCCAGAACGGATGAATCAGAATCTGCTTTTAAACCAGATTCTCAAGGGATTCACGTGCACACTGATGTCTAAGACACTCTGTTCTAGGGCACAGTCTCCACACAAAGTAGACAGGATTTGTTAAACGTGTGGCTTAGCCAGTTTAAACTTTGGTGGGATTTTTAATATTTACTGCAGAGAGAGATGATTTTCCTATCCAGAAAACAGAGGAAAGTAGTATTTGATGGGTTGCAGGTTAGGGAAAGTAAAGGGACATGCCTTTATTATTTTTTTAAATTTAATTTTATTTATTTTATACAGTAGGTTCTTATTAGTTATCCATTTTATACACATCAGTGTATACATGTCAATCCCAATTGCCCAATTCAGCCCACCCCGCCCCCCGCCACTTTCCCCCCTTGGTGTCCACATGTTTGTTCTCTACATCTGTGTCTCTATTTCTGCCCTGCAAACCGGTTCATCTGTACCATTTTTCTAGGTTCCACATATATGCGTTAATATACCATATTTCTTTTTCTCTTTCTGACTTGCTTCTCTCTGTATGAGAGTCTCTAGATCCATCCACGTCTCTACAAATGACCCAATTTCGGGGACGTGCCTTTAATGCCTTTATTTCCTAAATGGTTAGTTGGTAACTTTGCTTCATGAAATGGAAAAATCCAAACGCAAAGATTTCCGATTATAATTTCCTTTCCTTTCATTTCATTTCCTCTCTAGAGATATCCAGCAAAATAATAAAAGTAATAGCTAACATTGAATGTAGGCTTACTAGATGCCAGGCACCCATTCTGAGATTAAATGTAAGATTTAATCTTCACAATACTCTGTGAGGCAGCAAGATTATCCTCAGGTTTTAGATGAGGGAACTGGGGCACAGAGAGGCTTAGCAACAAACTCAAGATCACACAGTGAGTAAGGGACAGAGTCAGGATCCCAACCCGAGGAGGTCTAGCTGACCAAGCCACACCTCTCCCTGTTATGGGAAACCAACAGCAAATGACTTAGGTGACCATCTCAGGCAGAAGAACTAAATTCTGTGGCCTGAAACACGGAGTTAGAGGTTTGAAATAAAGACACTAAAGCTCAGAGAGGTCACGTTCGTGCTGCAAGTCACCAGATGAGGGAAGTGCTGGGGTGGGTCTTCTGATTTTTCATCCTATGATCTTTTCATTCAAAACATACTTTTTTTTTTTTGGTATACAACAAGGATTTATCGCTCAATCTCAACACTTTCAAATTCTGACATTTTCACTCTGTACCTCAAACATTAGAAGCTGTTTTTCTAATTAAGACTTTTGTCTTCCAGTAAATCTACCAAACACAAGACAGCTCTGCAGGGCATGATTCTCATTCCCACACTGATTTTTTCAAAAGGCTAATGTTTATGATAGTACCGGCTCTGCCTCCAAGTGGCCAGAAAACTTAGAAAGAAAACAAAAATGAACAACCGAGGTAAGGAAGAACTGACTTGTGTCCTAGCTGCCCATCTCAAAGGTTAAAAGGCCACCTGATGGTTTAGAACTGACAACGGGATAATTTCATTTGGAGTTTATGATATTGAGAGGTAGCCCTTTTAGAAGGTCTCCTGGGTGCCAGGAACGGTGCACACAGTGCTTTATTTACTCATTAGAACGACGCTGTGAAGGAGATGGTGTTATGAGCCCCGTTTCATGGATGAGGAAACGCTGGCCGAGACAGCTAAAGATATTGTCCAAAGTTACAGACAGTATACTCCCTAGCTTACATTCTGCAGGTGAGGCAATGGTAGCCCAGAGAAGAAAAACATTTGCCCACAGTCACGAAGCTAGTTAAAGGGCAGTGCTGTGCTTGGAATCTTCCTCCAGAGGGGCCAAGCTTGGCTTGATGGCAAATGGGAAATCCTAGGGAATGACAGTGGACCGTCTCAGCGTAAATATTGCTTTGAGAGAGGTTCGTCTAGCTCCTCAGGAAACATGGCTTCAGAAAGCCAAATCTCTCCTTAAAAAAAGAACGGAGGGGCTTCCCTGGTGGCGCAGCAGTTGGGAGTCCGCCTGCCGATGCGGAGGACGCGGGTTCGTGCCCTGGTCCGGGAGGATCCCACGTGCCGCGGAGCGGCTGCGCCCGTGAGCCGTGGCCGCTGAGCCTGCGCGTCCGGAGCCTGTGCTCCGCAACGGGAGAGGCCACAGCAGTGAGAGGCCCGCGTACCGCAAAAAAAAAAAAAAAAAGAAAGAATGGAATCCAAGAGCATATTTCTTTAGAAATGTAGGATGCACATGATGTCCAAATGAACAGGCTTGTCTTATTTTGAGCATGGAACAAGAGATGTTTGAGATGCAAACATTTCCAACTTTCTGAAAGTCTGGCCTGAGATATTTTCTGACCAAATAGTAACCAAAAGAAGAACAAATATTGTGCTGTTAGCAATTATCCCGTGTGTCTGGTACGCATCCACAAATGGCAGCTTCTGCAGAAGGAGTCGAGCTACCAAAGTGATGGAACCAACGCGCTCTCCAACCAAAGAGTGTGTGTTCTCTTGCGTATTCTCGTGGTTGGATTTATTTGGGACAGTGTGGCAAGCAAAGTCGAAGGTATCAAAAATGATCCACACTTGCTTCCCAAGACGGACGGGCAGCTCACTTCCTGGGGCTGCCTTGCCTACAGCTGCCTCAATTCTAGGGGTCCATTTGCCTGGAAGATGAGACAAGGTGGGGATGAGGAAGTAAACTGCCAAAGTGAGGAAGCTAACGTTCTGCATGTTACCTCCTCACGAGGGTCACTCAGTGGACCCACATACCGACTCACAGAGAGTCACAGCCTGAAGTTGCCATGAGCACCTACAGGGTTGCCCCTAAGCTGGCGGTCTGCACCCAGGATTTTGCCTTCCTGGAGACAGCTGACAGTGTCTGGAGACAGGCCAGGGATGCTGCTAAACATTTTACGATGCACAGGCTAACCCTCCACGAGAATTATGCAGACCCTCAAATCAATGGTGCTGAGGTTAAGAAACCCGCCTGCAAGACTGTGAGGTGAGCGAGGTTCTCGTGGCCTCTGGTTCAAAATGCTCTTACTCTGGACTTCCCTGGCAGTCCAGTGGTTAAGATTCCGCGCTGCCACAGCAGGGGGCGCAAGTTTGATCCCTGGTCAGGGAGCTAAGCTCCGGCATGCCACGCACACAGCATAGCAAAAATAAATAACTAAATAAAATTTAAAAAATTCTCTTCCTCTGACCCGAGTGAGGCACTGGGGTTCCTCCTTTCTACCCTCCTCCCACGGTCAGGGTGA
Organism: Delphinus delphis; assembly: GCF_949987515.2. Classification (NCBI taxonomy): domain Eukaryota; kingdom Metazoa; phylum Chordata; class Mammalia; order Artiodactyla; family Delphinidae; genus Delphinus; species Delphinus delphis. The sequence goes on from NC_082686.1 coordinate 141,154,454, forward strand.
CTGATTCCAGGGAGGGACAGTCCAGTTGAATTAATACACACTAAGGTGTGAATGGCTGATAGATCCAGCACTAGCAGGAACAGCTGCAGTTTAAGTGACTCATGAATTTAATCTAAATTCAGCTCCAATCTGGGAAATTTTAGCCAGAGTGCCCTAATAACACAGGCACTTACTTTTAGTAGATGGGCGAGATGGTGAAATTTGCAAAGCATTGCTCACCTTTTAAAGTCCTAACATACATAAACAAATCTGTGATGTGGTTCCGTGGGGATATAGTCGTGAATACCTTTTTTTTTTTTTTAAACTTTTTTTTTGGCTGTGCCACGCGGCTTGTGGGATCTTAGTTCCCCGACTAGGGATTGAACCTGCGCCCCCCGGCAGTGAAAGTGCGGAGTCCTAACAACTGGACCGCCAGGGAATTCCCTGAATACTTTTTTTATTACAAGCAATTATTTGTACTTGGTATTGATCACAGTTGCTTTCCAGCAAGGGAAGAAACCCTATAAAAAATTCCTGTGCCCCAAACAGAGCTTATTTACCTTCTCTTCATTTCTAATATTGACTTGTGGGTTTGATATGCTAGGGCCCATTTGCTGGGTATTTGAACGGCCCTCGTTACCATAAGTCCCAGGCTGTCTCCTCTCTGGACTGCTGTGGACCTATATTTGGACGGCAGGCTGCGTAGGCTTTTATTTAAAGCAAGCGAAGCAGACACAGCCTGAGCAAAATAATGAGCCGTGGAGATGAGCGTCAGAGTCATTTCTTCTCATTTTAAGGCTCAGAAGCAGATTTTGCCCTTCCGTACGCAGAGGGTGTGACGACGTGAAGCGGAAGTGATCCTCGCCTGCCAAACCTACATTGGGGCGACTTCACTTTACTTCGCTCTCCAGATTCTTTGTCCTGATGAGCAACAGCTAGGGGTCGTATATGGTAGATTGATGGGTAGCAGTATTCCACGCTGAATTTCAGAGGCAAATTAGCAGGCTCCATGGGTCTTCATCTCATGGGCTCTGGGTAGTAAAATTCAGAGAAGAGCTGGAGCTGAGAAGGGACCTTAGGGCTCACACCAGTTCAAACACCTCGTTTATGGAAAAGGAAACGGGAGTCCAAGAAGGGGGCCTGGTTTGATGGAGGCCATTTGGACAGAGTCACAACAAGCCTGACCTCCCACAAGTGTACCGACTCCTAACACCAAGTTCCATCAGGAGCCTCCCCTGTGACACAGGGAGCGCTGAGACCGTCTGGGGTGAAGCTGGGTGAGGGCAGGTAGCCTTCATCACGATGAAGCGACCTCCTTGTTTCCAGAAAAAGCAGCTCCTGGTTCCGTGTCTTGAATCTGGCCTCAGGATAGAGGCAGCGGCTGATTGTTTAGGATGAACTAATACCGGGCTGAAGTGGTCCTTGTCCCAAGATAACTGGCAGACTCTCTCAACCAGTGCTCTCCTGGGGGCTGGCCCACGATGGTATTCTACGGGGGTGAGCAATGCCGGCACTGCAGCGTGCCATTGACGGTGGGAGTGGGGGACAGTGGTAAAAAGCTACAAGGGGCCCAAGCAGAGCGGACCCTTTGACAGAAAGAGCTACCTAGAGATAGAAAGAGGGTGAGATGGGGATGGACAAGACAGACTGGGGACTGTGGACCCGAAAGCCTGTCCAGGAACCCCATACTCTAGACAATTTTTTTTTTTTTTTTTTTGCGGTACACGGGCCTCTCACTGCTGTGGCCTCTCCCGCTGCGGAGCACAGGCTCTGGACGCGCAGGCCCAGCGGCCATGGCTCACGGGCCCAGCCGCTCCGCGGCATGTGGGATCTTCCCGGACCGGGGCACGAACCCGCGTCCCCTGCATCGGCAGGCGGACTCTCAACCACTGCGCCACCAGGGAAGCCCACTCTAGGCAATTTAATTCTTGTCCTCTTGGCCAGCGCGTGTGGAGATCAAAGGCCTTACTTCAACTAATTTGTGGCACATGGCAAATCCTTGACAGGGTCAGGAAAAACAGCAGATTCTGAATCTTGGAAATTTGGAATCTTAAGCCTCTATTAATTACACATGCCATGGACTCTGTAATTTGAAAGGAGAGAAAATCCACCACGGCTACAACTGCCCTTCCCCAAAGCAGAGATCAGGCGAATCACAGGCCTGGTCAATATTTCCTGAGTTCTTCCAAGGGAAGGGACTGGGTAAGAAATCCTTGTCTGGAAAGGTGAGAACAATAGAATTGGGTGTCTTAGGGAGGCAGGCTAGTGGCCAAAAGATTCTAGAAGCTTTAGTAATAGATTTTCAGTGATGTCTCCTTTCACAGACATCCTAAAGGGATGTTTGAAATGAATGGGCACTTCTCAAGGATCAGGCCTGGAAAGTGGGACTCGAAGACCTATTTCTGAGTCACTCCCCTGACTCTTTACTTCTTGGACTGTGGGATGGGTTGCTGGGGAAAGCTGGGTGGCATTTGGTCATGGGATTTAGCAAATGTGCTTGAGCAAGACGACAAGATAGGCGCATTTGTCCCCTTAAGCTTTCCTGGTGGGGTGGTGCATGTGACCTGGAGATACCTAGGTGGTGGTGGTGGTGATAATCAATGCCGCAAAGACGGCGTTTATTGTTTAGTACTTGAGCTCCCAGTGTTCCAGCCGTGGTGCGAAGCATGTTGTTTCTTTTGACCCTTACGTTAGTATCGTGATCGCTAGTGGTCATGCCCGTGTCACAGATGAACAAACTGAGTATTCAGAAAGGGGAGGCCACTTGCCCAAGGTCACAGCTGGAGGGAGAGCCACACTGGATCCCAGGTGGATGCAACCAGAGGCCTGTGCCCTCGGCCCCCCTGCTGCCTTTTAAGGGGTCAGCAGTGTGGATATGGTTTGGGGCGTTCGCAATGGCTGGTGCACAGCTAACTGGAGGCGAGATGGATAGACTCTCCTGGTTTGGAGACACACGATGTCCTCATTGTTTACCTGCTCCCTCTCCCCTCCAGCCTTTTCCGCATTTAAAAGGAAAAGATAAAAGCAAACAAAGAGAAGTAAAACAGAGCTTCATGGAAAGAATGAAGCAAGTAAAAAACAGGCAGGCTTTCCAACAAACCAATAGAAAGCTCCTCTGTCCTTTTGAGAAATCAGCAAAAGCAATAAGACCAGGGCTGGGAATCAAGAAGGACCAAAGGGGAGGGCCTCCTCCGGGGTCTCAGGAGAGAACCTCAGCCAGAAGACGAGGCCTCCGGGTCACCGGGATGCGGACACTGAAACCTTCCCTCCCTTGAGGACCTGTCAGCAAGCAGGAGGGACTTGCTGCTCTCAGGGACCCACCCAGCACCTCTAAATATCCTCCTTCCCTGATTTGTAAAGGCTGCTTTGGGACGTAAAGGCCACCAGCCTTCAAGTGATGCTCTCTGCTTTCACGTTTCCGTTTACTCTTTCTGGAACCGAACACGGATTTTTTGGTAGCTCATCTCATTACGTTTTAAGCCCTTGTACCTTAACCCTGCCTCATGGAATCATCACCCTGTCAATTCAGTCCCAAACAACAGGAAAACCTTCTCCACGGGACCTCTTCATCTCTCAGATGCATCGTTAGTCACTGATGTATGCTACTTAGAATTTCTAGGGACAAACGTGTCTTCCTGGCTTAGATGCGTAGAGCCAAAAAGAAATAAAAAGTCCTATCAAATCTGCAGTGTGAGGGCTTCCCTGGTGGCGCAGTGGTTGGGAGTCCGCCTGCCGATGCAGGGGACACGGGTTCGTGCCCCGGTCCAGGAGGATCCCACATGCCGCGGAGCGGCTGGACCTGTGAGCCATGGCCGCTGAGCCTGTGCGTCTGGAGCCTGTGCTCCACAACGGGAGAGGCCACAACAGTGAGAGGCCCGCGTACCGCAAAAAAAAAAAAAAAAAAAAAAATTGCAGTGTGTGCAGAGGAGGGTGGCGAGGGGAGGCCAGAGCACTCAGGTGTATTGAGTGCCCACCAGGGACAATGACTGTATGCATATTACTCTGTGCCTTTTTTATTTTTTTTGACCTCTGCTGTTTCCCTGGGGACCACAGAACTTGTCACACAGGAGCACCCCCATAAATGTTGACTGATTTACTTAGATTCTCACTGCAGTGCTAGGATGCTTTCTGCCCCCATTGGACAATAAGAAAATTAAGACTCCACAAGCTTAAGCGACTTGCTCAAATTCACAGGGTTAATAAGTGGCCAAGGAGGGATTTGGCCCCAAGGACACATGACTCCAATGTTCTTTTCACTATACCACACCAACTCCAGAAGCAACTAGAACAGGTGGGCAAAACAGAGCATTGTAGCCCTGTCTAAAGAGGCTGACAGTACCAGGAGGAGGTGCAGAGGACTGTCACAACTTTTTGAACACAAAGATGACTTTAATATAAAGACCAAGTCCTTGCTGAGCTCACTCACTTCCAGAATATTCTCATGCATTTGTACAGCCCTTTGTGACACAGACTCATATCAGAATCCGTGTCTCCCTGCTTCTTGGCCACACAGCTAGACTGCACTTCCCAGCCACCCTTGCAGTTGAGATGAAAGCATTGGTCACCACCTCCAGGCCCCTCCTATAAAGCATCTCCACGCATCTTTTCATTTTCTTTCCTCCCTTCTCCTGTTGAATGGAGAGAATTCTGAAGTCCTAGAGGTGAGTGGGGATGGAAGAAGGAAGGAACCTGGGTTCCCAAAGGACCACAGGAACATTACCCACCAAGCAAGAACACGTGGCTTTGGATTGAACAGGAGTCAGATGTAAAATTCTGTTGTATGAACTCACTGAGATTTTAGGGTTCATCTTGCTAAAGCCGAGAGCACTGTTTTACTAATGGGCCTTTGAGAATTGCAAATAGCTTTCTTATCTATGATATCATTCAATCCTTTACAAATGCAACAAGTCAACTGGAAGCTGAAAGAGTGAGAGGAATCGTCTATGAGAACCATCAAACCATCTGTGTGGCCAGAAGCACATTCCTTTAAGTTCAGGGGCTTAGTTTCTCCACCTGTGATTTCAGGGTGTTGGGTCAGATGGTCTCTGAGATTTCTTCTAATTCTAAACCTCTATAAGTCTTTTTCAATGTCCAAAAATGTGCATTGGCGTGTTCAGACACTGATCTCTTGATACCGCGAGCCCCTCCAAGGCAAGGACTACTTCTCAGTTACCTTTATATGCCTAGAATCCAATCTCTTAGATGCTCTAAGGTTAAATTTAATTAGAATTTTCTGTTGGAAAAAACTCAAAGAATTTACGAATGTTCTGATTTATGCCAATGATTTCTTGATCCAATTTGGAGCACAGGATGGAAATGCTTATGAATATTTTCATTATGCATTACTGAGTATGGGGTAGGCTATTTTATACTCATTTACGTAGACGTAATCTTTGAAGAATGATTTTATAATAATACTGAAAGGCTTTTTTGATTAAAGGGAGTGCCAGCAGTAATTGGTATTCTGATGCCTTCATTTACAGTTTTATTTAGCTGAGTAATACAGGAGCATAATTTCTATTTAGAGTTGAGAAAATTGGAGTACAGAACATTCAGAGTTTTCTCATTCAAATGGCCCTTCACTTGAGGTTCATAAAAGTAGTATTGGGCGAACTAGGAACAATTTAAAAAGTCTGAAAAGGCCCAAGGGAAATTATACAACCATAGGAGGCAGCCTGTGCCACTTGCATGAAAAATCTTATGCCTTCTGGTTCTTGAAAAATAAACACATTTTTTCTGTATATCTGTGTCGTATGGGAACATTGGTCATTTCATCCTGCTCATTGAAAATATCAGATTATATGTGTTTTTGATGACTAAAAATAGGCAATGAATTCTATTACCCGAAAAACGCAATTTGGCAGGTAAAATGTTTAAAAAGCACAGGGTTTAAGGGAGGTGAGAGGTTAAGGGTTAACAAGAGGGTCCTGGCAGAAAAATGGGAATCACAATTTGACACTGTACAGGTAGAATGAGATCGAAGGAAAGGAAACCAGTGATTTTTTTTTTTTTTTTTTGCGGTACGCGGGCCTCTCACTGTTGTGGCCTCTCCCGTTGAGGAGCACAGGCTCCGGACGCGCAGGCTCAGCGGCCATGGCTCACGGGCCCAGCCGCTCCGCGGCATGTGTGAGGATCTTCCCGGACCGGGGCACGAACCCGTGTCCCCTGCATCGGCAGGCGGACTCTCAACCACTGCGCCCAGTGCTTTTTTTTTTTAAACTTCTTTTTATTGGCAGCTGCAGGGGGATGTGGGTCCCCCTCCCATTTTCTGCTATCACCTCCCCTTCCTGTGATTACATGTCGCTCCATCCTACCTCCTGGGGCGTGTGGGCATCCAGAAAGATGCTGTGTGCTATGGGCCCTTTGCCTCGGCTGGTATAGGAAATTCGGCCCATGGAAAATGAAGTATTAATAATGCCAGCCAGTGTTTTAAGATGCTTATCTTATTAGGGACTGCAGAAAGGAAGAGATTGTATTAAAAAATTATCTACTTCCTTTTGCATGAATTGTTTGCTTCAAATGTTATGTTTAGATGACTCCATTAAAAATATCTTTCCATAAAATAATAAAGAATAACAAAGGTATTTCTTGGCTCTCACTTGTTAGAAAAAGAAAAGGCCTTAGGTGGTACAAAAAGTTCTTTTAAGACATCCTACATAGGAGGCGGAATTTGAATGGGACCCTAAAGAGAAGGCAGGAATTATGGGAGTGAGCGAAGCAAAGCAGGGAAAATGTAAGCTTACCTGCACAACAAACCTTTGAAAACCTACAAACATTTGCTTACATCTGTTTTCTTCCATTGTAGTGCAGTAATGCTATGGGCCATTTCTCCCCATTAAATTGACAGTCACTAATGTCGAGTGCCTACCTGTGCCAGGTACTGCCTGAGGAGGGCTCTTCCAGGCTGAGTCTCAGTGGACCCTACCCTGTGTTAAGAGGATTTATATCCATCCTCCATCCTCACCACATCCTTTGAGAAAAGTTCAGCATTTTCAGCGTCGGGAGTTTTAAAAGCTCCCTGAGTGAATCAAACGTGCAGTCCAGACTGAGAACCGTAGCACCATGGGGCTGTTCCCCAGACAGCTACATTCTCTTGAGGCTTAAAATGGTAGTCATTTAATTTATAGGTTAAAAAAAACCCTCTTGGGGGTGGGGGAGAACTCCTCTCATAACCAAAAGCTGCATACAACTCAAACTACTCACTAAAAAAACATGGGGTGGCCTTCTGAGCTCAGTGTCCAACTCGATCATTTACAAGAATTGGCAGGACAGAGAAATAAGTTTCCTCATGGCAGCTCCATTCCTGCAATGAACAATGCTGCCCGTGGAGAGCATCCCTAAAGGACTTTATGATCATGTGATCTGGAGGGGCTCCTACCCTGATGGGCCCTTGAGGTAAATGAGATGCTGCAGTCCACCAGCCAGATGCGGACTGCAGGTGCTGTGGGCTTGTCATTCCTGGGTGAAAGTGACAAGGCGCGCTAGGTAATCAACCAGAGCAAAGCATCATGAATTACATCTCAGTTTGTCCCGGTTCACCCTAGATGAACAGGTGATATTTTAGATGTCTTTTGTAGGTACTCGGAGGAAATGCCAGAATGGTAGAAATGTTAGAACGAATGTTAGAAAGCAAACATTTGCTTAAACACAACCAATATGAAACAAAAACAAAACAAAACGCCACTAGATGAGTGGTTTTTAAGCTTCCGTGTGTATCAGAGTCACCTGGAGAGCTAGTAAGGAACCCAGAAGCCCAGGTCGTTGTCATTCGGTAACACTGTAGAATAGAGCTGGTTTTGCCTTTTTTGTAACCCAAATTTTCAGTGATTCTGATACCCCACCACCCAGTCTGAGAACCACTGCTCTTTTCTCAACACTCGGATGCACGTTAGAATCACTTGAGGAGTTAAAAAAAACAAGACGCCAGAGGCTCCACTAGACCAGCTCGGCTGGCATCTCGCGGGTGGGGTGCAGGCATTGGTATTCCGAAAGAGCTCCCGAGGGGACCTGGACGAGCAGCCTGGCCTGAGAACCACTGTGTCCGGATGGTGGTTCTCAGACTGGCGTGTGCTTCAGAAGCACCTGGACAGTTTTAAAAGAATACTGAGTCTTGGGTCCACACCTAGAGATTCTGAGTTAGCTGGTCTGGGGTGCCACGGGCACTGGGATTTTACAAAGCTCCCAGGGTGACTGGAACGTGCAGGCAAATCAGAGCAGAACAAGGGTAGGTCCTCCCCCCAAAAGGAAGCCCGCTGAATCCAGCTTCCTTGGAGATTGTTATATACACACTGCTGAGCAAAAAAGACTAAGAGCTTCAGTTAAGAACGTAAGTCCTCAGTAATGTAATGGAAACCCCACTGTTAGCTTATCTTTTGTTCCTCCCATGTCATCTTTAATACCCAAAAGAAAATGGTGGGCAATCAAAAGTTCTGTAAGATTGGACCTCTGGAAAGTTGTACGGTGAGAAAAATGTCTTTTAAAGCGACTCTGTATAGCAGCATTTTAAAGCGATACTTAGAAAGCAATGGTGGGACTTCCCTGGTGGTCAAATGGCTAAGACTCTGCACTTCCACTGCAGGGGGCTCGGGTTCCATCCCTGTTCGGGGAACTAAGATGCCACATGCCACGTGGCATGGCCCCCCCAAAGAGAGAAAGCAATGGTGATGGGAATGTAATAGAAATAAAATTGAAAAGAAAAAAAAAAAAAAGAAAAAGAAAACGAGACCTGATCACTATTTAAAATCAGTTTCCGGGCTTCCCTGGTGGCGCAGTGGTTGAGAGTCCGCCTGCCGATGCAGGGGACACGGGTTCGTGCCCCGGTCCGGGAAGATCCCACATGCCGCGGAGTGGCTGGGCCCGTGAGCCATGGCCGCTGAGCCTGCGCGTCCGGAGCCTGTGCTCCGCAACGGGAGAGGCCACAACAGTGAGAGGCCCGCGTACCGCAAAAAAATAAATAAATAAAAAAAATAAAGTCAGTTTCCCATGCTTTGGGAACAGTGTCCAAACACTTAACGGTCCACCTTGGTGACCATGGGCAGATCACTTCACCGTGCTCGCCTTTGCCTCCTGATGTGTGAAGTGTGAGGGTTAGAGAAAACGTCTCTCAGCTCAGCATCAGCACCATGACGGGATGCACCTGCATCCTACAGGCTGGGGAGCTGGACGTCCACACTAGTTTCCCTTCTACAGCACAGAAAACTCCAGAGCGAGAATGTCATGATGGCCAAGATGTAAAAGAAAAGTCAAGGGAGGTAAAGCACGAGCCCGGGCCTGTCAGTTGCGGGTTGGGGACAGGTGGAGGTGGCTCAGAGAAGAAACGCTTGGCTCATTGCAAACGCAATACCATCACATGTTCATCAGGGACTAAATTCCTGTTGGGAAAAATGACTTTCAGTTCTTTTGAAGGACCTTGGGTGAACAGACAGGAAGATCTGTCCTGACATAACAGAACCTGTCAGGTTAGGGTCGACATTTGTGACTGTCAGCACGGACCGAATAGGGAGCTGCGGGCAATTCTTGGTTAAAGGGGGCTCAAAAGAGTGGAGATGGTGGATACTGAGGGGTGATGGTGGTGGTGGTGACAGTAGTGATGCTGGTGACAATGGAGGTGGGGAGGGGCAGGGAGTGGGGCCCCGGGTGGGGATCCAGGAGAGGCCAAATATTGTAAAGGGTGGCTTCTGGGGGGATACAGGGGTTGTTGATAAGGAAATACCTTTCTTTTCTTTCTTTCTTTTATACAGCAGGTTCTTATTAGTTCCCTATTTTATACATGTTAGTGTATACATGTCAGTCCCCATCTCCCCATTCATCCCCCCAGCCCCGCTTTCCCCCCTTGGCGTCCATACGTTTGTTCTCTACGCCTGTGTCTCTGTTTCTGCCCTGCAAAGCGGTTCATCTGCGCCATTTTTCCAGATTCCACATGTATATGTTAATATATGATATTTGTTTTTCTCTTTCGGATTTACTTCACTCTGTAGGACAATTTTTTTCTTCACTCTCGTGTTCCCACCTTTCACTCTATAAAGCCCTGTTTTTCCTTTCAAACTTAAAAAAAATTAATTAGTTAATTAATTAATTTATGGCTTCATTGGGTCTTTGTTGCTGCGCGCGGGCTTTCTCTAGTTGCGGCGAGCGGGGGCTACTCTTCGTTGGTGCGTGGGCTTCTCACTGCAGTGGCTTCTTGTTGCAGAGCACGGGCTCTAGGCACGTGGGCTCAGTGGCTGTGACTTGCGGGCTCTAGAGCGCAGGCTCAGTAGTTGTGGTGCACGAGCTTAGTTGCTCCGCGGCATGTGGGATCTTCCCGGACCAGGGCTCGAACGCATGTCCCCTGCATTGGCAGGTGGACCCTTAACCACTGCGCCACCAGGGAAGTCCCAAAAGCCCCGTTTGTTCTTTGTTTTTTTTTTTTTTTTTGACATGTCACCTTCCTGGCCACCTGGCTGCAGCTCAGATTTGGAAGGTGAAGCTGGTCTAGAAGCAAATGTCTTCGCATCCCCAGGAGTTTTGAGGGAAGATTTTCATGAATCTGGCTGAATTTGGTGAGATATCATGAATTTGGTCTTTGTCCGAAGGCCCCATGTTTTTCAGCAGGAAGTTTCTCTTCCAGGAGAAGTTCAGGAAGTTAACGAGGTGAGGGATGGGAGAGGGACAGAGACAGAGTCCAGAAGGCCAGCTCTTCCTTAGGTAGATGATGTTGCCAGGTCTGGCTTCCTTTACCCATTCGTATTGTAGAAAGTATCACTGTTCCTTCTGTATTTGCTTTCGTGTTAAAGAAAAGGGTGACGTGTTAGCTGCACAGAAATTCTCTTTTCTGTGTGTGTGGTTTTCTTGATTTTCCCCTGTATGGTGGACACTGGAGGAAATCTTGAACTGAGATGCTGGTCTCCTCTCTTCCCCAGACCGGACCCCGTTCAGGGACTTTCACTCTTCTAATTTGTGTGCGATGGGGGAAAATGTACAATGATAAGCAATTATGGTTCTCCCTTCCTTTGCTTTCTAAGATGAGTTCCTTAGAAAGGAAGATCTGTTTATTTTGCTGAGCAGAGCCTTACAGGGGGATGCAGACGGGAGAGACAGAGCGACGGGCCACCACCTCCAAGGGGAATGAACAGGTGGAGACGGGGAGGGAGGAGGGAGTGGCAGAGGGCGGGGCTCCTGACAGGAGTGGGCGGGGTCTGCAGCCTCCAGAGCCAGGAGGCGACCTGGGGTTCCTGCAGTTACCTCAGGAGTGATGGAGAGAGACATCTAGGGAGGAATTTAAAGGTCCTCTGTGTGATCTGTCTGCAGCAGCCTTCCTCTCGCCCTCCAGGCATTTGGGGGAAGCCTGGTCTTTCCTTTCTAGCTGACTTGCAGTGAGATTTTGGTTACTTTGAGAAGTGGCACCATGCAGAGGAGGGAGCAAAGAGGCCCCCATTGCTTCAGGTGGTTAGATACCCAAGAAATAAAAGCCAAGTTCCCTTCTGTGATTGGCTCCACCAACAGTAGAGCTAGCTCTTTGGGCAAGTCGGTATTTTTCTTTCTCCAAAACTATTTGTGGCCACACTGTAATATGCATAGCTGGCTCTATGGAATCCAAGGCCACATTTTATTTTTGGCCACAACTGGGGAAACAGGAATTCGGAACAAAGTGAAATAAGCCTCCAGATGCCTTTTCAGAGTAATTATGCCAGGAGTATATAAATCAACGATCCAAGCTCCTGGTTTCTGGAGCAACGTGGGGAAAGGGAGCAGAGCCACATCTGGCTTCTGTGTTATGTCCCTTGCCAGGTGACCAGTACACAGACCTGGGCGTGGCTTTCCTGACTTTGGCAGGAGGGAAGGAAGGACAGCCAGCACTGTCGGGTTTCCCCTCCCTTCCCCCCCAGCCTAGGGCAAGGGTACCATGGGGGCGTCTGTCATTGGTGCAGAAAGTGTGTTTGTTGAGACAACCTTCCCTCTTAACTAGTCATCCCTGTGTCTAAGTGAAAAGAACTACGTGTTGGCACAGAAGTGTTAACTCATCCCAAGGACCCACTAGGGCAAGGGTACCATGGGGGTGTCTGTCGTTGGTGCAGAAAAGGTGTTTGTTGAGACAACCTTCCCTCTTAACCAGTCATCCCTGTGTCTAAGTGAAAAGAACTACGTGTTGGCACAGAAGTGTTAACTCATCCCAAGGACCCACTGAGCCCCGTTCTCAGCTGGAAAACAAAGACAGGAATCCTAAAATGACATCTCCAGAGAGCTCACTATATCTAAATTAAAAATTTCTGTATGTCAAGAATGCCATAGCATCATGTTCACAAGCTTATCTGTAAATGGTACCAAATAAAAATTATATACGTAGAGATAGAAAGAGAGAGGGGAAAGAATTAAGCAAATGTGATAAAAGGTCAACATTTGAGGACTTTGGGTATTCTTTGAACTCATCTTGCAACCTTTCTGTTAGTATGGAATTACTTCAAGAGAAGAAAAATTTTTAAAAAGGTCAAATATTGCTATAAACAAAAAGGAGAGACGTATACTAAAATGGGAAAAAGTTTGTAACATTTATGATAGTGAATTAAATCCTTAATATATGAATCATAAGAAAAAGACTAATAGTACAGTAGAAAAGTTCATTGCACAGGTAAGTTACAAAGAAGACATTTAAGTTGCCAACTGTGTGTGTGTGTGTGTGTGTGTGTGTAGTCAAATCTATTATCAATAAGAAAAAGGTAAAGTTTTGAAAAACTTTGATAAAAACTGTGATAAAACTTTGCCTAATTAATTGCCTTTCTCAAAATTAAACTACTACAAAACTCCAAAGTTAGAGGATATGGGATTAAATGGACACTACAGTTCTGATTGGTCCAGTAACCTGGTTACGATTTGGCAACAGAAAAGGCTTTGAAAGATGTTCAGTCCCTTTGACCCAGCATTTTTGTTTTTTTTACTTCGTAGAATTTATCCTGAGGAAATAATCAGAGAGGTGTCACATTATGTACACTGTGGTTCATTATAACATTATTTATGATAATAGTATATTAAAAGCCTAACACGGGTTTGATGGGTCACTAAGTAGCTGTGAACAGAATCCCATCTTAGAAGAGCATTTTTTGATGGGAAATGCTAACAACACGCAAGCCGTTAACATTCATTATCTTTTTTTTTCTGCGGTACGCGGGCCTCTCACTGTTGTGGCCCCTCCCGTTGCGGAGCACAGGTTCCGGACGCGCAGGCTCAGCGGCCATGGCTCACGGGCCCAGCCGCTCCGCGGCATGTGTGAGGATCTTCCCGGACCGGGGCACGAACCCGTGTCCCCTGCATCGGCAGGTGGACTCTCAAGCACTGCGCCACCAGGGAAGCCCAACATTCATTATCTTTGAGTGGCGTCATTATCTGGCTGTGAGCAAGCTCTGGCCTCGTGAGGAGATATTCTCCATAGGTTGTAGAACAAGAGCACAACTGTGGTTCTATCTCTGAAGGAAGGAAGGCAGCAGTCATAAGGAGGGGTTGAAAAGCCTCAGGAACACTAGGAAGGCCACCTTTGAAAATGACGTGGGCTTTACAATAAAACACGAGCTTCCCCAGCTTAGGTGATTTGTTTGACTCTGAAAAACCTATACATTAGGGTAGTCCGAAAACACAAAAAAAACCTTTCTCCAGGGTGCCCTTTTTGTCTACACCCAGCCTTCAATGTACCCATGCCCGACTTTATGAAAACGTGATTTACAAATGTTCACATCTGAGGTGCGACCTAATCTTCAAAGTAGAGGGAGAATTTCTCACTTTCTCCTTTAACTGACAAGGAAGTCAACCTCTAGAGACATTAGGTGGCTTGCTTTGTTATTATCTTGAATACGTAATAAATTGCTTCTACACATAATGAGAAAAATATAAAACCCGCAACGGGCAACTGGACGCTATATATGAACAAGCAAGGAAGTTACGGATGAAGAAAAAAAATACAAGTGGCCAATAGACATGCACAACAATTTCAACCTCAGGCGTAGTGAGAAATGTAAATTTCATCATGCTTAAGAAATCAGGACAAGGGGCTTTGATACAAAGCATCTAAATCAGATTCTTCTATATTGTTCAGAGTGGGGCGCATGCCCCCATCTACTGCCTTTTCTGTGGCCTCCGACCTCCCACCTATACAAGACGTTGGGAAGGATAAAGAACCCTCCCCGTCATGACCTCCTACCACCAACGACAAATTTGCTTTCTTTCCTTTTTGAAAAAAGGAATGAAAATGGGTCATTTGTAGAGATGTGGATGGGCCTAGAGCCTGTCATACAGGGTGAAGTAAGTCAGAAAGAGAAAAACAAATACCGTATATTAACGCATATATGTGGAATCTAGAAAACTGGTACCGGTGAACCAATTTGCAGGGCAGGAATAGAGACGCAGATGTAGAAAATGGACGTGTGGACACAGGGAGGGCCGGGGGTGGTGGGATGAATTGGGAGATTAGGATTAGACATATGTACACTACCATGTGTAAAACAGATAGCTAGTGGGAACCTGCTGTATAGCACAGGGAGATCAGCTCGGTGCTCTGTGGGTGGGCCGGGGGGAGGGGAAGGAAGGAAGATCCAAGAGGGAGGGGATATATGTATACAAACAGTTGATTCGCTTCGTTGTACAGCAGAAACTAACACCACATTGTAAAAGAACTATACCGCCATTTAAAAAAATGAAGAAACAAACACACACGAAACAAGCACGCGAACAACCTGAGGATCACACAGTGAAAACACTGGGACACCTACAGAACGCTCCGGTCTTTCCCATCATGCAGACACTCCTCCCCTGGCCCCTGGGACACACTGAATATAATGCCTTGAGCGAGAAAAAGGAGAAGGCAAAGGTCGTGGTTGGGAAGTTAGATGAACAAGCAGGTCACGGAGAAGAGGCGCAGGTCACACTGCTGAGTGAGGTCTATTGTTATTTACATGGCAGGCTCATCACGGGGGTGACTCTATGTCACATCCTAACTCCCTAGAACCAGGTGAGGGGTAACGTAACAGAGCCCTGTTTCTGCCTCTCCAGGCACATTTAGAGGGGTCCGAGTTCTTAGTTCCCTTTTCAGTCAAGGCTAAAAGCCTCTCATTTGGGTATTTAAAATTTTAGGTATTCATATCTTAGAACAAACCCCCCTATGCGACGAATCATGATTTTCTGCAAAGTGGAGCTCATTATAATGACATAAATGTTAGCAGAGTCCCCCAAAGATTCCCTAGGAAGCCGTGCTTAATCCCAACCAATAAAATACGGTATCAAGGCACTTCCTTCCTTTCCTCTAAGAATCAGTATTTTCGGTGAGCGATTTCATACAATCCTAATGTCAAATTAGGTTAAGGTAGAGCAACGAGAACATTTTAGCAGGACTTGACTCCACTGCAGTGGATATTAAATAGCCCCAGAAAATAAACCATTCTCCATTTGAGTTAATGCAAAATACAGAAATTTCATAAGTGGCTGAAGGCGTTGTTTTAATCTGAAAATGCTTGTCTGCTGGGTTTTGGCAAAACACATTCAATGTTCTTACTCCTGTTCATTTAAAAATTGGTTTTCTTTTCATAAAGGTTAATTGATTTCCTGTATTGCATAACAGTAATAGTACCCATTATGTGTTTCAAAAAGAAAATATGCATATTTGCATATTATGTGTTTCAAAAAGAAAACATGCATATTTGCCCTTTAAGTTACGCTTTTAAAGCAAGCACTTAGTTCTGATGACTTACAGCTTTATTATGGTCTCCTTTTAGGTTTCTTAAAATAAACATGCAGCTTGAGACCACAGGAAAAGACAGAGGGAAAAGGACACTGTTTTATTTCATCCACAAACAAGGGAGTCTAAAGCAATGATTTTCTCAGCTGAGCCCATTAACATAGACTGAGCATATGCATGTGTGGAGTAGATTTCTTTTGAAAATAGAATTGCTGTTAGTTTCTATGCTATGAAGCAAATGCTGGGAAGCAAAAGCATCCTCCTACACGGGGAGGTGGGGCAGCTGGTTCCAGCCCAGCCCACAGGGAAAGCATCCCGCATCCGCAGATGGGCTGAAAGCTGGCTTAATACAGAACCGTCTTAGAGTGAGCCTGGATTTCTAGCTCTGTCCTGGAGATGAGCTGATTTGGCCTGGGGATTCTGCTCAACAATAAGACTATCCTGACCCCTAGCATAAGAGTCAGCAAACTACAGTCTTCGGGCCAAAGCTGGCCTGCTGCCTGTTTTGTAAATAAAGTTTTATTGAGATACAGCCACGCCTATTTGTTTATGGATGGTCCATGGCTTTCCGAGCTACAATGGTCAAGTTGGCAGTGACACAGAAATGGGGGAGGGTGTGTTTTGGTGCCTGTTACTGAGAAATAAGATGGGAAGATAAGATGGGATTCCGAGGCTATCCTACGGGTGTGAATCATTCCAGTTTGTTCAGGTGCTCTATCTTTTTGCTGCACCAGGAACTCGAGTATCAATGGGTCGAGAGACAGGGCAGTGATTCTGGGAGATGTAAGGTTATGGTCATTACGTTAAGGCTTGTAAACTTGCAGAAGGCTGAGGTCTATGGGTACCTGCCCTGCTGCCATGGTAACCAAACGACAGTCCTAGGCTTGGGGTTGGGCTGGAAGGTGTGGTTATAAACTGAGAGCCCACGGTTGATTCTAGTCAGAAGACGTATTTTGACTGGCCCATGAATCCTTGATAGTTTTATATGTTAATTGCTTGCATTTAGAAATGGGGATATTTTGGGGAATTCCCTGGCAGTCCAGTGGTTAGGACTCTGTGCTTCCACTGCAGAGGGCAAGGGGTTCATCCCTAGTCAGGGAACTAAGATCCCGCATGCCGTGCAGCGCAGCCAAAAAAACCCCTCCAAAAAAACCCAAATAGAAATGGGGATATTTCATCCCAAATCTGGCTTCCAGCTTCTCTTGAAAATTTGAAATCTCTGGACACACTGGGTTCCCTCCCTGCTTGTTGCCTGGTTCTCCTGTCTGGTTTGTTTTTCCTGACAGCCAGCTGTTTGGGGCATGGGTGTTATCTATCTGGCCCCTGGGGCCTGTGAGTTTGTAACCCCAGCTCTGTGCGTTGAACAGAGAATCCGTGCTATTGCAACCTTCTGTTCCTCAGGGGGCATTCTGTCTCGCCTCTGTCCCTTGCTTTCTAGCTCACTTTAGCTTATGTGCCCTCATCATATTCCATTCTGACTCTGCTGCTGAATATTCCATCAGGAAGATGTCTGAACTCAGTGGTCACTGAGTACATAGAGCCATTTCTTATACTGATCTGAATGAATGTGGCACGTAAAAGTATTGGGTGTGACAGGGTAACCTTGGGAAGGCTGGAAACTAGGATTTCACTGTGAATTCTCATTTCCTCCCATCATGTTCCTGGTGATGATGCATCTCAAGGCTTCCGAAAAAGCTGGAAGCACATTTGTTGGGACGTAGTCACAGGATATATTTGCATTTCCCG
The DNA here is from genome assembly GCF_949987515.2 of Delphinus delphis. Taxonomy (NCBI): domain Eukaryota; kingdom Metazoa; phylum Chordata; class Mammalia; order Artiodactyla; family Delphinidae; genus Delphinus; species Delphinus delphis. The sequence goes on from NC_082686.1 coordinate 141,171,873, forward strand.
CCCCCCCGCCTCTCCACAGAAATCTTTAGTAGAAGGCGAAAGATTTATACGAGCTGAAAAGAAACCAGAGTATAGCTATATTTGCATTTAATAACACTCATTGGCTGGGAAATAACTGTTGCTAAGACTCTTAGGTTGGTCTTTTAGGAAGCCTATATTTCTCTTTGGGTGGAACAAAAATGGAAACACACAAAGTAAAGAAAATAAAACAGATACCTGTCATACTGTTGGGAGTCATGGGTTAGTAATCATTCCGGACCCTTTTTTTCACTGACATCTCCTATAGAGAAAAAGACAAGAAAAATACCACGGGTTATAACCTGCATTTTCCATCAGGTTTTGTTCCAAACAACATCACATGCATTAATTAGCTGGAGGTGATATGTTACTTTCAACTCAGGGAAAGTGAAGCAGAGGTGGGCTGCGTGATACACATAAGTTTACAAGACCTTTTAATTTTCATCTCAGGGTTCCTCCTATAAACATGTCTTTATACTAATATTTTATTCAAGGTCACGTGTCTATTTTCCATCTCAAGTTTTTTAAGAAAGCACCAGCCGAGTGACTTGCTGTCTTTCCCAAGAGCGGCTGAGATGCGTTAGCGTCCTCAATCCAGATCCTTTCTTCTCCAAGTGTGGTCTGCGGACCAGCAGCCTCAGCATCACTGGGAGCTTTGCTAGAAATAGAAAATTTGGGTCCTATGTCAAACCTGCTCCATCACATCTGCACTGGGACGAGATGCAACTGCAGATGACTGATGGACACTTTGCAGTCTTAGACACACCGCTCTGGAGAATGGAATCCATATTCACATCTTATGTGTGACTTTTCCTTGGTCAGCGCTGAGTCCTTTCTCATCACTGTATCAGTGAGATCCGAGAGCAGCAGACAGGCCTGACCTCATATGGGGATGGGGATGGAGACTTGGTGGGGGTCAGAGACCAGAGGCACCGACGGAGGGCAGAGTGTTGAAGGCCACGCGCAGATGATGACCCAGATGGCTGCTGAACGTGGGTCAGAGTCCTTCTGCGTGTCGCTGGGGACAGATCAGGACGAGGTTTCTTTTTCCAGAAGGGTTTCTGTATCCAGCAGTAGACAGTGCAGCACGGTGGCTCTGGCCTTGTACTGGAGACCTAGGCATGGGTTTGGGGGCCAGTGCTGTCGTGGACTCGCCGTGGGATCGTGATTTCTTCACGTGCAAAATGAGGAGGATAATGCTCGCGTTACCTGCTTCACATGGCTGATGATTCTGAGGTGTGAAGAGGATGCGAGTGAAAGTGCTGGGTAAACACAATCCATTGGATGAGGGAAGGAACGTCCTGACGCTAATAACTGATCGGAGAAGAGGAAGCATGTGGACTGTGTTTACCATATGGGTTGATATATGCGTCCATTCCCTCTCTGTCTCCACATCGAATCCTGCAGCACTGAATTCATACCTTGATGGTCATCACATGTGTTCACCACATGTTTCCAAGGCTGCCTTTCCCACTAGACTGTAACCTCTTTGTGGCAGGGACTATGTCTTGGTCATTTTTATATCTTCCACATGAGCAGAGTGTCCGATACAAAATAGGCCCTCAAGAAATATATGCGGGGCTTCCCTGGTGGCACAGGGGATGAGAACCTGCCTGCCAATGCAGGGGATACGGGTTCGAGCCCTGGTCCGGGAAGATCCCACATGCCGCAGAGCAACTATGCCTGTGCACCACAACTACTGAGCCTGCGCTCTACAGCCCATGAGCCATAACTACTGAGCCCGCATGCCACAACTACTGAAGCCCGTGCACCTAGAGCCTGTGCTCCGCAACAAGAGAAGCCACCGCAATGAGAAGCCCGCACACTGCAACGAAGACCCAACGTAGCCAAAAATAAATAAAAAAACACTAAAAAAGAAATATATGCTCTGAATAAGTGAATAAGATAAAATGAATGAAAGTTGAATCTCACGGTATGAGATTGCTGAACTGGCATCTGGTAGAAGAGATGAGGATTAATTACTAGGAAAATGCGTTCTTGCTACTGATGAACATTTCAAGGGTCACCAGCCACAAGCCCTCTGTTCTGTCCCCTTCAACTGTGCAGCTGGGTTGTGAGAGAGAGAATCAGGTTCTGAGACCCCCTACAGGGAGAGTGCGGATCACACCTGTAGTACTGACTGTCTAGACCTCTCGTTCTTAGAAACTGAGCTGCCGTTAACTCCCCTCCCGTCTTGTGGACACGGCCTCATCCTCCTGGGACGCTGCTTCTGAATATTCTGCAGCGGACAAGGAACTTGGCTCCGGCTGGGCCAATCACAGTGCTCCACCTTTGGCCGCGGTGGGCCAAGACCTGGGAGGGGCTGACGTGGTGCCTTTTTTGGGGTAGGTTACATATTCCAGCTCTGGTGGCAGAATTGATCAAACTAAAACTCTCAAACTGTCTGACGCCATGCCTTTTAGCCACATGGCCAAAGCCGGTCTGAAGGTGAGACAGAGGATGCACCTGACATTCACGGAGAACTTGGGGTGACGAGAGAATGCTGTGGCCTCAGAGCCCTGCCTTCAGCTCTCCCTGAGGCCCAGCTGTGTCCCTGTGGCCCCCTCAACCCTTCCTGAGCAAGATGGTGCCCACGTCCGCAGAAGCCAGGTCCAGGCAGGTTTCTGCCCCTTGCAACCAGAGGAATCCTGACTGACAGTACCGACATTCAAACACAGCATGAATACGAATGTGGCAAAAGCGTTTCGTGTCCTTTTTATCCTAGTTATGTTCTTGCTACACCAACACTTAAAAAATATCTTTGTTTTCAAATTTTCAATTGAACAGGCATCAGAACTGCAGAAAGTATTGTGTGTGAAGCGGAAAGTATCCAGAAAGAGGAAAAACATCTCATTAAGGCTTAAAAAATATTGTTACCACCACGAAATTTAGTACTGATTTTGTTATTTAGTACTGTTTTCTTTCTACTGTAGGAAAGTACTAAAGTACTATCTATAGTAATTTAGTATCACTACACTCTACTAAACTGTTACCATTACTATAGCATCAATAGTATATTCCTGTCCCTATTCCTATAGCACTTTAGTATTAGTACACTGTACTAAACTGTTACCATTACTATAGCATTAATAGTATATTCCCATTCCTATTCCTATAGCATTTTAGTATTAGTACACTGTACTAAACTGTTACCATTACTATAGCATTAATAGTATATTCCCATTCCTATTCCTATAGCATTTTAGTATTAGTACACTAAACTAAACTGTTACCATTACTATAGCATTAATAGTATATTCCCATTCCTATTCCTATAGCACTTTAGTATTAGTACACTATGCTAAACTGTTACCATTACTATAGCATTAATAGTACATTCCCATTCCTATTCCTATAGCACTTTAATATTAGTACACTGTACTAAAGTGTTACCATTACTATAGCATTAATAGTATATTCCTGCTCCTATTCCTATAGCACTTTAGTATTACTACACTATGCTAAACTGTTAATATTCTTATAGCATTAATATACATTTCTGTTCCTATTCCCACTCCTATAGTGTTCATTGTGCACTTCGGTTCCTATTCCTACAGGACTCTAGTATTTCATATTATTTAGTGCTATTTTCCTGCAACGAGCTCTTGAGTTTTAAACTGTAGTTAAACGCTCTGAGTGGACAGGCATCGCGGGGCTGCTTCGGGGTTGCCCGGGACACAGGGCAGGTGTCAGCCAGTGCTCTGTGCAGAGGAGGGAAGCACAGGAGGTCCCCTCTGGAGCCACCGAGGGGGTCACGGCGTCAAAGGAGGAAACAAAGTCCAAACAGCTTAAAAAGAAAGAAAGTGGAGTGTTCTACCTGTGGGGAAAGGAAAGCGAGCACAGGACTTCCCCTCTGGGTGTGTGAGTGGGCCGGCAGCGAGGAGGTCGGGGGTGATGTGAGCAGCGCTGACTGCAGCGCTGTCCCTGTCCTGGGGGCCACTCACAGCCTGCAGGACATCGTTACAACAGGCCTGCTGCTCCTGGGCAGAGAACAGCCTCCAGTGAGACCCAGTAAGGGTCTGCATCCCGGTCCCTCAGAGCCAAGCGTCCATTAACAGCTGCAGCATTTCAGCACCAACTGAGGGGAGAGAGGTCTTCAGCGTAGTCCCTAGGAAAGTGCTGCTACACCGAGAACATTCCTTTCACAGGATATTCGTTTATGTGGCTGGTTAGCCTAGAGGCCTTGATTGACGGCCTACTCTATTTAGGTGCTGCCCCAGGCTTTGTCCGAAGACAACAGTTGGGCCTGTTCACGTGAGGCTTCTAATCTGCCAGAGGGAGAGAATCGTGCTACAACAGTGCAACGTGTGGACAGGTTTCACCTGAAGTGTCTCTTCAGTGCAGACTGGGCCACGAGGGAAGGAGAGGTCATTTCTACTTGGGGCAATCTGGGAAGGCTTCTAGGTGGAGGTGACCCTGTATCCGAAGGCTCTTCTTTGCGATAGGCCTCTCCCCAGCGAAGGACTTAGTGCTTTATTCTCCTCCTTGTGCCCCTGAGGCCCACTGACTACTCTGCAAGAAATGAGCCGTGTGTAGAAAAACTAGGAAATGCCCTCAAATTATGCAGGGTCTTGGGAGGTTTGCTATGGAATTTGGACTTTGTCCTATGGAAAATAGGGAGCCATGGAAGGTCCTTCAGGGAGTGCCCTGATTTGAGAGGATAACTCTGCCTTGGTGCAGAGGGGGACTTCTTAGGATGCTACCTATCAGCGTGGGATCGTTGCTACTTTCCTGTCTTAGTGTTCAAGGTCACAAAGTTAGACTAGGGCCAGAGAGGACCCCACCCACCTTGTCAAAGGCCCTGGCCCTGACCGCACACCCTTTTGTCCCCTTGTGTTTTCTTTTTCTCTGTAGAAAACACAACACTGAAGGGACAACTGTGAAAATTCCCCCTTGGAAAATCTTTCCACGCAGACCTAGTGAGTCATTGCTTACACAGTCTGCACATAATTAAAATGAAACATGCATCACTATAATGGAAAAGAATATGAAAAAGAATGTAGATGTATGTATAACTGAATCACGTTGCTGTACAGCAGAAGTTAACACAACACTGTAAATCAACTCTACTTCAATTAAAAAATGAAACATGCATCTCCCTCACGGCTCTACATCGACCTTTTCCGAGGAGGGCGTTTGTGGTCCTCGTTTGCCTCTCCCTGGCTCTCAGAGCGTCTGAATGGTGAGCTATACTGGGGTCATCAGTTACGTCTTCGGCTGGTACTTCCCGGGCGGCCCCAGGAAGCCAAGAGGGGGCCGTGTGGGGTGGGCAGGGGTCACGTTCACAGGCAACTCTCTTGGTTCTGTTTACAAGGTCAGATGCTCCAGCCTCTGGCTATTACGGGCTCCACGCTGAGACTGCTAATACTGGGTGGACTCTCAGAGGCAGACAGGACACCGTCTCACTTGGCATTGACACACATGGACACCACGGGCTTCCTACATAGACCTCATGTCAGAGGTCGTGGAGACACGAGTTGAGAACCAAGCTACACCCTCCACTTGGGATGGGTCTTGAAGTTGTGTTTACGTGGCAAGCGCTGTTTTGACTAGGTCTGCGGGATGCCGGGCACTGCGCGGGGCTTGTGGGATGGGGCTGGGGTCCTCGCCCCCCGCCCCCCACCCACACTTTGGCTTTGCCACCACTTTGCCTGGGTGCAGGCAAGTAGCTATGCCCTCGGAGGGGCTGCCCTCACCTGGGAGGGCAGTGAGGTCATGAAGCTCTCTCTCTCCCCCTTGGAGTGTCTGCTTCTCTCCCTTCCCCCCATCACAGCTTTGTCCCTAATGCTTGGGAATTGTTGGTAAGAACAAGTTCAGTCCCAGGGTATGGAGGACAGACCCTGGGCTGAGAGTCATTCGGATGCTTTTGGGTCTCAGGTCAGCAGTTTGCACATCTTGGCTGGGTCTCTTCACGCTCTGAGCCGCCCCTGTGAAGTGAAATCACAATCTCCCACCCTTCAGGTTATGACGAGGACCAGGGAATTTTTTGCGGTACGCGGGCCTCTCACTGTTGTGGCCTCTCACTGTTGTGTCCACTCCCGTTGCGGAGCACAGGCTCCGGACGCGCAGGCTCAGCGGCCACGGCTCACGGGCCCATCCGCTCCGCGGCACGCGGGATCCCCCTGGACCGGGGCACGAACCCGCGTCCCCCGCATCGGCAGGCGGACTCCCAACCACTGCGCCACCAGGGAAGCCCTGAGGACCAGGGAATTTGAGAATGCTCTGTAAATGTAAAAGTGGACACCGACCTACAGTACTGGAAGAGGTCTTCATTATTATAGTCACTATTATTACACCCGGTCATCGCCTGGCCAATCCCAGTCATCCCTAAGGTGTGGGCAACTGGAGCTATTCTGGCCACTAGGGGCGCCGTGAAGTGGTTTAAAAGACATAACAGCACAGAAGCCCACCTCCGTAGACCCTAAGATAAAATGGAGGTGGAAATGCTCCTCTCTCCTCTGCCATTCTCCTCTTCCCAGTCTGAATTTTACCTTTTGTGAATTTTTTTCCCCTTCAAGTTCATTTAAATTTGTTACGGGGAGCAAGGAAGGTTGGGTGCGCAGATGAATTTGTATCCAATTCTACAGCATTCCAAATGCAGCCCCAGTTGTCCTTCCCTGAGGTCTTTGCATTTTAAGAGTAAATCTAGGATCCAGTGAAGTGAATATATAATGGTTGAATTTCTGATGATGGTAATAACTTAGGCGCTTCTCACATAGAAGAGAACAGAGGCCAGGGGTATTCAAATCGTACAACATTGTGATCCACCTTTTTCTACTTGGTAAAACTAACCCTATTCGGGAGTGTAGTATCAAAAATTCAGTACGAGAAAAAAATTTACAAAGCCAGCCTAGTTAGACTAGGGATCGGGCTGATTAAAATGGAACATAAGACTGTGAGTTACTTAGTAAAGGTGTGGGAAAATAGTCATAGCTCTCCCCTGTGACATGGCCCAGGTGTTTGTCCCAGTGGATCACCTGTTAGAGCACGGGGCAGGGTGACAACCTCTCCGCTGGGCGTGGCGGGAGCCTAGAGCCCCACATCAGAGACATCAGTAAACTCTGGGTGGTAAAGCTGTAATTTCCTTTTCGGATTTTCAGCCATCACTCTAAGTGTTCTGCCTTTAGTAGAGAGAGAACACAGCCAGGCTCTGTGGTTGAAGCTGAGCTTGATTTGCTGTGGCTGATTTTTTTGTTCTCGGTAAAATGATTTTAGTTCAAGTTCAACGATCCCACTCTGTGGCTCATTTCTACTCTTCCTTTTAACCTCTGTCCATGCCAAATCACTGCCCCCTTCTCTCCCTCTTCCCTTCTCTTTCTCCTTCTCTTTCCTGGGCAAAGTCACCATGGCTTGGAAGGAGCACGGGCCCTGCCATTTGTCAACAGAATGACACGGGGGAGGTCAAGAGTCACGTCCCCAGGTGGGTAAGGTCATCCACCTCAAAGGGAATAGATGGATGAAATAGAACAGATGTGCTTGGCACTTGGTGGTATTCCTGCATCCTCACGTGCAAGGGGCTGGGGCCACAGCCTGAGAAAAATCCTGTTTCTGCTTTGAAGACTAGGTCAGCAGTGCTAGGAGTGGGGTTCTTGGGGTCAGAGTGGGCTTTCAAACAAACACACAAGTCCCCTGTGAATCTAAAACTCTCTGCTACATCTAATTTAGTGTCACGATGAGTGAAACTTGGAACCATTTCTAACCACATAACGCAGCGATAGAAAAGTCAAGGAGGAACCAGCCGGAAATAGTTTTATGAGGCCACCTCTGAAAGCCTCGACTCCCCGCCTGCTATGTTTATAACACACTTTCTTCCTAGCTACCTTTCTCTAGAGGTGGGCCATCACCTCCGAATGCTTCTAAGAAGTAAGACTCTTGAGAGGAAGCAGATGGGTAGTTTGAGGGAATCGCCCGACGCAACAGGAGAAACAACCTCAACAGATGTCTTGTTGGCCAAAGCAAGCGGTTAAAACTGCCTCTGCTGACACCTGGTGGACAGGAGTGCAGCATCCCTGCGCCAAAGACAGCAACGGGCATGTGTGGTGAGGGGCCTGGGATGCATCCGTCATAATGCCTGAGGAACAAGGGTACCACGCAGAACCGGAGCGCTTACTTGTGGTTAGGTGACTCACCAGGACACAGGTAGGGAAAACAAACGCGTGGGAAAATAAAACGGTAACACGGAAGCGAATGATGTATTATGGACTTCTTAAAAGAGTTTGATGGCGAGTGAGGCAACAACAAACAAGAACCCACTCCAACCCCCTGCCCTCGACAGCCTCCTAAGAAAGATTCTACTGCTTGACCCCTGACCATCTCCACCCCAGGGCGACGGCAGTGCCCAGATGGAGCTTGGGTTCCGTTGCCTCTGGAATCTGCCCTGAGCTCCTTGCAGATTTTTAACCCTGGGATAGAAAGAATATTCTTCCAGAGGAGACATTATGAAGACTGCGTTGCCCCCCCCCCCCAAATCCCTTGAAGATGCAAATAAAATTCTCCTAATAAATATAGTTATAATTGTTCACTATTTCTTAGATGCCAAATGCAGTGGAAGGCGAGCGTCTGCATTGAGAGTTATCTACAGAAATAGACTTCATAAACGTCGTACAATCTCCATTTTCCCCTTCGGTGGGTTCTCGTTTAATGCTGCCTGGTGAAGGCTGAATATTTTGACAAAGTCAACGGTTTCCTGCGAGCACAGAGCACACACAGCTTAGGTTTTGTCTTTCAACAACGCGTGTTAAAGGTGATTTTCAAGAATGCATCAGAGCAATTATCAGTTCAAATTTGTAAGAATTAATCCATTATATTTAAGTCACGAAGAAAGGTGATTTTTTAAAAAATTACAGGAACCTTGGTTAAGGGTTGAGTCAGGGAATTGAGGTGAATAGATCTACCTAGGAAGGTAAGAAAGGAAAGAAGCCCTTAAAAGACTCATGCAGTTGCATTCTTCTTTTTTTTAATTTATGAATTAAAGAAATCTTATATCGGAGTACAGTTGATTAACAATGTTATGTTAGTTTCGGGTGTACAGCAAAGCGATTCAGTTATGCATGTACATGTATCTATTCTTTTTCAAAATTCTATTCTCATTTAGGTTAGAGGTTTTTTTTTTTTTTCCTCCTGACTTTTAAGTTAAATTTGGAATATGAATTCCCTTAAATGTGCCACCAGAAAGTGTACAGTCAAAATATACCCCCTTCCATGGTCAGTGATTCTAGGGCGCAGAGGTTCTCAATTTTCCTGGCACCGCTACTGTTTCAGAAACTGCTTCACAGTGACCCCAGGTAAAAGGAACAAATGTTCTGTTTATTAAGTAAATAGTTCCAAACAGCCTAATAGTAGTATTTGCATGGTGTCTGACGGCTGTGCCTGTGTTTCCCTCAAAAATTAGACATTCCGTGGTGTTCCTCTGGGTTTGCTGTGGCACTCCCAGGGTGCCTTGGTACAGAGTTTGGGGACCGTGGCCGTAACAGCTCTGGGAATCAGTGAAAAGTTCGAGGGTGTGGTTACCTGATCTCTTTTTAGCCCTCATTCTCTGTGAACCCAGGGCTACCTAATTTGGCCTTTCAGTTTCATATTGACCTTTCAGTGGGTCAGCCTGGCATGAGCTGTGGAGGAGAGAACAGAGAATGAAACCTCGGCTGGAGTTAAGCTCATTGTGGGCATAAACAAGATTTGACCATCATTCAATAGAGTTTCCGGAGCCCCTATCACACGGTGAACTTGCGGTGAAGTCTCTAAAAAGTAAAGGAACGCAGCCCTTGCCTTGTCTTAGGAGGGGGACGCAGTAAGCTGCGTTATCACTGGGAATTGCAGGAACACCAAAGGCAGCCGAGAAAGTGGCTGGATGCTAAGTTCTTAGGTGAGAATCTGACGAATGAGCATGTTACACACGCCGGAATTCTTGTAAGAGGATCTCAATAAATCTATAAATGGCAGGTCACCTGCTTTTCTATTCTGTTCTGTTTCTGACTTATGTGTAGCAAGGAAGCTACATATAAACTAAACTAGTGGTTCTCAAAGTTCGGCAAACTCCTGGAGGGCTCCTCACACAGATGGCCAGGGCTCTGCCCCCAGAGTTTCTGATTTAGCCAGTCTAGGGGTGGTGGTGTCGGGTAGGGGTGTCTGGGAGTCTGCACGTCCAAGTTCCTGGGTGACTGGACTGTACTTTCCAGGAATCACATGTTGGGAGCCACCAGCCTACACCATCTGGGCACAAGTCAGAGGCACTGGGGCACCATCTTGGTGGGCTACACTTGACGCTGGGCAGGTAGCCCCACCTCTCCACTCAGGACCAGCCCAGTCAACCTGGTCTAGAAGAGGGGCTGATCCAGGCCCCCAGTTCTGTGACTGGACAGTTTCCTTCTCTGAAGACCCCCTTGCATTTCAAGTGTGCATCCTGGAATTTGAGACACTCGAGTCCTGTAGTAACAGTGACAGCGAGACCTGACGAGGTGAAGGAGTCTTGCACCTTCGAAGAGGCTGGCTTTGCACTCTGCTTTCTTGTAAGGGTGGGGCACGTCCATGGAGGCTGCAGGAAAAGCAGTTCTTAATCTCAACGGAGGGGGTCACAGCAGAATCAGCTGAGAAGCCTTGCTCGCCATCTCCGGGGCTGGGCCCTGGAATGCGTACCTAGAAAAGGCTTCCCGGCTGATTCTGTTGAGAACTTCTGCTCATGAGAGAAGCGCTGAAGTATAAGCCAAATGTGGAGATGGGTCACCCTACTGTCACTCTTACCCCTGAAGCCACACACGCTCATTGGTTCAGAGTCACCGGACACACTACGTCCTGTTTGACTGCCGCAGGCCTGCAGAGAACTCTCTTTCCCTCCCTCTGGCCATGCTTCCTTGGCGGGTGGCAAAATCGTGGCCAGTGTGGTTGATCCAAAGCACATTGCTAATTAAAAGCCACTACCTGTGCACTGAGGGACCCACTATAGCACCAACACACCAATGGCACAGAAGCACCTGGGCTTCTGCACTCAAGCCACACTCACCCTCCGCTCCTGCCCCATGACTTATTTCCTCCAGTGCGGTCCCAGCTCAGCAGCATCCGCATCAGCTGGGGACTCAGAGACGCAGATGATCAGGCCCTACCCCAGACCTACTGAATCAGAACCTCTGAGAGGGAAGTCCAGCCTCCAGGTGATGATTCTGGTGCAGCTGGGGTTCAAAACCCCCTGCCCATTGCCACAGATCAGAAGGTGTTCACAAGGCAGGCACTGCTCTGTGCCCTCTCCCACCAGCTCGCCCAGCGATCAGCCCAGAACATTCGCTAGGTAACGAAGCCTGGGGGGGGGAGCCCTACTTCCTGCTGTCAGAGAGAATCAACACTCACTTGGTGAGCCGCCTCTGAGAGGTTGCCAACGCTGCGTCTAAATCATCTCTCGTTTCTTCTGGGTTGTATTTTCCATATTCACACTTCAGCTCCCCCTGAATCCTCTCCAAGTTTTTTACATTCCTTTCAGCTCAGGAAGCCAAAATGAAGATGCCATGTTTCAACCAGGGTCTGTTTCCTGCGGTGGGGAGGGGCATTCTGCAAGATTCTTAAATGCCCGACTCCCAGCATCATGATTATTTTCCGAACAATAGAAGGAGATTGCTGATTCACGTTTGGCTCACGGCTGGCTCCAGGCATCTTTTTTTTTTTCTTGCTGTACTTGTGCCGATGCAACACAATAATGTTCTATTCATCCCTCTGAGTTAGAAATGCCAACAGCTCAGCTATGCAACTGAAGGGTCCCGCCTCCCCTTTGGCTTATTTAAAGCCTTCCCGCAAATAACACGTTTTGAAATATTATATGGCGTGATCACTCTGAGCCATTTGGCTTTGGCACGGACCGTCAGACCTTATCTTTTTATTAGCTGCTCCTTGCACAATGCCTGGCACACTGGAACTAGGATTCTTAAAAAATGCCTGTTGGGTGAATCACATACCCACTTCCTGAGGTTCAAACCTGATCCTTCTATTCTGCCCTGATATAGTACAACCCGCCCTCTGTCAGGGGCAGGGCGGAACCTGGCTATCACATTCAGGCTCACGTTTGCATCCAATCAAAGAATGGGTTTGACATCCTCAAGGTCTGATGGTCCAGGGGGGCTCCATCCAGCCCCTGGCCCCGTTTGCACACTGTCTGCACGGCCACTTCTGGTCCTGCCATAGCCGTGGGGTTCTGGTTGCCTCTCAGCACAGCTTTGCCAATAGCAGTCGGGGCCAGCTGTGGGTTTTTGTTTCCCAGCTGCAAAGTCAAACTGGTGGCACTGCTTAGCTCCTAAAACTCTATTGGTCACCCTGAGCCACACACCCAAATCACCTGGGTGGCTTTGCAAAGTCCCCAGGCTGCATCCCAACCCAATTAGTGTTTCGTAACTGAGGCCTGAGCTTTGTAACTGCCTGGGACATTCAGATGTGCAGGCGAGGCTGAGAACCACGGCCCTAAAGTGGCATCATTAAAATGATGGAGATGGGGTTTCCCTGGTGGCGCATTGGTTGAGAGTCCGCCTGCCGATGCAGGGGACACGGGTTCGTGCCCCGGTCCGGGAAGATCCCACATGCTGTGGAGCGGCTGGGCCCGTGAGCCATGGCCGCTGAGCCTGCGCATCTGGAGCCTGTGCTCCGCAATGGGAGAGGCCACAGCAATGAGAGGCCCGCGTACCGCAAAAAAAAAAAAAGATGGAGACGGACAGCTCACTGAGGACCGTTTCCCCCCTCCAGGAACTCAAGAGCATACCCTGTTAGGCTAAGAAGGGGAGCACCCCCTTCTGCTCATCTGCCCATTTCTCTTCTCACCAACCTTTTTTTTTTTTTTTTTTTTTTTGCGGTACGCGGGCCTCTCACTGTTGTGGCCTCTCCCGTTGCGGAGCACAGGCTCCGGACGCACAGGCTCAGCGGCCATGGCTCACAGGCCCAGACGCTCAGCGGCATGTGGGATCCTCCCGGACCGGGGCACGAACCCGTGTCCACTGCATCGGCAGGCGGACTCTCAACCACTGCGCCACCAGGGAAGCCCCTCACAATCCTTTTAAAAAAATTTATTTGTTATTTTATTTTATTTTATTTTATTTAAACCATTTAAAAAGATGGGAGTATAGCTGACTTACAATGTTGTGTTCGTTTCAGGTGTACAGCAAAGTGATTCAGTTATACATATACACGTATCCACTCTTTTTTAGATTCTTCTCCCATATAGGTCATTAGAAAGTATTGAGCAGAGTTCCCTGTGCTCTACAGCAGGTCCTTGTTGTTTATCTATTTTATATACAGTGTGTCTGTCTGCTCACTATCTTGACATGTGCTCACCCAAGCACAGAGGGTCTGGGTGAACTGAGGTCAGGTTACCCAGAGTCCTGGCTTCAACATTCTCACTAGGGAATCCCTAAGATGTGAGCAATGGTGTGACATAGGAAGATTCTTGGGGACTGCTCTGTCTCCAGAGAATTCCCAAGGAGGGCACAGACACTGTGTCATTAATCACCAGGCTGTTTGGAGGAACAGACACGTCCACTTGTTTCTGCTAATTGACGAAACAGAGGGTTAGAGGGACAGGGAAGCTTTTCCCTCCGGCTGCTGAGAGGAGGAATCAGAATGTCAACCCAGATCTAGTGCTCTGAATCACCGAGCCATCCCATCTGCCAGATGCGTGTCCCTCAGCTGGGTTCCTCGATGGGCACAAAGATGATTAAGCCCTGCTCCTTCCCCTCTGGGAAGCACCGCCTGGTAGAGATGACAGAGCACTCACAAACAATTCTACTTGGAGGAGGTTGTATCTGGTACTCTATCAGAAGCGCAGAGGACCATACAAGTGTGTGGGGGGGAAAGAGTAACTAAGAAAACCTGACTCTACAAAACACAGATGCTCTGCAAATCCTGCACAGGGTTGTGTGATCTTCCAGGTCCAGATCCAGTTGTGTACGGAGGGTCTTTCAGAATGGGGGTTGTCCAAAGTGTAGGTGTTTGGGCTGAAATCATCCTGACAATGTAATCTGGATGCCTGGGCGGGATATCTCCAACAGCTTGTTGTATTTACTTATTTATTTTCTTTTTAGGCCGGGCCGGGCGGTTTGTGGGATCTTAGTTCCCTGACCAGGGATCGAACCCGTGCCCCCTGCGTTGGGAGCGGAGTCTTAACCACTGGACCGCCAGGGAAGTCCCATCCATCAGCTTGTTTTAATATCACTTGAACATGTGTCCTAAAAGAAGAAGATAGTATGACCCTTACAGAGGTGTTATGAGGATTAAATGAGTTCATGCAAGAAAAGTGCTTCTGTTGTGCAGGAGAGAAGAGCCGTCAGGTGAAGCTGTGTTCTCCTTGTGGAGTAGCTGAGGTGGAGAGGCAGGCGGGGAAGAGGGTGGAGGGCTCCCCAAGTGTCCTCGCTGTCTGCTGAGAACTTGGCTTACTTCATGCAGGTTGTAACTTATAAAAAGGGCACAGTATTAGACATACATTCGTCAGGGTATAATTTTTTTAATAAAATAATTGATAACATTAGGAAAGCCTGGGATTTATATCCTCTGTGTGATACTGTGTAAAAGAGATTTGTTAAGAGGATAACTCACTTCTCTGGGGACAGCAGCATTTATAAAATGGACTCTTGTAAGCAGTGTTGCAGCAACGGATGGCTCCCGGTTGAATGGTCTGTGTTGGGAGTTCAACTAATGCTTTCTCAGCGAGAGAACATTTAAGTCAATATTTTTCACAACATCTACTCTCCCTCAAAAAACAGATTTTTTGGTCCCCAAATGATTTTTACAGTTATGAGATGGAACACGTCCGTTGAACCATCGCTAGAGTCATTGTTTACTGTAAACAAGACACACTATCCTGTTTTCTTATATGAAAAGGAAAGACAGTGGGCCTTGGTCATCAACCTGTATTGTTGGTTTTACCTGCGAAAACGAACTGTGTGATTTTCAGGAAAAATAAATTCGCGTGATTTGAAAACAAAGATTTCCAGAGAAAGGGAAATCAGCCAGTTTCTAAAACATCCAAGGAATAATGCAGATCCTACGTGAAATGCATGAATGTCTTCCTGGAGCTCCATCTTCTCAGTTCCAGGGCAGGAGCCAACTAGACCAAACATGTGCTTGGCTTTAGAGTAAAATCTACAACAAATCTAAGGAGTTTCTGGTTGTGTGTTCAATGAAACTGAGCAGAGAAGAAAGACGATAATGGTACTTACGTTAACATGTTACTGTGTTAGTCACCGTATATCCTGCACATGTGTATATGGTTCCATAAAAAGTAGGATAATAATAATGATAAAAAGAAAGGCAATAACTGTAACAGCATCTAACATGTATTGAGTGTTTGCCATTCTGCTAAGTGTCCTACATATACTACCTCCTTTATTACTCTCAACAACCTGTGATGTAGGGGATCTAAACTTAAGAGATGTGACGCCCTTGGGACTTCCCTGGTGGCACAGTGGTTAAGAATCCGCCTGCCAATGCAGGGGACACGGGTTCGAGCCCTGGTCTGGGAAGATCCCACATGCTGCGGAGCAGCTAAGCCCGTGCGCCACGACTACTGAGCCTGTGCTCAGGATCCTGTGAGCGGCAACTACTGAGCCCGCTCACCACAACTACTGAAGCCCGCGTGCCTAGAGCCCGTGCTCCACAACAAGAGAAGCCACTGCAATGAGAAGCCCATGCACCGCAACGAAGAGTAGCCCCCGCTCGCTGCAACTAGAGAAAGCTCACGCGCAGCAATGAAGACCCAATGCAGCCAAAAATAAATAAATAAACAAACAAACAAATAAATAAATTTAAAGAGATGTGATGCCCTTGCCCAAGGTTGTAAAGACTGTTAAGTGAGAGGGCTAGGAATTGAACCCAGGTCCTGTGGATCCAGACATTTTGCTCTAAACTACTATACTTGACTGCCCCTTGCAAGAATAAAGGTTGCCTGCATTTGCGATGCCTTTTTACATGGGTCATTTCACTCAATGCCCACAACTTCATCTTATTATATCTTTTACAACTGGGGACACTGAAGCTCAGATGTTAAATGTCTAAAGATAAACCCTGCTGTATGGGAAAACTGAGGCTCAAAGTTCTGCTTCCTGACCTCTGAGCCAAGTGTGTTCTTGCAGACTCTGAGCTTAAATCTTTTCTGAACGGAAGGTCCTGACGACTAACTGTCCACGTCACTACCCGTGAAGGCAAAAGCTGAGCCACGGTTGCACCTATGGGATATTTAAAAAAAACATGAAATTCGTAGCTCAGAACATCAGGTCGATGACATTTTAACATACAGCACACACAGTTTGATCAGCCCAACCCACATTATTTGGAAAGTTCGCTCCTGATGGGTCTGAAGCTCCCTCACACGCCCAGCCCCTGATGAGTGAGACACCTATTACCTGAGTGACAGGCAAACATTTCCTGTGAGAGATGAGACATTCTCTGAGTTCAATCAAGGTGACGTGGCTGTTCATAAAATGAGTAGTTCTGTTAATAATCACTGCTCCATTTGATGGAGGATATTATTCCCATGATTTCGCAGTTGAGTGGATGAGAATAAGCCTTATCAATGTACCAACTGGGTAGGAGTGTGTGAAAATGAGCTGAGCCCTCACAGGGCTCAACCTCATATTAATGCTGCCGGAAGAGTTTATAAAGGGTTTACCCATGAATATTCCCTTAATAAAGGAGAGGTGATTTTCTTGAAAAGCCAAGAGGTATCTGGAATTTCGGGACATCAGCAGTTGTTTGAAGGAAGGGCGGAATCGTATGATGGATAAAGCTGGCTGACTGCAGCTTACAAAACCACAGACTTTTCAACCTCCAAACTGAGTGCCAGTTTGTTACCTGTCACTCCCCAGCTCCAAATCCACCCTTCTGTTCTCTGCTGTGTGATTCTGAGGCAAACTCTTTCCCACAGTGCCTGGCCAGAGGGTGTTCTACTTGATTCCACCAATAGGAGGCACCAGAGGGAGACTGGAAGGTGAGAAGAGAGAGGGCCCTTCCCTCTCTTCTTCAGGCCCCTGGGAGCCCCTGCCGGCAGTAGCTGTGGGCTGCAGCCACTGGTCTCTTTTAGCATTTCCAGGAGCAGTCTTTGCATCCTGCAGAGGTTCTAGCAGCAGCTGGTTGGAGCCCTTTCTTAGTACTTTGAGTGCCAACTCCACAGGACTGCTCCTCTGAGCATGTGTGAGAAGTTATAACCCCTGAGCTAAAGGGTCATAGAATGGAAGACTGCAAAGGATTGAATTTTTTAAAAAACATTTTTTAGCATAAAAATAACACCAGTTCACATGGAAATGTTTGTGAACACAGATAGCATAAAGGAGAAAAAAAGTCAAAACCTGTCCTAGATTTAACCACTGATATTTTCACATACTCTTTCTGGTCTCCGCCCCGCACCCCCCCACCTCTCCACCCCACACTTCTACATATTAAAAAAAAAGATTATTTTTAATCAACACTTGGTCTCTAGAATTTTCACATGACAACATGAGGAACTCAACTCTAAGAGGGGTGTGACCTTGCTTCATCACAAGGACAACTTGTCTCTTCCATTTTGGGACTGGATCTCTCTGGCAAGGGTTGCTCACCTCTGACCCAGAAACTAGACAATGGCCATGACTACAGGCTCCCATCTCTGCTATGTCTGTTATGCCTTCTCAGTTGTGATCATAAAGTAAATAAGAAATCTGTGTACATTTAGGAGGAATGCTTAGTATATTATGAGCTGGCTCCTGGAGTGAGTCTATGAAAAATGTTGAAGAAATATGGAACACAGTAGTCTGCTCTGTAAGAATTGGCATGTTTGGCTAAGAGATGGCACAAATGTGGTACTAACTATCCTGGTCTGCCACACATATTTAGTATTTTGCTGCTTCTACATTCATTCACTCATTCACTTATTCACTCATTCATTCACAACTATTACCAGAGTATCTACCAAGAGCAAAGGCAAAGCACTGTGCTAGTTGCTGGATTCATGAATAAGATACAACTGCCGCCCTTTCTCACAAAATTCATAGCCAGAAGAACCAAACTCTGGGAAGAAGGAGTTAAAATATCCAGCACTTTTCCTGATTAATAAAACATCTTATTATTACATGCGTTTGTTCTTCGCTCTCTCACAGGTACACTTGTCACCAACTCCTTGTGCCCCTTGAGAAATTTTCAAATATGATATTTTCTCAGATAAATTTAGTGTAGAGTAACTGCCTGTTGATCCAATGTTTCAGTCTCCATCTACCTTAAAATTATTTATCAAGTAGAAAATATGACCATTATGAATCGTTATGCTCCAAGGAACACAGTATAGTAACATATGTAATTAAAATGAAGAAAGTTCAAGGCAAAATAAATGGAAACACAATAGTAGTTGAAGATTTTAACATACCTTGCATCCCTTGAAAGATTAAGTGGATATAAAATTATAAAGAATATCAGATAATACTATTAATAATGTTAATCTAGAATTATATACCAAATTTCACACCTAAAAAATAATTATAGAATAACAGGGTAAAAACTGAATAATCATAAAATGTGACCAATGTTAGGTGACAAAGAAACTTCCCAAGAGTAGAAATAAGTAGAAATACTAGAGACAAAATAATAATATTCCTACAATATAATCAACTTAGAAAATTAAAAAGGTAAAAGAAAGAAAAGCAGGCACATACAAAAAGGAAAAGTGCAATTACTTGGAAATCAAGAAAACTCTTTCCTAAACAACTCATCAAGAGGATATATATGCACCCAATTGCAATATATATGCACCCAACATTGGGCCACCTAAATATACAAAGCAACTATTAACAGACCCGAAGGGAAAAATAGACAGCAATACAACAATAGTAGGGTCTTCAGTACTTCACTTTCATCAATGGATAAATCATCCAGGCTGAAAATCAATAAGAAAATAGTGGACTTGATTAACGCTATAGACCAAATGAACCTAACAGATATATACAGAACATTTCAACTGATATAAGCAGAATACACACTATTCTCACTTGCCCAAAGAACATTCTCCAGGAGAGATCACATGTTGGGCCACAAAACAAGTCAACAAATTTAAGAAGACTGAAATCATATCAGGTATATTTTCTAACAACAATGCTATGAAACTAGAAATCAATAACAGGAAGAAAAATGGAAAATTCACCAATGTGTGGAAATTAAACAAAACACTTCTGAACAACTAATGATCAGAGAAGAAATCAAAGGGAAATCAAAAAGCATCTTGAGACAAATGAAAATGGAAATACAACATATCAAACCTTATGGGATTTAGCAAAAGTAGTTCTAAGAAGGAATTTTATAGTGATAAACACATTAAGAAAAAAATACATCTCAAACAACTTAACTTTATACCTCAAAAAACTAAGAAAAGAGGAACAAACTGAGGCCAAAGTTAGTAGAAAGAAAGAAACAATAAAGATTAGAACAGACATAAATGAAATAGAGACTGGAAAAGACAACAGAAAAAGATCAACAAAAATAAGATTGTTTTTGAAAAGATAAACAAAATTGACAAACCTTCAACTAGACTAACAAAAAATAAAAAAGAGAGGACAGAAAGAAAATTATAAATGCAAAAGGAGCCATTATAACTGATATCACAGAAATACAAAGGATAAGAGACTACTGTGAACAATCATACACCAACAAATTGGATAAAGTTCTGTATACTTACAACCTACCAAGTCTGACTCATGAAGAAACAGAAAATCTAAAGAGACCAATAACAAGTAAAGAGATTGAAGCAGTATTTTAAAAACTCCCAAGAAAGAAAAGCCCAGGATCTTCTGGCTTCACTGGTAAATTCTACTAAATATTTAAGGAAGAATTAACAATAATCCTTCTCAAAATCTTTCCAAAAATTAAGGGAAGGGAACACTCCCAAACTCATTGTATGAGGCCAAAATTACCCTGATACCAAAGCCAAATTAGGACACTACAAGAAAAGAAAATTGCAGGCCAATATCCCTGATGAGCATAGATGCAAAAGCCCTCAACAAAATATCAGCAAACTGAGTTCAACAGCACATTAAAGGACCACACAACACGATCACATGGGATTTACCCCTGTGATGGGTAAAATAGTTCAACATACACAAGTCAATAAATGTGATACATCACATTAATAGAATGAAAATGACATGATCATCTCAATAGAGTCAGAAAAAAACATTTGACAAATTCCGACATTGTTTTATGACAAAAACTCTCAACAAATGAGGTAAGAAATGGATGCATCTCAGCATAATAATGGCCTATATGACAAGCTCGCAGCTAACATCTGAAAGCTTTTCCTCTAAGATCAGGAACAAGACAAGAGTTCTCACTTTCACTAGTTCTATTCAAAGTAATACTGGAAGTCCTAACCAGAGCAGTTAGGTAAGAAAAAGAAATAAAAGGTATTCAAATCAGAAAGTTAAAAGTTAAATTGTCTCTGTTTGCAGATGACATAATCTTATATAGAGAGAACCCTAAAGACTCCACCAAAAAACTGTTAGAACTAATCAATGAATTCAGTAAAGTTGCAGGATTCAAAATCAATATATAAAAATCAGTTGCATTTCTATACACTAACAGCAAACTATCTGAAAAAGAAGTTATAATACTAATTCCATTTATGATAGTATCAAAAAATAAAATATTTAACAATAAATTTAATGATGGAGGTAAAAGATCTCTACACAGAAAACCATAAAACACTGATGAAAGAAATGGAAGAAGACACAAATAAATGGAAAGATATCCTGTGCTCACAGATCAGAAGAATTAATATTGTTAAAATGTTCATTCTATTCAAAGCCACCTATATAGTCAATGCAATCCTTATCAAAATCTCTATAACATTTTCCACAGAAACAGAAGAAACAATCCTAAAATTTGTATGGAATCACAAAAGACCCTGAATAGCCAAAGCAATCTTTAAAGGAAAAACAAAACTGGAGGCATCACATTTCCTGATTTTAAACTATATTACAAAGTTATAGTAATCAAAATAGTATGGTTCTGCATAAAAATAGACACATAGACCAATGGAACAGAATAGAGAGCCCAGAAATAAACCCACACATATATGTTGAACTAATTTTTGACAAGGGGGCCAAAAATACACAGTGGGGAAAGGACAGTCTCTTCAATGAATGGTGATGGAAAACAGAATATCCACATGCACAAGAATGAAATTTGATGCTTATCTTACACCACTCACAAAAACTAACTTGTGATGAATTAAAGACTTAAATATAATACTTGAAACTGTAAAACTCATAGAATAAAACACAGGGAAAATCTCCTTGACATTGGTCTTGGCAGTATTTTTTTTTTGGATATGGCACAAAAAGCACAGACAACAAAAGCAAAAATCAACATGTGGGACTACATCAAACTAAAAAATTTCTGCACAGCAAAGGAAACCATCAACAAAATGAAAAGCAATCTATTGAATGGGAGAAAATATTTGCAAACCATATATCTGATAAGGGGTTAAAATACAAAAAAATATAAGGAACTCATACAACTCAATAGTAAAAAACCCCAAGTAACCTAGTTAAAACAATGGGCAGAGGTGCTGAATAGATGTTTTTCCAAAGAAGACACACAAATGGACATCAGGTATATAAAAAGCTGCTCAACATCACTAGTCATCATGGGAATGCTCATCAAAACTATGATAAGATATCATCTCACACATGTTAGAATGGCTATTATCAAAAAGAAAAGATAATAAGTGTCGGTGAGGATGTGGAGACCAGCAAACCCTGGTGCACTGTTGGTGAGAGTGTACATTGGTACAGGCATTATGGAAAACATTATGGAAGTTCCTCAAAAATTTGAAAATAGAAATACCATATGGTCCAGCAACTTCACTTCTGGGTATATATCCAAAGGTAACAAAATCAATACCTTGAAGAGATATCTGCATTCTAATGTTCGTTGCAAAATTATTCACAATTTCCAAGATATGCAAACAACCTAAGTATGCATCAATGAATGAACGAATGAAGAAAATATGACATGCATACAATGGAATACTATTCAGGCATAAAAAAGCAAATCCTGTCATTTGTGACAACATGAATAATACCTGGAAGATAGTATGCTAATGATGTAAACCAGACACAGAAAGCCAAATACTGTATGATCTCACTCATATGTGGAATCTAAAAAGGTCAAACTCATGGAATCAGAGAGTATAATGGTGGCTGCCTGGGGATGGGGGTGGGGAAAATGGGGAGATGTTGGTCAATGTGTACAAACTTTCAGTTATAAGATGAATCATTTCTGGAGATCTAATGTACAGCAGGGTGACTATAGTTAAGAATAATGTATTGCATGCTTGAAATTTGCTAAGAGTGTAGATCTTAAGTGTTTTCATCACACACAAACACAAAAAATGGAAACTACGTGAGTTAATGGATGTGTTAATTACCTTGATTGTGGTAATCATTTCACAACATATACATATATTACATCATCAAACTGTACACTTAAAAATCATATTGTAAATATAAATAATTTAAAAATAAGTATGTATACTTTTATTTGTAAATCATACTAATAAAGCTGAAAAAATTGAAATGCATTATGCATTTAACATTAGGTATGTTAGAAAAAGAACACAAAGAAATGTTGAAAGAATTAATAATGTCAGAATGTTTATAGAATTAAAAAGTATTGAGACTTCCCTGGTGGCACAGTGGTTAAGAATCAGCCAGCCAACACAGGGGACAGGGGTTCAAGCCCTGGTCTGGAAGATCCCACATGCCGCAGAGCAACTAAGCCGTGTGCCACAACTACTGAACCTGCATTCTAGAGCCCGCAAACCACAACTACTGAGCCCATCCACCACAACTACTGAAGCCCGCGTGCCTAGAGCCCTGCAACTACAATGAGGGAAGACACTATGGTGAGAAGCCCGTGCACCACAATGAAGAGTAGCTTCTGCTCACTGCAACTAGAGAAAGCCTGTGTGCAGCAATGAAGACCCAGTGCAGCCAAAAAAAAAAAAAAAAAAAGAATAAATAAAATAATTTTAAAAAATATTAAAAAAAATATTATAACAGGACTGATAAGTAAAGATATTCAAAAGTTGATTCTTTAAAAAAAAAAACAAAACAATAGATAGATGAACTACCAGCTAACTTAATTAAGAAATAAAAAATTCAAAAAATTAGAAATAGAAAGGGAAATTAGTTACAGATGCTGAGAATTAGAACAATTATAATAGATGACTGAATAATTTTGTGGAAATAAATTAAAACCCCAATTAATTGATTTTCTCAAAAATACAAAATAGCAAAATACATAAAAGCTAATTCCATATAGACTAATAATAACGGAAAAAATAAGCACTGTCAAGGAATTCCCATATTCTTTCCCTGAAAGTATGAAATTCAGATGATTTCATTTACAGGTTATTTCATGGACAAAAAAATGCTATTTAAACGTTTTGATAGCACAAATAGAGAGGAAACATTCCTAGTGATTTTTGTGAAACCAGTGTAATTATGATATAGAAATATGAAAAAGTGATCTGCCCAGATCACTTGTATATATTGATGCAAAAGTCTTAAATAAAATATCAAAAAATTCTTGAGAAAAACTAAAAGAGCAATATTTCAGAAAAAATGGAATATTTTCAGGAAAGGAAAGATGGCTTGATATGAGCAACACTAAAATTGCTAATCATGGTAGTAAGTCCACTGAGTAAAAAGTATTTTATCTTAAAGGATGCTAAAATGGCACATAATAATATGCACTGCTTGTTCTTGATGGCTTAAAAGCCCACATGGAAGGAACATTATATGAATACTATCTTGACATAATAGTAAATATATGGAAAATTTTGAAAAAGAAGAGTAATGGGATGGAATTAACCTGATTAGATATTAAAACATAGTATGATGACTTAATGATTAAAATAATGCAGTATTAGTGCATGAATATATAGCAGATCAATGGAGCAGCATTGAAGTTCGGAAAGAGATCTCGATATATATGGAAATTGACAATATGATAAAAACCGGCTTCTTTAATTCATGGAGATGGAACAACTAGTAAACCATCCAGAAAAAAAGTCAAAGTTGAATCCATAACTTATACCTTATAAGACAACTTGGTTAATTAAGTGGATGAAAGATTTAAATATAACAAATGAAAGTTCTAGAAGAAACAATGAGATGATACAAAGCTTTAAAACAGAGAAGACTTTCTAATTATGGCACAAAATATAGAAAGTACCCACAATCTCACTTCTTAAAAACCTGTAACACCCATATCTTGAACACCTGTAAAAGGAGATGTGTAAAATCTAAGAGTCCATCAATAGGGCCTAGGAAAATAAACCATCTGATAGTCACCCAGGGGAGTGCTATATGAATGTAAAAAAAGAATGACATGAAGACCTTCAAGATGGCGGAGGAGTAAAACGTGGAGATCACCTTCCTCCCCACAAATACATCAGAAATACATCTACATGTGGAACAACTCCTACAGAACACCTGCTGAATGCTGGCAGAAGACCTCAGACTTCCCAAAAGGCAAGAAACTCCCCATGTACCTGGCCGTGTGGCTGACAGGATCTTGGTGCTCCAGCCGGGTATCAGGCCTGTGCCTCTGAGGTGAGAGAGCCGAGTTCAGGACATTGATCGACCAGAGACCTCCTGGATCCACGTAATATCAAACTGCAAAAGCTCTCCCAGAGATCTCCATCTCAATGCTAAGACCCAGCTCCACTCAACAACCAGCAAGCTACAGTGCTGGACACCCTATGCCAAACAATTAGCAAGAAAGGAACATAACCCCACCCATAAGCAGAGAGGCTGCCTAAAATCATAATAAGGTCACAGACACCCCAAAACATACCACCGCTCGCGGTCCTGCGCCCCAGAAAGACAAGATCCAGCCTCATCCACCAGAACACAAGCATCAGTCCCCTCCACCAGGAAGCCTACACAACCCACTGAACCAACCTTAGCCACTGGGGGCAGACACCAAAAACAATGGGAACTATGAACCTGCAACCTGTGGAAAGGAGACCCCAAACACAGTAAGATAAGCAAAATGAGAAGACAGAAAAACACACAGCAGATGAAGGGGCAAGGTAAAGTCCCACCAGACCAAACAAATGAAGAGGAAATAGGCAGTCTACGTGAAAAAGAATTCAGAGTAATGATAGTAAAGATGATCCAAAATCTTGGAACTAGAATGGAGAAAATACAAGAAACGTTTAACAAGGACCTAGAAGAACTAAAGAACAAACAAACAATGATGAACAACACAATAAATGAAATTTAAAATTCTCTGGAAGGAATCAACAGCAGAATAACTGAGGCAGAAGAACGGACAAGTGACCTGGAAGATAAAATAGAAGAAATAACTACAGCAGAGCAGAATAAAGAAAAAAGAATTAAAATAATTGAGGACAGTCTCAGAGACCTCTGGGACAACATTAAATGCACCAACATTTGAATTATAGGGGTCCTAGAAGAAGAAGAGAAAAAGAAAGGGGCTGAGAAAATACTTGAAGAGATTATAGTTGAAAACTTCCCTAATATGGGAAAGGAAATAGCCAATCAAGTCCAGTAAGCACAGAGAGTCCCATACAGTATAAATCCAAGGAGAAACACACCAAGACACATACTAATCAAACTATCAAAAATTAAATACAAAGAAAAAATATTAAAAGCAGCAAGGGAAAAACAACAAATAACATACAAGGAAATCCCCATAAGGTTAACAGCTGATCTTTCAGCAGAAACTCTGAAAGCCAGAAGGGAGTGGCAGGACATATTTAAAGTGATGAAAGGGCTTCCCTGGTGGTGCAGTGGTTGAGAGTTTGCCTGCCAATGCAGGGGACACAGGTTCGTGCCCCGGTCCGGGAAGATCCCACATGCCATGGAGTGGCTGGGCCCGTGAGCCATGGCCACTGAGCCTGTGTATCCGGAGCCTGTGCTCCGCAACGGGCGAGGCCACAACAGTGAGAGGTCCACGTACCACAAATAAATAAATAAATAAATAAAGTGATGAAAGGTAAAAACCTACAACCAAGATTACTCTACCCAGAAAGGATCTCATTCAGGTTCGACAGAGAAATTAAAACCATCGAATCAAACAGATGGAGAGATATAACATGTTCTTGGATTAGAAGAAT
Source organism: Delphinus delphis (assembly GCF_949987515.2). NCBI lineage: Eukaryota > Metazoa > Chordata > Mammalia > Artiodactyla > Delphinidae > Delphinus > Delphinus delphis. Next base: position 141,198,019 of record NC_082686.1, read on the forward strand.
CAACATTGTTAAAATGACTATAGTACCCAAAGCAAGGTACAGATTCAATGCAACCCCTATCAAACTACCAATGGCATTTTTCACAGAACTCAAACAAAAAACCTCACAATTTGTATGGACCCACAAAAGACCCTGAATAGCCAAAACAATTTTGAGAAAGAAAAACGGAGCTGGAGGAATCAGGCTCCCAGACTTCAGACTATGCTACAAAGCTACAGTAATCAAGACAGTATGGTACTGGCACAAAAACAGAAAGATAGATCAATGGAAAAGGATAGAAAGCCCAGAGATAAACCCACGCACATATGGTCAACTAATCTATGACAAAGGATGCATAAATATACAATGGAGAAAAGACAGCCTCTTCAATAAGTGGTGCTGGGAAAACTGGACAGCTACATGTAAAAGAATGAAATTAGAACACTTCCTAACACCATACACAAAAATAAACTCAAAATGGATTAAAGACCAAAATGTAAGGGCAGACACTATAAAAGTCTTAGAGGAAAACATAGGCAGAACACTCTATGACATAAATCACAGCAAGATCCTTTTTGACCCAACTCCTAGAGAAATGGAAATAAAAACCCAAATAAACAAATGGGACCTAATGAAACTTAAAAGCTTTTGCACAGCAGAGGAAACCATAAACAAGATGAAAAGACAACCCTCAGAATGGAAGAAAATATTTGCAAATGAGGCAACTGACAAAGGATTAATCTCCAAAATTTACAAGCAGCTCATGCAGCTCAATATCAAAAAATCAAACAACCCAATCCAAAAATGGGCAGAAGACCTAAAAAGACATTTCTCCAAAGAAGATATATAGATTGCCAACAAACACATGAAAGAATGCTTAACATTACTAATCATTAGAGAAATGCAAATCAAAACTACAATGAGGTATCACCTCACACCAGTCAGAATGGCCATCATCAAAAAATCTACAAACAATAAATGCTGGAGAGGGTGTGGAGAAACGGGAACCCTCTCACACTGTTGGTGGGTGGGAATGTAAATTGATACAGCCACTATGGAGAAGTGAATGGAGGTCCCTTAAAAACTAAAAATAGAACTACCATATGACCGAGGAATCCCACTACTGGGCATATACCCTGAGAAAACCATAATTCAAAAAGAGTCATGTACCACAATGTTCATTAGTGTTAGTTTGTATGGAACTACAATGTTCATTAGTTAGTTAGTTAGTTAGTCTGTATGGAACTGCAATGTTCATTGCAGCTCTATTTACAATAGCCAGGACATGGAAGCAACCTAAGTGTCCATCGACAGATGAATGGATAAAGAAGATGTGGCACATATATACAATGGAATATTACTCAGCCATAAAAAGAAATGAAATTCAGTTATTTGTAGTGGGGTGGATGGACCTAGAGACTGTCATACAGAGTGAAGTAAGTCAGAAAGAGAAAAATAAATACCATATGCTAACACATAAATATGGAATCTAAAAAAAAAAAAGGTTCTGAAGAACCTAGGGGCAGTACAGGAACAAAGACACAGATGTAGAGAATGGACTTGAGGACACGAGTAGGGGGAAGCGTAAGCTGGGATGAAGTGAGAGAGTAGCGTGGACAAATATACACTACCAAATGTAAAACAGATAGCTAGTGGGAAGCAGCTGCATGGCACAGGGAGATCAGCTTGGTGCTTTATGACCACCTAAAGGGGTGGGATAGGGCGGGTGGGAGGGAGACGCAAGTGGGAGGGGATATGGGGATATATGTATATGTATAGCTGATTCACTTTGTATAAAGCAGAAATTAGGGCTTCCCTGGTGGCACAGTGGTTGAGAGTCTGCCTGCCGATGCAGTGGACACGGGTTCGTGCCCCGGTCTGGGAAGATCCCACATGCCGTGGAGCGGCTGGGCCCGTGAGCCATGGCCGCTGAGCCTGCGCGTCCAGAGCCTGTGCTCCGCAACGGGAGAGGCCACAGCAGTGAGAGGCCCGCGTACCGCAAAAACAAAAACAAAAACAAACCAAAAAAGAAAATAAATAAAGCAGAAACTAGCACAGCATTGTAAAGCAATTATACTCTAGAGATGTTAAAAAAAAAGATGTTAAAAAAAAAGAAAAAAAAAGAATGACAAAATTCTGCATGTGTTGATGTGGAATAATCTTTAAGAAATATTAAGTGAGAAAGGCAAAGTGCATAACAGTGTGTATGGTATAAGCCATCTGTGAACATAAAGAGAAAGAAGGAAATGCAAATGTGTATGGAAACAACCTCTACGGATGGGCACACAAGGAACTAACAACACTGCCAGCCTGTGAGAAGAGAACCTGATGATAAAGGCGTGGTGGGCAGAGGGGAACTTCAGTGCAGGGTTTTTTTTTTGCCTTTTATTTTATTTATTTATTTATAAATAGGTGGACACAAAGCACCGAGCTGATCTCCCTGTGCCACACAGCTGCTTCCCATTAGCTATCTATTTTACATTTGGTAATGTATATATGTCCATGCCACTCTCTCAGTTTGTCCCAGCTTACCCTTCCCCCTCCCCGTGTCCTCAATACTGCAGACTTTTTAATACATTTTGAATTCTGAACCATGCACAGACTTTAGTATCTGTTCAAAAGAATAAAATGTATACAAGTGAATATCATATAAAGGTAGAAGAATTCGAGGGAAAATTCAGAGATAATGCACACTTTACAAAACTGTTGCGAAGACTGAATGTGAGAATGCTGTGGCAGAAAATAAATCATATAAAAAAGAAAATGAAAAGTAGACATGCTCTAAAATGTTCTTGATCTATTGAAAGGTAGGCACCGGTCTTCTCTCCTACTAAGTATGATGCTGGAGAAAGGGTTGTAAACTCAGTCGCCCATAGGATCGACACATGCATTCGTGCATTCATTCATGCATTCATTCAACAGCTATGCATCAGTGCCAGCTATGCCCCAGGCACCGGGGACAGAGCTGTGAACAAACACAGGAAAAAATCCCTGCCCTGGTGAACTTTCAAACTAGAGAGATGGCACAGACAATTAAACAAGCGTCACATAGAACAACAAACAGTCAAGGGGGTGGGAATTCAGTCATGAATAGTGAAATCAGGTGGGTCATCATAGCAGTGAGGGACCAGGCCTGGCTACTTCCTGAAGAAAGGGGTCAGCACATACTTCCCTCCAGAAGGGGATGGTCATGTGGGGTCGTGGAAACAGCTTTGCCAGATCTTTCAGTTTTTTGTTTTTTTTTTTAATTTGGCCTCACTCCATGGCATGCAGAGTCTCAGTTCCCCGACTAGGGATCGAGCCTGTGTCCCCTGCATTTGGAGTGCAGAGTCTTAACCACTGGACCGTCAGGGAAGTACCCAGATCTTTCAGTTTTGCCAGATCTTCAGAGGACACCAGAAATCCAAAATTTGTACTTGAAATTTCCTGATTCTAAAATCTTGACTCAATTTTAAAATAAATCACCATGTTATCCAAATAAAACACATCTTGCTAGCCCAGCCTGGCCCCTGGGATAGCCGGTTCAAATCTCTAAAGAAATGAGATTGAGTTTTAAAACAAACACCTCAAACTTGTAAGCCCTGTCCTCTGATGAAGCTTTGCGTGTTTTCCATTGCTGGCAACATTTCTGGAACTCCCCAAAGAAAACCAGTTGGCTCTTTAGAGCTTTTTTGTTTTTGCTTGCCACATAAGAAAACCTGTATCATTTTGGACTTAAACCTTGTCTGGACCAAATGTTATTACTCAGCTTGATGTCTAATTTTATTCACCAGATTTGATTCTTCATAACACTGGGTTTTCAAAAAGTCAAATTTACCCTCAAAAGACTAAGGATGTGTTTAAGCATAGACTCCTGGTCTTGAGGGCAGTCCCAAGGAAGAGATGCAGATATTTAGAATAAGGGCAGTGCCACTGAAATAAAAATTTTTTTTCTATTTCTTCTAAGGTAACTGTTGAAGAGCATGAACTTAAATGTGTAGGAGTCAACCTAAGCATCCTAGTTGCCTAAGGCCATTAGTAAAAGGCTCAAAACTTTGGAGTCAGTTGATTGCTATAGGGTGCTGGTTTTTTTAAAGACCTTTTCTTTTTTTAAAAAAAAAAAATTATTTATTTATTTTTGGCTGCATTGGGTCTTCATTGCTGCACGCGGGCTTTCTCTAGTTGTGCCAAGTGGGGGCTACGCTTTCCTTTTCTTTTTAAAAAAAAAAATTTATTTATTTATTTTTTGGCTGCATTGGGTCTTCATTGCTGCACGGGGGCTATCTCTAGTTGTGCCGAGCGGGGGCTACTCTTCGTTGCGGTGCGCGGGCTTCCCATTGTGGTGGCTTCTCTTGTTTCGGAGCACGGGCTCTAGGTGCGCAGGCTTCAGTAGCTCTGGCACGTGGGCTCAGTAGTTGTGGCACATGGGCTTAGTTGCTCCGCAGCATGTGGGATCTTCCTGGACCAGGACTCCAACCCGTGTCACCTGCATCGGCAGGCGGATTCTTAACTACTGCACCACGAGGGAAGTCCCTAGGGTGCTGTTTTTTATTTTTTTAATAAAGGCTCGATTCCTTGGACATGATTGAGTGCTATAAGGCAGTTCATTCTAGGGGTCCTCAACATGCAAATGCATATCTGCCCCGACAAACGCTTTGTGCCAAACACAACCAGCACAACACCATTTTTATTTTCCTGTGACCAACGGCTTAGTTTCTGTGGTCATTTAATGACATTAGTCATGAAAAATCACAGCGGGGAAGAATGCAGGGCTTTTCATAAGCCTGTGACAGCTTGGATTTTCCTCCCTAACAACATGGATGAATCAGAAGCCACAAGTGTGCATTTGAGAAATAGTTGTGGTAGTTAAGAAACACGCACTGTACTTGTTATTATTACTACATTCCCATAAAAATAGAGTGTCCATGGGAAGAGTGCAAAAACAGCATGGAGATGTCCCAGGTATCGACTTCAACAATCCCATTGTCAAATGCTTATGTTTCCCTTGCTCTTAGTGAATAGAAAATTTGTACAATGTTCATCCCATCAATCTAGTACCTATGCTAAAGCACACATCTTAGCTCAGACATGCCATGACTGTCCATCTGCCCATCCAACATTTCTTCCCTCTCTCCCTCTATCCATTTCTGAAATGAAATATTTATTGAGCACCTAATATCGGTCAACCACTGTGCTAGGTGCTAGGCAAATAAAAACAATACAGAATATCTGTCCTTATGGTGCTTACCAGCTTTGGGGAGAGAACAGATATTAAGTCAATTATACAATTCAATGTAAAATTAGAGCTATGCTGTTATTAATTATTATTATACCATTGTTTTATTATCTTTACATTAGTTAATTATAATATTATTCTTATAAGTAGCGGTATGTTAATTATCAATATATTTATTATAGTAACATTATATTATTTTGGTAATATATTATTTTATTATATTAACATATTAATTAATTATATCTTATTTTATTATAATTAAAATATATAATTTTTATTATTAATTATAACTAATTCAATATAAAACTACAGCTATGCTATATAATAGAATAGAATAGAATAGAATAGAATAAAGACTAAAATGCAGGATTTGACTTAAGGAAGTCTTAGAAGTGGTGAGTGGGATGAGATTCCTAAAAGTGTCCATTGAGATGAGATCAAAAAATGAGTAGGCGTGGCCCAGCTGGAATCGGGGGAGGGGCAACCCCAAGACTAGGAATAGACTAGGCTCTCTGGGGAGGGGAGGGAGAGCCTGGCCCATACATGGGGATGGTGGGGGGAGGCTGCTGCCGGCAGAAGAGGGAGGTGGGCGAGGAAAAGTAAAAAGAAGTCGGTATTGCTGAGAGAGCTCTCCAAAATGGAGCAGGGAGGCCATTGAGGAAGAGGGACTTAGACGTGTCTCAGCCTGGGTGGAATCTGCCCTTTTGACTATGGATGAAACACGTGTAGAATCTGCCAGAAAATCAGGATACTTATTGAAGTAAGTCAGATGTAGACAAATATCACAGGATATCACTTATGTGCAGAACCTAAAAAAGTGACGCAAATGAACTTATCTACAAAACAGCAATAGACTCACATAGAGAACAAACTTATGATCGCCAAAAGGGAAAGCGGGGGAGGGATAAATGGGGAATTTGGGCTTAACATATACACACTACTATATATAAAATAGATAACCAACAAGGACCTACTGACTGTATAGCACAGGGAACTCTACCCAATATACTGTAATGACCCACGTGGGAAAAGAATCTATATCTATATCCATAGATATATATATGTATAACTGAGTCACTTTACTGTATACCCGAAACATTATAAATCAACTATACTTCAATAAAAAAATAATAAAATAAAATGAGTACACCTTGCAGTATCAAAAATAAAAATCAAGATACTTAGCAGACCCTCACTCTAAAACAACTCGTGACAGCCATCCTGTAAGGACAAATATTTCCTTTCTCGTGTCAGAGTAACCCTCATGGCTTATACCTTTGTAAGTCCCTGACTCTTTCTCTTCCTTGGAATACTTCGGTTTTATCCAAATTCGTGTCTTCTGAATTGCGTTTCTTAAGATCCCCAAATAAACTCTTTTTTTCTTATAGCCTCCTGCAATTTTTTTTTTTTTTTTTGGTTGACAGAGGGTAGGGAGCATGGGATGAGATGGGGCTGGGTGGCAGACAGAAACCAGGCCAGGCAGGGTCTTTCAGGCCATAGATGGGATTTTACATTTATCCTAAGTTGGAATAGGTCAAAGCCTTTTTTTTTTTTTTTTGCGGTACACAGGCCTCTCACTATTGTAGCCTCTCCTGTTGCGGAGCACAGGCTCCAGACACACAGGCTCAGCGGCCATGGCTCACGGGCCCAGCCGCTCCACGGCATGTGGGATCTTCCCGGACCGGGGCACGAACCCGTGTCCCCCGCAACGGCAGGCGGACTCTCAACCACTGCGCCACCAGGGAAGCCCTGGAATAGGTCAAAGTCTTTTAAGTAAAGGAAGAGGAAATGATCAGATTTACCTTTCAAGAATCACTGTGGGCATTTGTGTTGAATGAGTCAGAGGAGAACTGTATTTGGTTGTTTTTTTTTTTTTAATTTTTATTGAAGTATAGTTGATTTACAATCTTGTGTTAGTTTCGGGTGTGCAGTATAGTGATTTAGCTATATATATGTTTTTTCCAGATTCTTTTCCCTTATACGTTATTACAAAATATTGAGTAGAGTTCCCCGTGCTATACAGTAGGTCCTTGTCAGTTATCTATTTTATATATAGTAGTGGGAGACTTTTTTAAAAAAAGTCTTAGACTTCAAAAAATTATTTTTTGAAGTATAGTTGACTTATTATGTTGTGTTAATGTCTACTGTACAGCAAAGTGATTCAGTTATACATATATACCTTCTTTTTCATATTCTTTTCCGTTATGGTTTATCACAGGATATTGACTATAGTTCCCGTGCTATACAGTAGGACCTTGTTGTTTATTGTTCAGTGACTTTTTAGCAGGCCAGAAAAAGCTGTGGGCAGGAAGCTGGGAGCCCTAGGTCATCGGTTGTGACAGTCATAACTTGTCATGGGACTTTGGGGACATCCATCTCGGGTTTCCAGTTTCTCCAACTTATCGAATGATGAGACCAGATTAGATGATACTAAGGCCTCTTTCCAGCCCTAAACTTCCATGAATGGCCTCAACATTCAGAGAGAGACCGTCTTAGATCATCAAGATTTTCCTATTGATATCTTTAGTTTTAATGGCAGAATGAAAAGGATCTTTATAAGATTTGTAGAAAAACACATGCTTCACAGGAAAAAAGAAATATAGATAATTTATATGGCTATCCTCAATGTACCATCATGTCAAGTGTCTCTACATCTGAATCAGGGCTTGGTAAACTTTATTGGAACAGGGCCAGAGAGTAAATATTTCAGGCGTTTGGGGCCAAGTAATCTCTTTTTAAACAAAGTGGCCATGCAGTGTGAAAGCAGCTGTGGACAATGCATGAGTGAATGAGCACAGCCCAGTGAAACTTTTACAGAAACAGGCAGTGCTGGATTCGGCCCTCAGGCCGGGGTCTGCTGACTCCTGATCTAAATAGCGGCATATTCCAGTTCCTCTTCTTGGGGAATGTTCAGTCCTCTTAATGGGTCAGAAGAAGGAAGCACTTTCCATGATTTGCACGTGACGAATCACGGAATGAATTAAACAGTGAGAGAGCGAGTGGATGTGGCCTGGGAACACACATGGGGCCATGTCCCGCAGTCACACGCTTAGGAGCCCAGCGCTCACAGCCCTGTATTCAACTTCAGCTCCAAGCAGAAGTCAGCATCTCAGACCAGAGCAACACCTCCAAACCAGCGAGAGTGCTGACAAGGAACAGACTGTGTGAAGAACCATGGTCTCTAGTCTTCTGAGATCCGATTGGTGCAATAAATCAAAACCCTCTGTTTGTATTGCTTTATTTACCAAAGGATTGGAGAGCTGTTCCTTTGAACGGATCAGAGAAGGAGGAAAGGAAGGGCAAGGCAGGAGGCTAGGAAGCAGGACTCAGTCTAGAGATCAAGTGCGGGAAGGGGGGCGGTGCGTATAAAGGGCACCCAGAGAGGCGGGCGAAGCCTCAGGACCAAGTGGGCCCCTCCTCCCCGGCCGAGGCTTGGAGACTTGGAGACAGGAAGAGGCTGAAGGGTCTGCTCTTGGTTAGCTCCCCCGGGAGGGCCTGGTTTCAAAACCAAAATAAACTTGGGAGAGCCAGCGGGACAGAAGGACAGAAACAAACAAGGAGAGCTTCACTTACGTTTTCTCTCAACCAACACTCCCGGTCCTGAACTCCGCTGCCTGAAACTCCATGGCACTGTCCAGCCCTTCCTGGACTGGTGCTTTGTAGTTAGTACCGTGTGGTTAATAATCTCACACATGCCAGCCCTGTTCCCCAGGGAGCCCGAAAGTGTGCGGGGCCACCTCTTTTGGTTTTGTGTTGAGTTGAGTACAGAGTCATCATGACTGTGAATACCAATAGCCCTGACCCTGTGTGAGACAGTAACTCACAGGCGGTACCTAGGCAGCAGGTCTGAGCCGGGAAGTGACAGGCTTAGAGAGACTGAAGAACCAGGATGCGGTTACCAGTAAGTAGCAAACCAGAATTCCAACCAGCTCACTCAGACTCTGGGGTCCCAGCTCTCTACCTCCCAAGCAGTTCATGCCTTTTCTAGAGGTCGGCTTTGGAAAGAACCCCACAGGTCACTTGACTCAGCCCCTTATTTTTAGATGTGGAAGGGGAGAATGAAGTGGCTTGCCCAAGGTCACAGAGCCACTGGCTGAAAAGCTAACTTGGCCTCCTAATGCTTCCTTCTTGCTCCAGCTGCTGAGTCCCATGCTGCTCAGGGAGCGTCCAGTAACTTCTTCATAAACATCTACCAGAAACACATCTTGTCTTGGAAGACAAGACTGCATGGTCTTGGGACTCTGCTACTCAAAGACAAATTGGCCGACATGGATGACTGAGGAGTCCCTTTATTTTTTTTTAAATATTTTATTTTATTTTCATTGGTATATAGTTGCTTTACAATGTTGTGTTAGTTTCTGCTGTACAAAAAGGTGAATCAGCTATATGTATACCTATATCCCCTCCCTCTTGGACCTCCCCGCCCCCCTCCATCCCATCCCTCTAGGTCATCACAGAGCACCGAGCTGAGCTCCCTGTGTCACTTTAAATCACCAGGAACAACAGGTAAGTAAGTGCCAGCATGTTTTAAAACAGGGACAAGCTGCACATGTCAACAATAGCATGAAAAGGAGTGTGGTTCCCCAAGCTTAGAGCAAAAAAGTTAATGCAAAAGTGAAATAAAGGACACTGTTAGAGCTCAGCTATGAAGCTGACAGAAGCAGAAATGAATTTGTCCTCAACAGCTTATGCCACTTTGATAAAAGAGGAACGTATCACCTTAAGACGCCTGGGAGCCTTTGTTTTGATCATTCAGAGAGGATCTAGCTTTGAGAAATGGACTTAGCAGCAGCTTTTAGTCCAAGTTTTTCACAACAAAGCACCACAGAGCAGGACTTGGCTTTCCTTCTTCCTTTCCTTTTTTTTTTTTTTAAAGGAAATAAAAGCTGAACTACTGGAAGTTATTTTCCATATCAGAGACTATAAGTTTTTAAAAAATATATATATTAGAAAGCCCTCAGCATTTGAAGGAAGCTCTTCTATTTGTTTAAAGATAGATGCAAAAGAATTCACCTATATGTTTACATGATTTATTTTCAATCAGTCCTTGATTTTCATCTCTATAGATAAGTAATTAAATGTGTGTGTGCACGTTTGTGATATCATTCGTATACCATACGGTTTACCCACATCAAGTGTACAATTCAATGGATTACAGTATGTTCACAGATATATGTACCACAGTCACTTTTAGAACATTTCCATCGCATCAAAAGGAGACTCTGACCTCCCTTAGCTATCACCCCCCACCCCGGCCCCCTATTCCCCCTGCGTTAACCAATCACTAAGCTAGTTCTTGTGTAGAGATTTGCCTGTGCTGGACATCCCTCATAAACAGAATCATACAATATGTGGTCTTTCATGACTGGGAAGCTTTGGTTTAAATAAGAATTTTGTCCAAAGAGGAATATGGTGGGCAGGGGAGGAACTGAAGAAACAGCTTTTTCTGGGTGCTCTTTGGGTGCATGCCCCTGCTCTGACTAGTTTGCCATCTGACTGTTGAGTCAGATGCACCCCCTGGGACCCATAAACTGCAGTGGTGGCAAAACTGTAGACATTGCTCTTCCACCAAGAAGTAAACAGGTCAGGCCTCCAGGCTGGATGTTGGACCTTAAGAATAAGAGGTAAATTGGTCTTCAGGAAATGTACAATTTCCAAGCTGGAAAGCAGTGTTTACTTATAAAGTTCATATTTATAAGAGATGAGTCAGTTTCTTCATTTATGCCTCCTCTGGATTTCTCTTTTATCTTGTCAACTCCAGCTGGACATGGCTGGAGAAAATGACACAGTCAAATTGACTGTGTCAGTGTAGACACAGGACTGTGACCCTCAGGTGGGCACCTCATGTTCCCAGGCACTTTCACTATATTCCCTAGATCACTAACCGTCCCATTCTGGATAGCCACTGCAAACCTCTCCTGTCTCCTCAAATCTCCAACAACTTCTCCTTCACCCTTACCCTCAGCTAATGTCCTTCCTGTTTCCCTAAGAAAATAGAAGTAGCCAGAAGAGGATTTCCCACACTCCCAGGACCACATTAGCATCTGTACTATATGGGCCGCCACCTCAGAGTTTCTGAATCAGGAGATCTGGGGCAGGGCCTGAGAATTTGCACTTGTAATAATTCCCAAGTGATGCTGCTGCTAGTGATCGGCACCTACACTATTTTTTTTTTTTTTTTTTTGCGGTACGCGGGCCTCTCACTGTTGTGGCCTCTCCCGCTGCGGAGCACAGGCTCCAGACGCGCAGGCTCAGCGGCCGTGGCTCACAGGACCAGCCGCTCCGCGGCATGTGGGATCTTCCCGGACCGGGGCACGAACCCGCATCCCCTGCATCGGCAGGTGGACTCTCAACCACTGCGCCACCAGGGAAGCCCCGGCACCTACACTTTGAGAACCACTGCAGTAGGTGATGTGGCTATAGTCTTAGCTAAGGTCAACCTCTCTACTTGTGAACTCCATCCCTAGTCCCCCCACTCAGGGACACTGCTCCACCACTTCTCCCCTTTCCTTCCAGCCTCATCACTTGCCCCTTATTCACTGAATCAAACTATTGACCAACCAACATGTCATTTCTTGGATCTTATGTGGAATCTAGAAAAATGGTACAGATGAATCTATTTGCAGGAACAGAGATGCAGACGTAGAGAACAGATGTGTGGACATGGGGTGTGGGATGAACTGGGAGGTTAGGATTGACATAAATACACTACCTGGTGTAAAATAGATAGCTAGGGGAAACTTGCTGTATAGCACAGGGAGCTCAGCTCGGTGCTCTGGGACGACCTAGATGGGATGGGATGGGGGCAGGGGTGAGAGGGCGGTCCAAGAGGGAGGGGACATGTGTATACATGTAGCTGATTCACTTCATTGTACAGCAGGAACTAACACAACATTGTAAAGCAACTCTACTCCAATTAAAAGAAAAAGTGAAAAAATGTCTCTCTCTCTGGACCCCACTTTCCTCTTCAGCTTCCACTCCGTTTCTCTGCTCCCCATTACAGCAGGAGGGTTGTAGACTATACACTAATCACTCCCTGATTCCGATGTCTCCCCCTCTTCCTCTCCAATCAGGCTTGACTCTTACCACTCACACACCCTGTCCTAGTCAAGGCAACGCTACCCACGGTCCCCATATCGCTGAATCCTATGGTACTCATGCGGTTTGACTAACAGCAGCATTTGACACAGCTGATTGCCACCTTGCCTCGAAGCTCTTTCCTCTATTTTCCTCCAGGGTAAGACACTTCCCTGATATTCCTCCCCAATCACGGGCCACTTTTTTTTTCAGTCTTTTCTGGTGCTTTTTCTTCTAGCCATTGAGATGCTCCAGGCCTCACTCCTGGGACATCCTTGGCTCTACATCTGTCCTCACTCCTTTGCTGATCTCATTCTGGCTCCTGGCTTTAGATACCATCCCCACATATATACCTCTCCTTGTATATCCAATTGTCTATGTTAACGGACACACTAAACTCGACATGTCTAAAACTAAATCCAGAACTTCCACATTTCCCCCTCCCCTGCCACAAAACTCAGATGAACTCGTTCCACCCACTGTCTTCCTCATCACTATAAATCATGTTTCTAAATGATTCAGAATCAAAACATTCTTCCCACCTTGATCATGACTGTCATCATCTCTCACCTGGATTATTATAATAGCCCGGTCTCCTTGCTTTCACCCCTGTCTCCAACATTTTATTCTCAGCGTGCAGCCAGAGGGGATCCTTTAAAAACAGGCACTGGTGGACTCCATTGGCTGAATTATATGTCAGTTCATTTCACCCCTCTGCATAAACCCTGCAATGGTTTCTTAACACACTCTGGATAAAAACCAAAGTCCCCCACGACCTCCGTTTCACCTCCTGCTTCTCTTCCTCACTCACTTCACTCCAGTCTAGCTGACCTCCTTGCTGGTCCTCGGACACCCCAGGACACTCCTGCCTTGGACCACGCGCTCTCTGGAGATATGATTTATTTCTTTAGATTACTTATTGCCTATTTCTCCCCACTAGATTGTAAACACCACGAGGACAGGATTTTTCCCCCTCTATTTTGTTCCTTGCTCTATCTCCTGTGCCCCCAAACAGTGCTAGGCACACAGCAGTTACTTGGCATCGTTATTTGCAGAATTTATTTCTGGCAAATCTCCTTTCAGCCAATTTAGGTGGTGGGTTAGAACTGAACTTGTCTTCTATGGTATCTGGGCCCAGAACAGAAAGACAGCAGATGTTAGTATGATATAGACGGGCAAAGCATTCCATTTTCAGTTTCAGACATAACACAAGATGATATTACTCTTCCGCTTTTTTATGACTTACAACCATTTAGGTATAATATTAAGAAACTTTGCCGTTTTCGGCATTCTGCCAATCCCGACTTGCCTGCTGGAATGTTTCCAATTTTCTTTTCTCTCAAGACCTAATAAGAAGTTGAAAAGAAATTTGACAGTCCCCAAAGCAGATGCTTTAAAACCTATATTATGATGCCATCAACATGCATAATATAACTAATATATTTAATTTCCCAGCATTTTGACATTTTACCCCCAATTATTTTTGAAGGTGATACTGGAAATGATGTCATGACACACTAGATAGTAGAATTCATGAAGACGGGTTACAGTTATCTCTTTTGTTGATATTTCCTTCATGCCAGCACCAGGGCAGAGTGGGTACTCAAAACATGTTTACAGAATAGATTTTTGTTGAGTTAAACATAGGCATGGATAATTATATTAATAAATCGTTAATTACATTCAAAACATAGCTATCATTCATCAGTGAAGGGCTTCCCTGGTGGCGCAGTGGTTGAGAGTCCGCCTGCCGATGCAGGGGACACGGGTTCGTGCCCCGGTCCGGGAAGATCCCACATGCCGCGGGAGCGGCTGGGCCCGTGAGCCATGGCCGCTGAGCCTGTGCGTCCGGAGCCTGTGCTCCGCAACAGGAGACGCCACAGCAGTGAGAGGCCCACGTACCCCAAAAGGAAGGAAAAAGAAAAGAAAAGAAGAAGAAAAGATAACATAAGTGAAAGATTACCTCTAGGGGATTTAAAGAAGTAACTTTGTTATAAAATAAGAATTTTCAGGTGTTGACTGACGGTTAACATGGCATATAATAAACATACACCAGTGATGTCCTAGTCTTAGGATAAAAGAGCCACCATTCCTGGGAAGGATGAAGAAATGATGTTTTGACCCCCTTGGCACTTGTTGAGCATAATTGCTGAAAGCACTTCACAACTGAAAGGGCCCTCAGCCTCTGCATTTGGGGAAACTAAGGTCTGGAGAAGACAAACAAATCTCTACATGACACACAGCAGTCAGCATCGGAGTTGAGTCAAGAACTCAGGCCCCTCTGGTGCTGAACAAAATAACTGTTATTCCACCTTGTCATTTTTTTTGTTTTTAATTTTCCCAAAAAAAGTTGCAGACAAAGCTTGGACATAGAGAACCAGTTTTATTCCGAGGCTTGGGAAAGCTTTCTTTATATGTCTCAAGTTATTGCCTTGTTTTCCCAGCTGACAATGCTTAAGCTAAATGAGATAATATATGAAAATCCCTTGGCACTGTGGTTTGTACTAAGAAAATACTCATTGAATAGTAACTAATATTATTATTACACCAGGGTTGTTTCACATGTTAAGTCATTTCTGTTTCAGATAGATTAGAAATGTATTCATCTGCCACTTGTAAATCAGTAAGTTTCAGGTACTTGACACTTGGAGTCCAGCCCACTCTCACACCGGGTCCCCAGAAAACAAGCCTGTGGTTGCAAAAAATGAAACTACTTTGTGCCTTTAGTAGCAATATCCTAAAAGTCCACAAGAGGGCAGTATCCCTCACTGCAGAAGGGCACCAGAGCTGCAGGTGGGTAGAAGAGAATTATGGGTGTTGAAGCAAGCTAATAAAACCATCAGTCAGAGCCATTATTTTATTATTACTATTTTTAGAGCCATTATTAAGATACTTTTAAGTGATGAGAAGTACTAAGAAGAAAACAAAGCAGAGTAATGGAATAGAGAATGACTCCAGGAACATTAATAGGAACATTATCTGAGCAGAGAACTAACCCTTGAACGGGAAAGAGTCAGCCATGAGTAGACTGGGGGAAGAGTGTTATGTCTCAAGGAATCAGAGGCCAAGCTGGATATGATCTTGGTCGGCTTGAGGGACAGAAGAAAAGTCACTGTCATTGGACCATAATGAGAGAAGGGGGGAAGAGGGAGGTGTGGTGGAGGCAGCAGATCCCACAAGAGACACAGTTGGGAATAGATCCCAGGTCCTTCTGACCCCAGAGTTTGTGCACTGAATCACTATGCTACTCTGAACTCTGCAGACAAAGCCAAAGGGCACTGATCAAGGCAGAGAAAGGGATACTTTCTGAAAACAATGAAAAAACAACTTAGGAAATGCTTCAGTGACTTTCATTAAATAATTCACCAGAATTCACATGATTTTCGACCTTAAATTTATGAGGAACAAGCACTAAGAGACACAGAACTAAATTTATTCAAAATTTTATGTCCTGACAATTAATCTTGTGCAGGATTTCTCTTTATCTCCCTTATAGCACTGTATAACAATCATGGTTTATTATAACTATTAATAACATATTTTAAAGGAAATATATCCAGATTTATATAGATCCCAGCATTAATGTTAATAAAAATTATAAGTAGCAAAAATGTCCAATAATAGGGGATTATTTAAATACATTAGCATGCTTCCAAATGATTAAAACCTTTTTTTTCCCCAAAATACTTAATGCTATGTTAAATGCTCATAGCATACTGTTATAGGCAAAACAAACAACAAAATTAAAAAACCACATATGTCGTGTAAATCCAATTTTTAAAAACTATCCACAGATAAGCAAAATACTAAATGAAAACACACCAAATGATATGAGAATAAATGTGTCCTTTACAATACTTTTCTATATTAAATTTTTTCAACAATTACATTCTCTTATAATCATAAAATCAATAATGAAATTAAATATTTGGTATGGAAGTTTTAATCTTCATTTAAACTTTTCCAAATCTGTGCCATTTTTGTAGAGAAACTTATGTGATTTTTGAGGTGATATGGAGAAAAGATCATTGTGTGAAGTTGGATCATGGGGTCTCCCTCCTTTAACACTTAAGGAATGAAAAAAAAATTTATTAAAATAAAACAAACCAAAATAAAATATTTCCAGCAGCCACAAAACAAACATATAACTCCATAACCTCATCTTCAAAGGTGTTGGGCAGAGGACTAGAGCACTGTAACTCCATGCCTCCACCTGAGACAATACAGAGGAAAGAAGGTGAACATACTGAACCCAGAGACCATCTCAGGATATCTTTAGACTTGGAAAGTAGTGATCTGAGGGAGGGGCAGAGGTAGTCCTGGGAAAATTCAAGCAAAACACCTTAGGAAAGAGTAGCTCTTATGTATGATCACAGGATGCTGGCAAAGGATGGGCTCTGATTCAAGTCAGGGAAAGAGCTGAAGCCCACAGTCATGGGTCCACTCCAGATGGTGGAGGAGACCCTGGTTTGTGAGATCGAATGGGATTGAGAAGAGGGAGCTGAGCCCGGGTCCCCAGCAAAGGCGACTTGCTGTACTGGGGCTTCCACATTTGCATGTTCTTGCAAAGAAATGACTTTGGAAGCCAATACTCAGCCCACAACTGTACTCAGAGAGGAAGACAAAGGTAGATGATGTGGGAAAAAGGTCAAGAAAAATTCCCTATGCTCTACTAGAGTAAAAAGAAGGTCTGGACAGAGCTTCCTAATCAAGCTTGAAGAAAACTAAAAGATAGAGCATGAACCTATGGAGGGGGTGGAGTGGGGGAAGGGAGACAGAGAGCAACAGAGACAGTCTGTCCCTCGGAAGGACATGGGATTATGACAATATGGACATGTTGCTTCATAATCAGCGACTGTCTTAGTCATTTCTCCACAAGTAGGAGATGCTGCCTTCTTGCTAATAGATGTTGTTGATTTGAATTAAAGTAACAGAAACATGTAATGCAAGTGGGAGAGGAATTGAAGTCTTAATGATTTACTAATATTATGCCCAGGAACGAGTCAAAATTGCAGGCGTATATCCGGAGAAAACCATAATTAGAAAAGATACTTGCACCCCAATGTTCATTGCAGCACTATTCACAATAGCCAGGACACGGAAGCAACCTAAATGTCCACCAACAAATGAATGGATAAAGAAGATGTAGTACATATATACAATGGAATATTACTCAGCCATAAAAAAGAATGAAATAATGCCACTTGCAGCCACATGGATGGACCAAGATTATCATAGTACGTGAAGTAAGTCAGACACAGAAAGACAAATATCATATGATATCACACATATATGGAATCTAGTTTTAAAAAAATGACACAAATGAACTTATTTACAAAACAGAAACAGACTTACAGATATCGAAAAGAAAGTTATGGTTACCAAAGGGGAAATGTGGGGGGGAGGGATAAATCAGGAGCTCGGGATTAACATCCACACACTACTATATATGATAGATAACCAACAAGGACCTATTGTATAGCACAGGGGCCTCTACTCAATGTTCTGTGATAACCTATACGAGAAAAGAATCTGAAAAAGAATGAATATATGTATATGTGTAACTGAATCTCTTTGCTGTACACCTGAAACTAACAGAACATTGTAAATCTGCTATAATCCAATACAATTAAAAAAAAAAAAGAGTCAACATTGTCCCTTAGTCAACCGGGCAGACACAGCTTACTAAAATGAATATATATACACACATATATATATATATGTATATATATATATATACAGAAAAATATAAGAAATAAGGTAAAATGTATGTACGTAAATTATGTAAATGAAATTCTAAATAACACAATATATTATATAATATTAAAATATATATATTTAAATTATTTCTGATTAAGGGTAACAGCTTCTGTGTTCCAGCTCTAGTTTATTCACCTTGACAAGTGATTTGAGCACAGATGCCAAATGAGGAAGAAATTAAGTGTAAAAATTTTAATTTTTTGATATATACATTTATGATTTATACAATAATTTTGATCCCTCTTTGGTCAGCTTTTTCTGAATTATTTTCTTCTAAAACTACGCGTTTTTCTTTTTTGCAACATCTAATGTATTTGAGCATTGCAGAATTAATGTTATTTAACTTGTTACAAATGGGTGGTATTTACTCACATTAGGAAATGAAAAGGAAATATTTTTAAAAATGTGATCATATAGGCTAGAGTTTTATGTCTTGGAAACATAGAAGGTAACAGACAGTTCTATTGAATGGCAAAACATTTAAAACTGCAACTCTAAGGCAGTATTGCATCTTCCTTTTCCACAATTTGTCTTGCTTCACCTCTTTGAAAAGCACACAGGCCATAAAAAGCATGCATGATGTGCTAGACACTTTAACTAGGTTTATTACTGCACAGGGAGTAACTTTCTTAAATTTTAATGACCTACAGGTATAGTTTGTTCTGTAAAACTATAGTGAATTACTCACTCCCTGACTCACTTTAAAAATGAAATACAGGGCTTCCCTGGTGGCCCAGTGGTTGAGAATCTGCCTGCCAATGCAGGGGACACGGGTTCGAGCCCTGGTCTGGGAAGATCCCACATGCCGCGGAGCAACTGGGCCCGTGAGCCACAACTACTGAGCCTGCGCGTCTGGAGCCTCTGCTCCGCAACAAGAGAGGCCGCGACAGTGAGAGGCCCGTGCACCGCGATGAAGAGTGGCCCCCGCTTGCCACAACTAGAGAAAGCCCTCGCATAGAAACGAAGACCCAACACAGCCATAAAAATAAATAAATAAAATAGTTGTTTAAAAAAAAAAATGAAATACAAGTGTCAGGTCAAAGATGAGCTGGAAATACCATCTAATTATCAAAATAACAGAAAGTAAAGGGATCCATGTTGCCATTTAATCAAGTGAGCCTGCAGTCTTGGGTGCTAACATTATGAGCATCTATCTATAATGCCATTACTCAGGCTGCCTAGAAATTAGATACTTCCCAGCTCTTCCAGCCGGGGCTTAATAGAAGCATTGCTAGCATCCGTGCAATTCTTGAAAGGGTCTGAAAAGGAACTGGAGTAGCAGCTAACGATGGGTCAGTTCACAGGGACATGGAGGTTTAAGTCAGATGGCGTCCTGGAAATTGCACCGGGCTGGGAATTGGCAGTCATGAATTCTAGCCTCGCCTGTGTCCCGATCAGCCAGGAGCTCTTAGACAAGTCTCTGCACTCTTTGGAGCTCTTTGTAAAATGTAGAGTCATGATTAGTTTATTTCGAAGGTTCTTTTCATCTTTAACATCGTTTGATTATTTAAAGCATGAATTTTCACCTAACTTGCACGGAAATGTTTAGAATTCTACCATTTGAGACCCCCTGATAAAATTTATTTGTTCGATTCAAGAGGGTCAGCAAGCTTCGTTTTTTCAAAATATCTTCTCCCCTGGATGCTCTTGTCTAAGAACTTTTTCTTTTAGAGACACACGTTCAAAACATAGCCCTCTCTAGGCATGCATGGCTAATAACTTGTCATTGTTTCTTCTGAGTAAAATTTTTATTGGATATTTTAGTTAATCAGTATAACTGAGTGGAGTAGGATCTGAGCCAAAAAAAAGTTCTATATCCCAGGAAGATATTTGGTGCTGGAGCCCAAGTACAATCCTCTCTTTTACAAAATCAAACCATCACTGGTTTTGTTTCAACCAGGGCATTTACACCAACCTGTAATGCATGTGGCTTATGAAACAACCAAAGAAGTCAGAACTTGTTCTTTTTCCCCTATTTCACTTCCCAGGATTTGCAGCTCTAGAAAAGGAGGGAAAAGACAGTAATGAAAACAAAATTTGGACCTTTCTAGAATGTCCACTCCTGGGTTTGGCTAAATTTGGAAAGCAGTCAGCTGTGGGAACCTGCACTGTGGCGTGAGGTTATTAAAGGGGTTTTACCAGGGCAAACAGAAAGCATCTCTGATATTCTTTAAGAAACAGCCCTCTGACTTTGACCCGGGAGGAACAGAATACTTTTATTTTTTACCAGATAGAAGCAGAGGTTCTCATTAGAAGAGAAGACAATCTGAAAAAGAATATATATATATATATATACATGCACCTTGAAGTCTGATAAGCACTGGCCTGGGAGTGAAAGAGATTTCATAGAGAAAACAGGTGAGAGGAAGGTCTGTACCCATGATTCTCAAAGTTAGCTGCGTCAGAATCACCTGCATGGCTCGTCAGACCACAGACCACTGGATCTCCACCTCTGGAGCTCCTGATGCTGTATGTCAGGGATGGGTAGTCCCCCCATTCTTCAATTCTAACAAATTTCCAGGTGATGCTACTGCTGGTGGTCCAGGTACCACACGTTGTGAACCATTTTATCTCTGCTTCCTCACTTCTCACCTTTTACCTCCCTCCCTGCCCATCAGCTTCACTCTCTCCTCCCTTCCCCTCCCCTCCCTCTTTCTCCTCTCCCCCTCTTTCTCAACATTTGGGAGAACAACAGAGTGAATATTTAGATTCAATTTACTATAGCCACTCATCTCTCACGTCATTTAAGGCTCTGAAGGTTGTAAAAGTGTTGCTCCTTAATCTTGCCCTCAGGTGCTGTCAGTTCTTCAGGGTAGATAAAACAGTACACAAATATCTATACTAAGGAGGGTCCATGGGGCCTCAGCTAAATCAGAGGGAGGTGGAAATAGGGGGGAAGATGGACCCACAGGGGAGATGGGCTTGGGGGTTCTGACTCTTTACACAGCCCATCTCAACTCTGAAGGAGACACAGAGGCCCTAAGGCAAAAGAGAAAATGGGAATTATTTTGAAGCGGGTGTGCAGAGCTAGTGTTTAGAGGAGGCATGACATAACAAAACCTGTTTGCATTTTATTAGCTAAAATTAGTATTGAGCAGACGTAATTGTAAACGAAAACTTTCTAAAATGTTAGGAAAAGAAACGAGGGAAGTCCAAAACAGAGAGAGAGCACCAGCCTGGGAACCTTTATGCACCTCAGGAAGCCTCACGGTAAGGACTCTTGAGACAAAATCGTTAGTCATTTTCCTTAAAAAGATGTCCATTATTTTATTCTCTTTGAATGGAGGCATTCTACAGGTAGAAAACTAGCAGGTTTAACTATTGTTTTAAACATAGTCAAAAGTCCCCTAAAGAAGCCCAGTGTCATTCTGGGGGAAATGAAGTCCCTGTTTGCTAGGAAGACCCGCTAAACAGCTAAATGTTGGTCCTGGGTCATCCTCGCGGTTGGTCACCTGCACAGAATTTTGGAACTGGGAAACTCTTAAGGTTTATCTGGCTCAACTCTCACACTTTCTAGGAAAACCAAATTGAGGTCTTCAGGGGGTCCAGCTTAGAAGATTCACTGGTGGAGGACAGAGGGCCAGGACACGTGTCTCAGCTCCATTTCTTTAAAACCAACATTTCCAAATGTTACTCATTCAAGTAAGTACAAGTTGCATAATTTTGGCTACATCTGAAGAACAACTGTACTGGATATTTCCCTCCAAATCAAGTTACACTTTTTTTTAAACTTAAATTTTTTGAAGAAGACAATTTAATTTTTTTTTAGAAATTTATTTATTTATTAATTTTGGCTGTGTTGGGTCTTTGTTACTGTGCGTGGGCTTTCTCTCGTTGCGGTGAGCAGGGGCTACTCTTTGTTTCAGTGCACAAGCTTCTCATTGTGGTGGCTTCTCTTGTTGTGGAGCACAGGCTCTAGGCACGCGGGCTCAGTAGTTGCAGCTCACAGGCTCTAGAGCGCAGGCTCGGTAGTTGTGGCGCACGGGCTTAGTTGCTCCGTGGCACGTGGGATCTTCCTGGACCAGGGCTCGAGCCCACGTCCCCTGCATTGGCAGGCAGATTCTTAACCACTGCACCACCAGGGAAGTCCCTGAAGAAGACAATTTTAGAGCACAACTCTAAATGAAAAATCCTGTCTAGGTTATCAAAAATATAGAATATGAAATAAGGCTATTAATTTGTAGGTAGATACAATTATGGAGGAACAGACAGTGCCCTGAGGCCTGATTGCTGTTGTGAAGAGATGGGCAGGAATTAAGGGTTGTAAGGGTGGTGGGCACAGCCCTGAGGCTTTGGCCTTGGTCTAATCAGACTGGCAGTGAATGGAGAGGTGGGCTCAGGTCAAGGCCACATCTCCTTCTGCCTACAGTCATCCTGGGCCCAACTAGAACCATCTCCTAGACCCCCAGGGGTGCAGAGTTCGAACTTTGGCAACAAACAATACAGCGATGTTCTAGGTTACACGTATTTTGTGACTGAAGGGACAATCTCTAGCCTTTATGGTTTTATTTCAAACATCAGCCTTAACAGGATATTTTAAAGTCTCTTTTCATTTTAAGGAGTCAGCATCGTTTTACTAAGTCAAATGTAATATACTCCCAAGCACCTGCATCAATTTCTAATACATACCAGGGTACTCAATGCATTTGTTAAAGGAATGAATTGATGATTTATAGTTTTAATTACACTTCACTTCTATGACAATATTTTCCTTCTTTGATCTGTTCATATGGAGAGTCTCTGCTTAAAATAAATTAGGTTGTATTATAGATTTTCTGTACTTCCTTTCTGGTAGTGCCTGGCAAAACTGTAACTGTTTCATTATTTATGATATCACTCATGTGTAGAATCTAATTTAAAAATGATATAAGTGAACTTATTTATAAAACGGAAACAGACTCATGGATTTCTTTTTGTTTTTAACTTTTTATTGGAGTATAGTTGAGTAACAATGTTGTGATAGCGTTTAGGTGTACAGTAAAGTGATTCAGTTATACATATACATGTATCTCTTCTTTTTCTCACAGATTTCAAAAACAAACTTACAGTTACCAAAAGGGAAATGTGGTGGAGAGGGGTAAATTAGGAGCTTGGGATTAACACACACCCTACTGTATATAAAATAGGTAGCCAACAACCTGTGTGTATAGCAGCGGGAACTCTACTCAGTATTCTGTAATAACGTATATGGGTAAAGAATCTGAAAAACAATGAATACATGTATATGTATAAGAGAATCACTATGCTGTACACCTGAAACTAACACAACATTGTAAATCAACTATAGCCCAATACAAATTTTAAAAAAAGAAAAAAATAAGATATCACATAGTACAAGAAAACAATTAATTGGACAACTGAAACCCCACAAATCTATTTCAGAAGGAACAATTTCAGTAACTAAGTAAGAAAAGAATGGTAAGTAGAAAAGACTATTATCTGAGATGCATTCTCTTGACTTTATTGGTACGTTTACTGTCATAAGCAGTGGCAAAAGATAAAAATGCAGAAACATGCATTATAATCATTGGAATTGCTTGCTGTTGGGTGTCAGTTACCTTGACACCCGAGAGCCACGGGTTTTCAAAGTGTTTCACACGGCAAACGCTGCTGAAAGAAGGTGGTGTGGTACAGTAGACAGTATATGGATGAGATCTGCTGGCCACTTACCGTGGTATAAACTCAGAAAGGTATTTCACCTTTTGAATTCTAATTTCCTCAATTGTAAAATGGGAGTGGGGGCAGTGATACTAACCTCATAAGTTCGTAAGATGACTAATATTTATTATACAGGGCCTGGCAAATGCAATCAATCATTATGATTGTTTATGATTACGATTATAATGGCCAAGGGCTTGTTAGGGTTAGAAGGTAATGCTACTTATTAATAATTGAGCTCTATAATTTTGGGATCAGGAGGATCATGAACCATGTAAAATTTCACTATACAACGTGGTTGGTAAGTGCCTGCAGGATTTTCTTAGTTCTGAAAAAATTGCCAATAATTTACGATGTGCTAACATGTTGCCTTCACTTCAAAGAGAGTGATACTGCCTTACTCTTGGGGATACTTTTTTCCCTGGCAAAGAAGTTTTGTTCGTTTAATCATACTTTCATCAAAACCATACCCATAGGAGTCAAGGGAAGAGAACCAAACTAACTTTCTTTCTGGAACAATTAAGTCATGATTATACTAGGTTTTATCTTATTTTTTTTTTTGCCATCACATTTCATCCAGCTGAAGTCACATTTTGTCGTGACCGTGAAAATCAATTCGGATCCTTGTTTGCTAAGCGGTTTCCTTTAAAAATTTTACAGCATTATTTTATTATTTATGCTGAATGATTTTACTGTGTTCACGGTCTTTTCTCCTATTAAAAGTTCACTGAACTCTCACTTATTTTTAGACCACGTGGATCCAAAATAGCAAAGAAAATTAAATATTGTCTTTAAAAAATAACCATCAGTCCCCAATACTTATTCGTGTTGACTCAGTTTCAGATGATTCAATGTATGACATCATCATCTGGATTCCCTTAGCCAAATTCTGTTTACAACAGTAGAACTAGTGGGAAGCATTCACACAGACATGTATTTTTTTCACAGAAAGAATGAAACAGATTGCTCTGAACTGCACACACACACACACACACACACACACACCCCATAACTCAACTCTCTATATCCATGAGCTGCCAATGGTAATTTTAGTATTTGCCTGGGTTGTTAACTTGCAGATCTTTCCTTTATTTAACAAATACTGAGCACCTGTAATGGATCAGGCACACCTTCAAGTGCTTGGGATACATCAGTGGACAAAACAGACATTCCTTCCTCATAGAGCTTCCATTTGATCATTTGGAAGTCTCCTCAATAATTATCACATAGAATATTACATGAATTAATATACCTCATGACCATAGGGCTATGGTTATAACTGGAAAATCAGAAGAAATTATGAGCAGAGGCCACACACACACTTCACGGGTCATCATTCTTGGACCTGTGCCTGTGAGCGGTGGAGTGCACCCTGCTTCACGGCAAAATGAGAAGCAAAAGGGCATACACGAGCACAATTTCTTATTTGTAATTTCAAAATCCAAAACCGTCTGAAAACTGAAAGTTTTTTCAAAACTTATTGGGTGGTAAAAGCTGACCTGATTTCATATGGGTGTTCTATAAATCTTCATCAATTCAGTGTGAATATTCATGTTTCACTACAGAAATATTAATGTGTTTGACATGGCATGGGATATCCCCTCAGATGCCACAATACTACCTTCATAACTTTCTAGAACCCTATATCCACCCCCCCCCCCAAAATAAACTAAATTCTGAGACTTGTCTGACAAGGACTTTAGACCCGTCTGTACGTATCCTTCTAAGATTCCCAACCATATTTTCTTGGAAAGGTCTATCCTTTTTTCGCTAATATTGCTTTCTTGCTTTCGGGGTTTTAAAAATATTCTTTCTTTTATGTGGTGAGAGCAGATAGTAAAAGTTGGTTTGCTCTGTTTTTCAAATATCTTTATTGGGCAAAATAGAAAGGTTGGCAGTCCCCTCTTTCTTTTTAAACATGGTGCTCATCTGTGAAATGTGATATTGACCTAGATAGCAAGCCTGCTTCCTAGTCACTCATGTTCCACCCGCAATCCATCTGCCCCATTATTTAATTATTATAGTTCTTTAAATTGACCCACTTAAAAAAGCTGAAATAAACTTCTTTACAAAGAAAAAAGTCGATCACCACTGTAAGTGAAAAACCGGTATCATTTGCCATAAATAGGAGGTTCCTGAAAAATGAACGTGATAGAAACAAAACGCTATCTCTTGATCCACCTAAAAGGATCTCGCACATGCTTCTATGGGTCAAATATAAAGCATTTCAGGTTTCTTTCTATCTGACTCTTAACCTTCATCTCTCCCGAGACAATTTAATTTCCTTCTGTTCTGACTTGTAAGGGTGTCACCAAATGTCTTCCAAGTATTTCATATGTCCCACAATGATCACCAAATCACATCTTGGATTTTTTTCTCCACCTTGGATCTCAACTGTTCCAGGGTAGCCCTGGATTTCTTTCCTCTTACAAGGCTATGGCCCAATGCTTCTCAAACTTTAATAGGCGCTCAACTCCCCTGAGCATCTTGCTAAAATGTAGACTTTGACCCAACAGGTCTGCAGTGGAGTCAGATTCACATTTCTCCCAAGCTCCCAGGTGATGCTGCTGGTCTCAGGACCATACTTTGAGGGGCAGTGGTGTCTCTGGCAATAAGATTGACAGGATGGACTGAAGGGATGGGATGAACTAGATTATCTTTGGAGCTTTTCACCATGCTTCTTTGCCCTGTAATTTCAAAGAGTGCTCTCCTAAGAGTAATTGGGAGAGCATAGTCTTAAATTATTTTTATTTCTATTCAGTAATTGAGTCTGAGTGGCAAATGACTTTTCCTAATCTCTACTTCTGTGCATCTGATGGTACTTACACGGGCATAATGGTATAGACTATATTGAAACACTGTTTATATGGACTGACATAAATTTTAGAGCAAAAAACAAAGGGGTAAGCAATAAGGGTAACTGGGGAAGCAAATTAGCGTTAACTATTTTTAAGTTTCTATAGATTCACTTGTGTCCTCTTTCTTTGTGGGTTACATACATGCATAATATTATCTTACTTTTCCAATAAATTACCTCAAGAAACCAGGAATGAATGTGTGCATAAGTAATTTGTAAGGCCTTTGTAATGACCGGTTTTGATGACTCTCATTCCTTCTCTCTGTTTCCTTTTTCCTCTCTTTCCTTCTTTCCAACCTGCCCATTTCTCTTTTTCTATTATCATGATCAAATCACTCTTGAAAATTCTTTGGTCACTAATAAAACACACTGTAGTTACTTTTGTGTAAATGTCTCTGTGGTATGTCCAAATAAATGTATATTCCAAATATATAAAATGAGGTATATGTGAACAAAAATTTTATAGTACATTTTAAATATTAAAGATTTTCAGCCAATAATAACCATTGAGGAATAACATGACTTCTGTCACATGAGTTCTCCTGAGCATGTATTTATTTAATAGGGTTGCCTCCCTAATAAAGTGGCAATTTTCCTTTAAAAAAAATATATATATATTATATCCTAGGTGTGACATACAAAGGAGTTGAAATTCACAGGGTACCTATCTCGAGAAAGTGAAGCAAAGATTCATCGTACTTATTTATTTTTATTTTTTTGGCCGTGCAGCATATGGGATCTTAATTCCTCGACCAGGGATTGAACTCACGGCCCCTGCCGTGGAAGGGCAGAGTCTTACCAACTGGACCACTAGGGAAGTCCCTCATCATACTTAAATCACTGCAAAAATTGTTGCTTTCCCAGTTAGTGGTTTTGCTTCACTAAATTTTAAGAAACCCTGAGCCTTACAGAAAATTGCACTACCAGCAAAGTTTTCACTCAAATACCTCACATTGTTTGCTTTTCCACTGATTTTTCTCTGAGTCTTTATACTCTCTGATCAGGTTTGTACTTTTAGGATATATAATATCTAAAATCTAAATACATGCGAACATATTAGAATTTGGGTATCAATCTATTTTTCTTTATCCGTCCATCTATTTATGGATTGAGGAGAAAGTGAGAAAGTCCCACCAAGCGAGTGAGCTCAGGCTCTGAATTCACACAGCAGCCTTTCCACTTAGTGGAGTGACTGCAGTCTCTTTGGATCTCTGTTTACTCATCTGTAAAGGGGGACCACCTGTTTTATTGTGGGAGATTGAAATGATGTAATTCATACACAGCACTTAACACAGAGCCCGGTTCATTGAGCAGAATAAAGCTATTCTTCCAAGAGCCCATGGGAACAGATGTTACTGTTCCTCCAATAAGCTCTGGGGTTTTCTTCTAAGGAAAATTTGTGTCCTCATTTGTAGACTCAAGATTTGGGGAACAACTGAGTTTTTTAAAGGATAGAGTTGATTTTTTAAAGTTATATTAAATTGATTTTCTCAAGTTATATTAAATAATAGTGCAACTTTAAGTCACATAATGTCTGTGGTCTAATTTTCTTTTTCTATCTATAAAGTGAAGGTATTGGACTAGATGGTCTATAATAAGACATATATCTCACATTGCCACACCTCCCAGCCACATACCTGAAAACAAAGCGTCATGAAAGAGTATTTAATCTTTCCATGAGAGATGTATTATGGTAGGTTCTATTCTGACCTATTGTTTTGCATTATAAAAAGGCTGGATATGACCCACTTCACTCATTTCATGCTCACCACTTGCCACAGGTTGCAGTTTGAGAGCCCTGGACCAGAAGACCGCTAGGCTTCTGCCTTGGCCAGCAGGCACCATCTCCAAGTCCAGCAGTTTGTGAATAGAATTCTTTCGAGGACCAAAGCAGTCTTGATGTCTAACGTTCTCTAACCAGAACTTTAGTACCAGCTTTATTTTCAGTTCCAAGCACTCTCTCTGCTCTCACATAATGCACTGTTTATGGATTTGTAAACCAAGACTCAGGGGATCTGAGTGATATGCTCTTATCAGAGAACGCGAAATCTTCCCAGGTCTCGTCCTTTGCTTTTCCCAGCAAACCGCTCGGTTCATGGCTGGTGTAATACTTTCCTCTTCCAAATATTTTCAAAACAGGCAGTTTGTATCTTGGGTTTCAACACAAACATAAACGTTTGTTTGGAAAGGGAATACAGAAGGCGACATGTAGCAGTCATTTTAAATGCACACAAGGATAAATAAAATGTTATAGTCCTGAATGAATAAAATTAATTTAAACGTTTTGTTTTTAAAAAACTCTCTGGCAGTTTGCCCCATGCATTAATAAACGCTTCTGATTTTATGAAACGTTTACAGTTGAACAATACCAACGGGGCTCACCCTCTTAATCTATTAATGAGGGAGCTGAAATAGATTATCCCCAAGGACACTGCTGGTTCTTTTGAAGAGGGTTTTATTGTGAAAGGCCAGCCTACAGTCAGGCACCCTTGCTGCTGCTTTACCGGTTGCCGAGAACTTCATGGTCTGATAGTTTCTCTTATGAGGGGGAAGAAATCAGGGAAAAAAGAAGCTATCAGAGGTCCGGGGAGCCCTGTTGCGCGGACATCATCACGTCATATTGCTTTTGGCCATATTCCTATTTCTTTTTTTAAAAAATAAATCTATTTATTTATGTTTGGCTGTGCTGTGTCTTCATTGCTTCCCACAGGCTTTCTCTAGTTGGGGCGAGCAGGGGCTACTCTTCGTTGCAGTGCGCGGGCTTCTCATTGCAGTGGCTTCTCTTGTTGCAGAGCACGGGCAGTCATTTTAAATTCACACAAGGATTAAATAAAATGTTATACTCCTGAATGAATAAAATTAATTTAAAAGTTTTGTTTTAGAAAACTCTCTGGCAGTTTGCCCCAGGCGTTAATAAACGCTTCTGATTTTATGAAACTTTTACAGTTGAACAATACCAACTGGGCTAGGCACACGGGCTTCAGTAGTTGTGGCATGTGGGCTCAGTAGTTGTGGCTCGCGGGCTCAGTAGTTGCAGCTCGCGGGCTCTAGAGCGCAGGCTCAGTAGTTGTGGTGCATGGGCTTAGTCGCTCCGGGTCATGTGGGATCTTCCCGAACCAGGGCTCGAACCCGTGTCCCCTGCATTGGCAGGCGGGTTCCCACTGCACTGCCAGGGAAGTCCCCCACATTCCTATTTCTTCTTTGGCTCTGACCTGAGCAGGATGAAAGCACGTGTCTTTGGCTTTTGGAGGGCTGCCTGACTCTGTGACTGATTCTTGCGGGCTTGTTCTCTGCCAGCTTCTTTGGATGTTAGCAACCGCCCAGGAGAAGACGATGCAGGACAGTGGCTCTGAGGGCCGCTGGGCAGCTGAGGGCCCTGGGGACTTGAAAACAAACTCCAAAGGCCAGGCCATGCCCTTTGAGATTCTGATTCAGGAGGTCTTGCTGCACCTCCACAACCCTCTACATTTTGAAAATGCTCTCCCAGGAGCTCTGATGTACGGCAGAGGCTGGAGAACTAGTGGACTCGGACACATCAGTGGGCTTTGTCCTCACCCCTAAACTGCCACTTCCCCAAGGGGAGCGCAGAGTCTGGGAAATCTCCCTCTATCCTTCTGTTTCTTTTATTAACCTCCTAACTCTTGTAGACAGCCTTCTGATGGAAGCCACTGTCACCCTTGGAGACTTAAGGTCAGACTCAACTGCCTTTATTGCATATGACTTCACTAAGTCGTACTGGTTTTGGCTGTTTCTAAACCATTCTTCCCAACGTTGCCAGTTAGTCTGTAATAATTGACACACGGTAGAATTGGATGATGAATGAACTTTTAGGCAATTCATCAGAAAGCTTCCATCATTAGCTCTAAAGAACCAAGTCAATCATTCATTCATTTATTGGTTCATTCATCCTTTGTTAAGGAGTGAGTGCATTCACCAGACATGTAGGTAGCACTTACAGTAGTGCAGTGACTAACAGCCTGAGGCCAAGGAGCTCCATCATTTCTCGGCTTTTTGACCTTGAACAAACTTTATAAATCTCACTTTCCTCATCTGCAAACAGGAATAACTGAGACACCGGCCTCATTGGTGGTGATATGAGAAAATGAACTTAAAAACACTTAGTACAGTGCCTGGGACACGACAACTGTGCAGTTAAGGTTAGTCATTATTATTATCACAGTGTGTAAGGTGCTGGGGTAGTCCTGAGGATACAAAGATGGATAACCTTGAACAATGGAGAGTACAGAAGTGAGAGGTCCAACACCAATCAGAACATGGAGGAAATGTGCAGGGCACACCCGCGTCGTTATTGTGGGTGGTCAGGGAGGGAGAGTACTGTGTGCTCAGAGAACCTGAGATAGGTGTTGGAGTGAAGTTCTGAAGAAAGATTAGCCATCAACCACACTTTATTAAAAACATGATTGTCTCATATAATTAATTATTAAAAGTATATGAATACTTTCAAACAAAATGTATTTAAAATGTTAAGTTTTCAGTAGTCATTTTTTTGACGGTAGGTGGGATGAGTTACCAATTCCATGGCTTCTAAAGGGAGAAGGGAAAGAAAACAGCTCACACCTGTAGCAGAAGTAACTGTCAATCAAGGTTGGAGGGTGGTCTAGAACAGTGGTTCTCAATAGGGAACAATTTTGTCCCCTGAGGGGACATTTGGCAAAGTCTGGAGATTTTTTTTTTTTTTTTTTTTTTTTTGCGGTACGCGGGCCTCTCACCGCTGTGGCCGCTCCCGTTGCGGAGCACAGGCTCCGGACGCGCAGGCTCAGCGGCCATGGCTCACGGGCCCAGCCGCTCCGCAGCATGCGGGATCCTCCCGGACCAGGGCACGAACCCATGTCCCCTGCATCGGCAGGCGGACTCCCAACCACTGCGCCACCAGGGAAGCCCTGGAGATATTTTTGACTGTCATGACTGGGAAGAGGGTGCTACTGGCATCTAGTAGGTAGAGGCCAGGGATGCTGCTAATATCCGACAATACACGGGACAGCCACCCCACGACAAAGAACGATCTGGATCAAAATGCCAAGAGTGCCAATCTCAATCAGTGGTTCTCAAGCTACAGTGTGCACCAAGACTACATGGAGAGCTTGTTAAACCCCACATTTCTGGGCCCTAGCCTCAGAATTTCTGTTTCTGTCGGTCTGGGGAAGGACCCAAGAACGTGCATCTCTAACAAGTTCCTAGGGGATGCTGCTAAGGCTGATTTGGGGACTCGGTATAACCTCTATATTCATTTTCAAGCTTAAAAATCTCTGAGTTACGTGAGTGTTTTTCATTTATGTAAAATTTTGAGTGGAAAATTGAGTTTATATTTATGTCATTTGCCAACAAGGCCCAGTTAGAGAGATGTGTAGAATTAAGCCACTGATAAAATTTTAAAAGTAAGTCATCGATGTGCTGTCCCAGATTTCAGCTACTGCCTCTGGATGTCCTTTTCCTTAATGGCCAAAAGTAATGTCACATTTAAGTTCTAGGTGTAGGGAATGACTGGCACTTTCTTTGAAATTCAAATTTGTTACAATAAGTCAGCCCTTTGTCACTTACCCAACAATCACTGTTCTCAATTAAGTGGTAATGGCATTAATAATGCATTCACTTGACGATAATTGTGCTATGATATCTGTACCGTGCATGGATATATTTTTATTAAGCTTGATTTTCCTTCCAAACAGGCAGAAGTCTAGTTCTATTCTTTCCATCTTAAGAGGGGTTTGGGGACTTAAGGTGAGTTAAAGGAATCCTTGATGATGTTGGAACACAAAAGACAGGCAGAGAAATTATGAGCACCAGAATCACAGAGCACAAAATAGAAAAGATTCATAATGCCTTGCAAGTACACTTATTCACTCTCTTACTAATTCATTCTTCTTTTTATTCAAGAAGATATATGATATATATATATATATATATATATATATATATATATATATATATATGATTATGGTGTCTGGCTAATCACCATTTTCAGAATTTATAGAAAAAGGCATAAAGTATGCTATAAAGAAATGGGAGAAGAGAAATGAGAAATAATTTGAGCATTGTTAAAATGGATAAGAGTTGCTAAGAGAGGTTGTATAATGTATTTAAAAAAACAAGCAGATTTCATTGTATTCGTGAAGTCTGAGAACATCTCGCCCAGAGGCAGGGGGATGGATGACCCGGCCGGCATCTCAGGAAAAGTCCATTTTTGCTTCTTGAACAGGCAGAATAACATTATACTTTGCACAAAAGGATGATATATTTTTCATTTAAAAAGAACCCAGAATTGTGAAAAAGGAGGAGATATTATATCACAACCCTCTGTTTAAGCTGCAACATTTGAGAAAACAAGCTTAAAAAAATCAGTAACAGCACGGTATTGAAATTGCCTTTTTACTTGTCTCTCACTGGGCAGGAACCTCATCTCAAATGGCCAGTGACTCTAGCAACCAGCACACATCTGGCGTGGCAGGAGCTCAGAACTGCTCTCTACATGAAGATGCTCTATCTGTCCCTTGTATTTACATACAGACTTTCAGCTTTCACAGGACACCATTTAATTGGTACCTTGATTCTATCAGTAGAGCATTGAAAAAATTTATACTAGGAAAAGGGAACATGTGAACTTGTCTAAGAGAAAAATAAAAACTTCTAATATTGAAAAACATCTGGAAAGTTCATAATAGAAGAATAATGACATAGAAGAATCAATGAAAAACTATAGATTCTGCAGACCCCGTTTTGGCTGTTCTCAGGTGCTCTCTCCCTAAACATTGCGATGGGCTCTTATACTACTTTTAGATCAGTCAGAACTTTGTATTCCATCCTCACGTTGCCTGGTAAAATCGTCATTATTATGCACTGAAAATGTTGCTCTGTTCACCTTATCACCCTCTTTTACCCATCTTCGGGGCTTCAAGTATGCAGGGCTTTGAATCTGTGGTCCATGGACCACAGTCTTCAAAGGGTCCAGGGATGAAGCTCTATTTCAGTACAATTAGTTTCCTTTGTAATCCTAGGTATTTTATTTCACACATTTAAAAGCATTATTCTGAGAAGAAGTCTACAGGCTTCATCAAGATGGCCAAAGAGGTCCACGGCACAAAAGTGGTTACAAACACCAAGATGCCTTGCCTGAAAGATGCTTTCTTATTACCTTTCTTCCTCATAAGCTACAGAGCCAATTTCGCATACCACGTGTATTTTATTTTCTTTCCAGAAGATTGATTATCTAATCCTAACTGCCTGATTATTTCCCAGGTCTCAAATGGAACTAAAACGCCCCCAAAAAGCGGTACTTCTGCCATCATTTTAACAATTGCTAAATTATCCACAATTTGTCTAGAGTAAAAGTAATTTTGCATTACACTGACCATTGAGGTTAGAAGATTTTTAGCATTTAAAAATCTTCATTTTTAGAGTTATGTCTTGTCTGAAGGTTTGTGTCCCCCCCCACCAAATTTGTATGTTGAAGCTCTGACCTTGGGACCCTCATGACGGGATTAGCATCCTCATAAGAAGAGGAAGACAGAGAAATCTCATGCTTTCTGATGGCATGCACCAAGCAAAGGCCATCAAGAGAGAACACAGTGAGAAGACAGACGTCTGCAAATCAGGAAGAGAGCCCTCACCAGACACTGAATCTATCAGCTCCTTGGTGTTGGACTTCCCAGCCTCCAGAATGGTGAGGAATAAATTTTTTGTTGTTTAAACCACCCAAATCCATGGTGTTCAGTTATAGCAGCCAGAGCTGACTAAGACAAGCCCCCTCTCATTTACAGGCCTTTATCAGCAACACAGGGTTCACCAGGACCAACATGCTCTTATAAGACAGTAACTCTCTATACTTTAAAAAAATTTATTTTATTGAAGTAGAGTTGATTTACAATGTTAATTTCTTCTGTACAGCAAAGTGACTCAGTTATACACACACACACACACACACACACACACACACACACACACACACACACACACATATATATAAATTCTTTTTCATATTCTTCTCCACTTGGTTTGTCACAGGATATTGAATATAGTTTCTGTACTACACAATATGACCTAGTTGTTTATTCATCGTATAGATAATAGTTTGCATCTGCTAATCCCAAACTCCCAGTCCATCCCTCCCCTACCACCCCCGACCCTTGGCAACCACAAGTCTGTTCTCTATATGTGTGAGTCTGTTTTGTTTCATAGATAAATTCATTTGTGTCGCATTTTATTGATAGATTCAACATATAAGTGATATCATATGGTATTTGTCTTTCTCTTTCTGACTTCGCTTAGCATGATATTCTCTAGGTCCATCCATGTTGCTGCAAATGGCATTATTTCATTTAAAGAAAGCATTCCATTTTAAATACTATTTTTCATTGTGGTTCAAGAAGATGCCAATGGATGCAAAGAAAGAAATCCCACGTGCTCCATTTCTTTACCACTCAACCCTGCTGCCATCATTAGCTAAGAGGCAAGGGAGGAAATGACTTCATGCAGCTGACTTAATGCACATGGTTTAATACTCCAGCCTCGACTCTTAGGTTTCTCTCCTCTAAACATCTCAAAATTCTGCATCTGGACAAACAGCTAGATCACTTATAGATAGAGCTGCAGGATGTAGGTCTACTCTGAGGCTGAGTTCACCATGTCAAGCTCAACGCCTTTCACTAGCAGCTATGTTTATTCCTGTTGAAACCGCAACGGCTTCAAGGCTGAATACCATGGTATAACTAGAAGAAATAGAAATTTTATATCGAGACAAAATTTCCTCATCACAACCTCTCTCTCTTCCCATGAAAACACCACTCTCAATACCTTTCTTTACCTTTCTTTCTTTGCTAAACAATCATGTTAGTATCAGGAAACGCACATTCTCACCACTAGCCAGGAGGAGCACAAGACTAGGGCTTAAATGGCCCTTCTTACTTTCAACTTCAGCGTAAATTAAGAAGCTGAAGATCAAATTTGCCAGAAGTTCAAGCTGGGTAAATGCCAATGAGTAATATTCAACATTCATGAGATGGAGGTAGTCAAGCAACTCTTTAAAGACCGTGCAGCTCGTGGTGGAAATCCAGGCTCTTCTTGAGAGCTTCTGGAATATCCAACATAGCCTGCAGATGCAATGAGGGAGTGTGTGTGGGGGGGTGTCACACAGCCCCTTAGACAGGTTTCCTTTTCATATTCTTTCCTTTGCCACTGAATCCCTCTGCTTGGCTTCCCCCAACCTGGTGCCCCTGATTTAGCCCCCTTTCCTTTATTCAGATCCAAGTCCTGTTCCTTCACCATAAAAATCAGACTCCTGGGGCTTCCCTGGTGGCGCAGTGGTTGAGAGTCCGCCTGCTGATGCAGGGGACACGGGTTCGTGCCCCGGTCCGGGAGGATCCCGCATGCCGCGGAGCGGCTGGGCCCGTGAGCCATGGCCGCTGAGCCTGTGCGTCCGGAGCCTGTACTCCGCAACGGGAGAGGCCACAACAGTGAGAGGGTCGCGTACCGCAAAAAAAAAAAAAAAAATATCAGACTCCTAGGGCTACGAGGACTTAACCCGCCTCGACCCCTACCCGCCATTAGGTCTGGACTGATTGAAACAGAAGAGAACCAAGCACTTGCCCTCATGTTTGTCACAGTATTTTTGTGTGTACTGTTTTATTTGATGCTCACGTCCACTCTGTGTGCAATGCAGGCCATGAGTGGTTCTTCCAGCTTAGAGAAAGCAGAAAAGCAGCTGTAGGGAAGCATCCGTTCCACTCATCTCCTGGTTTGTAGGTGGAATGAGAGTCGCTCTGTGTGGTTCTGATACCCTTTGGAACACTCTTCCTGACCCTCTTGGGAGAGATAAGAACACTGCCTTTCAGTGGGAGAGATGTGGAGCTTTCTTTTGCAATCCTGTAGAATGCCCAAGAATCCTTTTTTTCCCCTCTCATGATGGCCTTCAAATGTTTTCGGGATGGGGCACA
This sequence comes from Delphinus delphis, assembly GCF_949987515.2. Taxonomy (NCBI): domain Eukaryota; kingdom Metazoa; phylum Chordata; class Mammalia; order Artiodactyla; family Delphinidae; genus Delphinus; species Delphinus delphis. The sequence continues at coordinate 141,234,512 of NC_082686.1, forward strand.
CGAAAGTATGAAGGAGAACACCTGCAGTGGCCTCTCTGAAGTTAAACTTGACACTGCCTCATAGGAAGCAATGAACATTCAGGCTCCTGGGCCGATTTGATCGGGTCCACTTTCTACATTCCCATCCTACTTTGGCATGAGCTTAAAACGGAGACCTCAGTAGCCAAAGACCAAGAGGAGAAAGGAACATTAACTCATAGAAAACTGCCAAGCACGGAATTGACTAGGCACTGGTCTTGGATTTTCTGTACACTTCGAGCTTTCACAATAGCTGTGGCTCCGAAGCTGTACTGAATAGCATTCTGAGTTGGGACAGGAATACGTCATGGTATCAGGAGCACTGGATGCATGATGTCCTTCAGGTTTTAAGAACGTCTTTTAGTTTGTCCCAAATCTAGAAAACAAGTTTTCACCTAGGTGGCCAGAGAGAGCAAGTTGTGGCCCCAGGTAGTAAAAGGAAGGCTGGGTGAAGCTGGGAGTTGCATAAAGCAGCCGGTGGTTGGAAACCCACAGAAGACTCATTTCCTGGTCCCGACAGGAAATGAATCATGATGGGCAGTCAGAGCAGGCTCTCTAAATCAACATCATGAGTTTTCTCCTCTACTGCCTGTATCTGAATATCTGCATTCCTAACTACCTGGAAAGCAGGCCACCCTCTTTTGTTGTCAGCTGTCCTAGGAAGCAAAGTTCTGGAGCTAAAGTCTGTGGGATCCCATCTACCTTCTGAGAGTGCGTGGCAGCAAGATTTTTAACCCTTTGTGATTATTTGCTTGAGGCACTCTTCCATGAATCAACTTAATACCTGTTTATTCCGCGGCTATTAAAAGTCTCCTGAAAGCCACCGAAGGATTTTTTTTTTTTTTTTAACCATGTTCCTAGCAGTGAATAGTCCTGCCTTTTTCTGCCGATATAAGCAAGGCTGTGGTTGACTGCCAAACTTAAAATTCCCATGCTGAGGCAAGTACACTATAGCAGTGTTGTTCAAACTATGAGTCCCAACCCATCCGTGGGTTGTGAAATCAATTTAGTGGGGAGCAAGAAGCACCTTTGGACAAATGAAACAGGGTAGACTGGAAGGCAGCAGAGTTCACTGCGTTTACTAAGAGTAAGGGTTGTTTTGTGAAGCTCTCGTCTGAGTTTGCAGACACACGCCGCTTGCAGGCTCAGTCATTATGGAAAACGTATTTCTTACTGTGGACCGTGGTCATCATTTTGAAGGCCACTGTGCCAAAGCCATGCCAGAAACGCTGAAAGGAGTGACTTGCTTAGGGAAATAAAGCCCTTCTGATTTCTGACTGTCGTCCAGAGTGCTGGCTAAGAAAAGGGAGGGGACCAGGAGACTCACAAAAACTGGAAACGAGCCCAGGATGGGGTTTCAAGCCAGAGGCTTGCTGGCCAACTGGGAGGGTTGGCAAGTGGACAAACAAGGGTTTATGACTGTTGCTTATTAGCTGCATGAAGACTAAGGAATTTTTAAAGAAATCGAGCACATAGGATTGAAAG